>NC_064263.1:8181818-8484848 GCF_003254725.2 Canis lupus dingo | reverse complement strand
CATGGAAGTGAAATCAGATTGATGTGTGATTGAAAACTCACAAATTATAGAGCCCCATTTCCCCCCTCTAAATCATTGCTGAATGCTGAGATTCAGCTCCTTTCAGGCTTGCTTTGGGTGCAGCTGGAACTATATTTTAATGAACAATATAACCTAATTATGATTGAGCATTTTATTTTTCCATGGGCTAAAGGTATCTGTTGAGTGGCTTCGCTGTTTGTATATCATGGTTTCCTGGTCAAAGGGGCCCATTATATAATCAGTTTTCACCCAGAACACCTCCTATGATCTACCTCCATCTTGCTTGGAAATTGTGGAACCAGGAACATTAAAGCCAGCCCTCTCCATGCCCCTCCCCCCCAAGATATAGCCCAATACCTTTTCTATTTTATTTTATTTTTAATATTTTATTTATTTATTCATGAGAGACACAGAGGGAGAGAGAGGCAGAGACACAGGCAGAGGGAGAAGTAGGCTCCCTGCAGGAGCCTGATGTGGGACTTGATCCTGGGTCTCCAGGATCACACCCTGGGCTGAAGGCAGGCGCTCAACTCCTGAGCCACCCAGGGATCCCCAACCTTTTCTATTTTAATGTATTTTTTTTTATTATTTGGATTACCCTAGGATGACAAAGTGTTTTCTTGCTCTTCTGCCTCTATTCCTGGCTGATGTGTGTTACGTCTGTGCTTGACTGCAGGAATATATATGCTCTAACAGGGGAAGGCAGCCTCTGGGATCCCAAATGCATTCACTGGAGCAATCTATGTGAGTGCTTGCTGTGTGCCTGATGTTGTGTTAAGTCTGAGATGGACCCACAGTGATACAATCACTGACTCACTGCTTTCTTGATTGGGAGAGGAAGTAAGTCATGTATTGAAGAAATGAAAACACCAGGTATACTATGGCAAGAACTGTAAGGGATCAAAATACTATGAAATTCGGACAAGGGAGATTTCACCCTGGCTTGCAGGATCACAGGAGTGATCATTTGAATTAGCTCCAGTCTTGGCTGTGCCAGGAAGGGCTGTTCCAGCTGGGCACAGCAGCATGAGGAGAGGCCCAGGACTGGGGAACACAGAGGTGACTGGCAGGGGACTGTGCATGATTTCATTAGTATTGGTTGTGTGAAGGATGGCAGTAGGGGAAAAAAATGGAGCCAGATTTTGAAGAGTCCTGGATGTCAGAGAGGGAGCTTGGATTTCATTCATTAGGCAGTGGAGCTTCATTGAAAAAATGCAAGCATTTTGGCATCATGAGAACTGTGATTACTGTAGAGTTATCTGGAGGTAGTACAGTGTGAACTGTGGATTAAAAAGACATGGGGGCAGAAGGAAACATACAGAAGAGGCAGGTGGGTAAGGATGGGGGTCATGGACCTAGAGCAGGTGGGATGGAGATGGGACCAGAGACCAAGCAGATTTGGAGAAAAAACCAACAGTTGAAGCACTGATGAGGTGTAGGGGAGGAGGATTAGGGTTTGGGTGACAGGAAAATAAGGGTATTAGGAGAATTAGGTGAGAAAGGAGGAATGTAGTTGGGATGTGTGTGTATGTGTGTGTGAGTGTGTGTGTGTGTGTGAGTGTGTGTGTGTGTTTTATGAGGTGGTGGTGGTTGAGTGATGTTGGGCAGAAAAGAACTGTGGCCACCTTTCAAAACCGGACCTGACTCCCCCTTGGCTGTGTAATCTTGGGCAAGCAACTTCAGCCCTCTGAGCATGCTTCTGCAACTGTAAAATGAATCTTTTAATTCTTATGACTCACGATTCCAAATATTATTTGTTTAAGAGAAGTAGAGAACAGAATTGTTCAAGTAGTTTTCAGAAAGTAAGAAAAGAGAAGGACAGGAAATACAATATGGAAATCTTCTGAACTTTCTGCTGCTGCATAAGATTTAGACTCTTGACATTTAAAGCGGAAAAATGCAATTTAAATGAACAACAGAAGGGTATGTTAATTAATGAAGAGGAAATTCTCCCCTTTGACACTTAAAGATGGCAATAATATGGGTGGTGCCTACACTGGCCACATTTATAATCAAAGCTAGTTGTTCAATGGGTAATAAATAGAAAATGGGTTGAAATTTCTAAAGAGACCACAACTAATGGCAATATAATGAATATTACAAGCTATAAAAAGAGGACTGTAGGCCATATTCCTAGTCTTACCTTTATATACAGTAGATGACACAAAAAGACGTTTACCTTGGAGTGGTAGTATAGGTGTATTTGGTGTTCAAAACTCAGCACTTCAGAAAGAACTGAAATCTTTCTCTACATATGATAACTTGTACATAATCTTATAGTATCTAAATTACTTGAAATTTTGTTGAATTGAAATAAATTGCAAAGGAACAGACCTATCATTGAAAACTAATGGACTGAGCTCTCCTAAATGCTGGAGGAGACCTAAATGGCCTGCCCAGTCTTTAAAGAAGAAGGTTTTCAGCATGCTTTCATCTCCTCTTCCTTGGGCTATTTTTCATGTAAGAAATGGAGAGCAGAAGATGTGGTCAGGATGTTTTTAAGGTGGGAATGCAGTTTGCCCTCAAGTCTTTCAAGGATAAGACAGTTTTACTTATCGGGGATGGGATCTATTATACCCTGAGCCTCTGCTATTTTTGAGGCAGGAAAGTGAAGCTGAAGAGCTTTGTACAGCTGTCATGCAGAATTCTAAGCACCCATTTTATAAAACCTGTCAGTGTGACCCGGTTTCTTAGGCAGATGCAGCCTTTGGCTATAGCCTTTTTCCTTGCTACCCCTCTTTCATCAGTTTTGTTTCCTGTTAAGAATGTTCCAGATTTAGCAGCTTTGGTGTGTGTGTGTGTGTGTGTGTGTGTGTTTAGAATATTCATTTATGTGCTTGAACTCAGACTCCTGTTCATCTTCCAGGAGTCATATACAAAAAAAAAAAAAAAAAAAAAAAGACTCAGGGCTTTGGAAATTTTGCCCTACAGGGAAAAAGAAGAGCAGGAATCCTTATCAGCTTTCTCATTTGGTTTTAGAAGTGGTAGGGCATGAAATTGGAACAGATGGCATAAAAATAGCTAGACTTACCTCCTTTAGTTGAATTTTGCTGATAATTAAAGAAAAAATCTTTGTAAACTCCCACTTTCAATAGTTCTTTTAGGGTCTTCAAGGCCCTGTGGGTATATGTATCAGTGTAGCAAGCTCTTATCCAGGTGTGTTATCCAGGAAATAGGCTGTAAACTCATTCAGGAACCAACATCTAGACCAAGAAGGCTATTTGATGTATCTGTAATAAGTAGCTAAAGCTAATATATCACCTGGTCCCTTACCTGTACTGAAGTTGAGACAGCGTAGTTTCCATCTTAGGTGGTACCCAAGGGGGTAGATGCAATAGATGGTCTGTTCTTTGATAAGTTAAAGTAGACATTAGAATATCCTCTAACAGAAGAGTAGAGAAGATTTGAGAATTGCAAGCGGAGTATGCCAACATGTAGGACATCAAATAGACAGCAAAATAACTTAAGTAGTAGGTATCCTATTCGGTTTTTGTCTGCCCATATTAAGTAGTATGAATAGCTGGGAAAAATTGTTATATCATTATCTGTGGGTAGTGTGGTGATAGTTTATTATAGGGCAGAGTTACTGAAAGAGAAAGAGCTGTATCATTACTCATATTAAAAAATGCTATGACAATGTACTACTTCAGATGAGTGTTGTTTCCATAAATCATCTCAAATCCCTGTACTCAGGGGATTTTTGAAAAGATAGTATTTTCAGAGGCAAAATTATTTGAGTTTCTTCATGGGAGGAATTTCAGAATGTAAGGAGGAATTCATCCAAGCAAGAAAGCCATTTAATGGGTTCATATCATTAAATAGGAAAGGTAAGGAGGAGTATGCCCAGTTTAAAGATACCTTAAAGCAACTCTCCCCAACGTGGGGTCTCAGACTTCTGGGTATTTGGAGTGTGTGACAGACCTGTATGTTTGTAGCCTCAATGAAGAAAAACCTGGATTCCTCTCTATATTTTGGGTATAAAAATGACCTCATTCCTACAAGGGTTTAGAATTGTTCTCTAAGCTGTTGTTTGCTCTCACTTTTTGTCTTTTATTTTGGCTATTTTCTTATTTGTTGGAATGTATCTTAGAATCTTACTACATGACACTTTAGCCCAGCTCAGAATAGCACATCCAAGTTATAGCCACCAATTGGACTTAGTTCAGTGCAACATATAACCTAAGAGCCTTGTAGCTTCCAAACGTTTGTGTTATTCCAACCCCTTGGTGGCTATGTAACTTGAATATTAATACCTGATTCCTCAAGATATTTCTTTCTAAAAGCAGAAAAATGCCACAACAGAAATTAAGTGCAATTGTACATAGAATCTCCAAACCATTAGTTCTTTGACCTACTCCTGCTGGCTAGATGCTGAGACATTTTAGCCATTCCTTTTATTAAAGATTCTTCAATTAGTGCCTTCTAATTAATATCCAATTACATCTAATATCCATCTAATTAATATCCAGATTCCTTTTCCCCCTGAATCCCAGGTTTTCTTATTACTATATTGCTTCTTTTGCATATATATTGACTTTTTTCTTTACTTTTTTTTTAATTAAAAAAAAAAAGGTTTAATGCCTCAGTCTCCAGAAGTGTGAATGACTCAAGTATTAATTTGCTTCCATGTGACCTAAAGAATCTTGGACGAAAGCCACTGTATTAGATTAGCTTTTGCTTACCAGAGGCATCTGAAATGATGGAATAGTGATAAGAACCTTTCTGAGAAGGAACGTTTAATTGGAAATTCTACTATTGAACAGATCATAAAATAGAAGACCTCTTTAGCTGCCTTCACTTGGTAATAACTGCTCATGGGTGGTTTTAATAGCCTTCAGAATTCCTTGTCTTTCCTTTTCTTATATTTTCCTGAAAATAGGTATCAAGAAATAGTTTCAATGAATCTTTTTAGTACTGGAAAGGAAGAACATGTATACACCCACTTTTACTTGGGTTCAAAGGAGTTGCCTGACATATCAAGTTCTTTCCATCAGCTGATGAAGCCTTAGCTCAGAATTTGGAGAATCCAGTCCTTGAATGGTTATGAGATACCTGAAAGGCATTCTTGGCATGGCCCTTGTCAGAGCTTAGGGAAGGTCATTGGACCCTTTAATGATCCATCCAGGGTCTCAAGAAATCAGAAAAATCTTTTAACGCATCCAGTGGAATTTTTGCAGGTCCTTTGAAGGGCAGAGCATGATATATTCTAGATAATTTAGTGCAAGAATTGAAACAAGTTTTATTTTTTATAATTATTCGGGAATTTAGTACATACCCTTCTTGAGAAAATGAGATGATTTCACATGGGACTGTGATAGGACCAGAATGAGAAAACGCCCCCAGAAAAAGCATTGGGGTGGCAAAAGCTATGTCTCTGAAGCTGTAGCACCTGGCCAAAATGCAGGTGATTGTAAATGCTTCTGAAGGATGAATGCCAGTTCTGCTCCACAAAGAACAGAATAATAGAAGTAGAGAGAAATGGAGACAGTTGCTGTGGTCAGAGTAGCTACTGAAATGCAAGTATTCGTCTTCTGGTCCTTGTACCCCTGGAGAGATATCTTTTATCTTACTCTTCCTTCTTAATTCTCCCTCCTTTGTAGTTGATTACTATGGCCCACATTGTTTGTTGTAATAAATAGAATATTGATCACATGCACTTGGGAATCCTTGATGGCCTTGTACCCAGTGTTACCAGTGCAGTGCTGAGGGGCCTGACCATTCATGTGGTGGAGCATCCCGGTGTTAACTCAACCAGGTTCCCTGTGCCCCATGCTTCTCCAGGTTCTGCCCATCGTTTTCTTTTTCAATTCATTGAACTTGGTCTTCCTCAGGGTTTTTGGGTCATGTAAGAGTCTGGAATGTTTCATATATATATAAAATTGATTTCTTGAAAAATATTTCATATCATCAGTATTGTGGTGGCAAAAACTGTTTCACTGCATATAAAGATTTTAAGGGTTTGCAAAAAACTGTTTAGTTGTCCTTGAAAATTTCCTTCCTCATGTCTGCACAAGTTGTGAAGATTGGATCTGCTAAATAAACTTCCACACATTCTAAAATGTTGTGTGATAAATGTGGTATTTGAATATAAGTATATATATATATATATATATATATATATATGCTTTTTATAATTTTCATTTTAATTCTAAATGCTTGAAAGTGAACAAATCATGCAGCATTTCCCCAGTGTGTCATCTGTTGGCATTCATCATATCCTGTTGCTTTTAATCTTCTTTCTTTTTTTTTCATCTTTTTTTATAATAAATTTATTTTTTATTGGTGTTCAATTTACCAACATACAGAATAACACCCAGTGCTCATCCCGTCAAGTGCCCCCCTCAGTACCCGTCACCCATTCACCCCACCCCCCATTTTGTTTTGTTTTTGTTTTTGTTTTTTCATCTTGACTTTTATAGTGACATTTCTGAGGCCCCTAAGAGCAGGGTTTGCATTTGATACTAGCTTTTAGGATGAAAAAAAGCAGACATATACTGAACAACCACTGTGGACATTGTGTGTAGCACTGGACATTGTGCTAGGAGGAAGTGTGACAGGGCAGGTATCAGAACCTCCATTTCACAGATGGAGAAACCGAACAGCAGAGTGTTAAGTGCTAGAGGCACAGAGTTGGATGTGAGCTACTGACCAATCACTGCCAAGCCTATAGCCTCATTTAAATTTCACCATTATGCCTCTCTACCTTATGTATTCTAGGTCTCATTTTGTTGACTTTGGCTAATTTAATTATAGAAATGATAAATAATAGAAACCAGGCTACCTTGATATTTTGCCTGTCTCATGACAAGCCAAGGGATATTATAATAATGTTGATATTTACTCTTATTTGAATATAGAACAACTTGAGACTTATATTTTGAGCCTTGTTTTTTTAACTGAAATATAATTGACCTACAGTATTACATTAGTTTCCAGTGTGCAACACAGTGATGTGATATTTATATATATTGTGAAATGATCACCATAATTTTAGTTACCATCTGTCACCATACTAAGTTAGTGTAATATTATTGTCTATATTCCCTGTGCTATGCATTGCATCTCCATGGCTTACTTATTTTGTAGCTAGAAGTTTATACTCTTGATCCCCTTCACCCACATTGCCCACTCCCCAATAATCCCTTTCTCTGTCAATCACCAGGCTGTTCTCTGTATCTATAAGTCTGGTTTTGTTTTGTCTCTTTCTTTGTTTTTTTTTTTTTTAAAGAAATAATATGGTATCTGTATTTCCCTGTCTAACTTATTTTATTTATCCTCAAGGTCCATCTATTTTGTTTTTTTTTCATGGCTGAGTAATACTCCATTGCATATATATACATATATATATATATATATATATATATATATATATATACACATATCTTCTTTATCTAGTCATCTCCGTCTCTTTTTTTAAGAATTACTTATTTGAGAAAGAGAGAGAGGTTGAGTCTGAGTGGGAGGGGCAGAGAGAGAGGGAGGAAGAGAATCTCTATCAGACTCCATGGTGAGTGGGAAGCCCAATGTGGGGCTCCATCTTACAACCCTGAGATCATGACCTGAGCTGAAACCAAGAGTTGGACACTTACCTGACTGTGCCACCCAGGTGCCCCTATCCAGTTAGTTATCTCTTGAAAGACACTTAAATCACTTCCTATCTTGGCTATTATAAATTACGCTGCAGTGAACACAGGGATGCATATATCTTTTGGAGTTACTGTTTTATTTTCTTTGTATAAATATCCAGAAGTAGAAATGCCGATCATATGGTGGTTATTTCTAAGCCTTGTTTTCTTATTGTACATGTTTCAGGATAGTGGGGCTTAATGCATTAATATGAATAAAGAGGAAATATGAATATGAATAAAAGAGGAAAATGGTTAACTGTAGCATAAGTGAAATGTGTATTGAAATGGTTAAACTGTAGAAACTAATCTTGTGTTGTTTTAAGGGCATTAAAGTCCTCTCTGCCCCTTGCCCTTTAGAACAAACTGTGCATTTAGAAGGAGCTTAACTAGTAATTCAGCATGACCACTATCACATACCATACACTTACTGTGGGTGAATCCAGGTTGCTATGACAATGGAAATATTTTTTCATTTTCTCCTTTTTTGATATAAACACATGAAGCTTGAATATTGCTTATGTTTGCATTTTATACTTATCTTTTCTGACTTCGTGTTAGAAAGGCAAAGACTTAAGGAAGACAGTAGCCATGCTTCTTCAGAGTTATGCAATTCTCTCCCTTTCATTCCCGACTCCTGGTGGTGGTCCTGGCACTCAGTGTGGCTGTCACTAGGCTACGTGCTGGCATCTTAAGGGCAGTTATGGAGAGAGATCAGACATCTTTCCATACTGTTATTATTCAGAGATTAATGTGTTTATTTCAGCTTGCGTTTGAAACCTGTGTCTCCTTGAGTAAAGGGGATTCAGAGTCAGTGGTACTCAGTGCCCACCATTTATTTATTTATTTATTTATTTATTTATTTATTTATTTATTATTTATTTATTTATTTATTTATTTATTTATTTATTTCAGTGCCCACCTTTTAGATTGTCAGGACTTAATTCTGTGAATATTTTATAGGGACCTTTTTTGGCATTCAGTAAAGAAAAAAAAGTGGGAGACCCGGGAAACAAAACAAAACAATTGCCAAGCCAAGAGTCTAGAAATTACCACCGCTCCCTGGAGGTTTTTGTCTTGGGGTCCCTACTTGGGGACCCACAGTGTGTGAGTAAAGACAACCACTCAAGAGTCAGAGATGGTTCAGCAAGTTGTGGGTTGTCCTGGAGCTGAAACCCTGTATTTACTTAAAAGATAGAAAACTTACTGCTTTCTGCTCCACCAGGCTAACACCCAAAACTGTTAGAGATGAAAAAGAAACAATTCTGGGGCTCCTGGGTGGCTCAATGGTTGAGCGTCTGCCTTCGGCTCAGGTCATGACCCCAGGTACTGGGATCGAGTTCTGCATCGGGCTCCCCACAGGGAGCCTGCTTCTCCCTCTGCCTGTGTCTCTGCCTCTCTCTGTGTGTCTCTCATGAATAAATAAAATCTTTTAAAAAAAGAAGCAACTCTGCCTTGTGCTCTCATGTCCTCTCCCATGTAAACTGAGAGCCAGGCACTGTATTGGGCATTGCACATAAAATGCTGAATGGGGTGGGCCTTTTACTCTGCCTTCATAGGGCCCAACTGTCATGGGGAAGACAGAAGAGTAAACATTACAACCTGGTACTGAGACTTATCAGAGAAGGCCAGGGGAGCACTACCTTTGGGGAACACTTCCCTGGGAGTGGCTAAGGTTGGGGGCAGGGCAGGAGGTTCCCTCCCTCCCTCCTTCCTTCCCCTTCCTCTCCATCAATTCTTCTGGTTTTCTGGGATTCACTTTAGCAGTTGTCCCAGCTGAAATTATGGTTTCAATAACTAGTTTTTATTATTAAACATAAGATACAGTTTGTAATATTCTCCTCCAAATCTTTAACTTGGAAGGAGATTTATCTCAGATTCTAAATGTCTCTTTTAAAGAAATAACCGACTAGTTTTTCATTAAGAGAAAGGGGTAATAAATAAGCTACATTTCTTTTCAAAACTCATCAAAGTAGCTCCCTGAACAATTCATGCTGTTTATTTCATTCTCCAGTTTGGGAACCTGGCCTCACAATGAAGAATTATGTCCAAATATCCTTGAAACTGTATTTTCTCTTTAGTATGGGCAGGAGCTAAAGAAGTGTCTTCAGAACCAAAATGCTATTTATTCCCTGTTTGACACGTACAAATCCTCCTTGTTAAAATGTCATTAGGGAGGCATATTGAGCTGTGTGGCCTTGGTTGATAGGTACTTTTCAGCTTTTATCACTGTCTGTGTCAGAAAATTAAGTACAATCTAGGGTGCTTTCATTTCTTTATTAACTGTAGTGGGTATATTTTATATTAGGGAATATAGTACAACTTTTTGCCTTGGAGAAATAAATGCATGTCTCTTTCCACTCCAACAACTTCAGCTCTGTCTGGTGGTTGTGGCTGAAAAAGACATTTTTGCCCACCCTCTGGGATAGCAGGAATTGTTCTCAAAGACTCACTTCATTTGTACTTCATAGAATGTATCCTCTATTTGTTGAGTGGTTCTTTGCCAGTTTATGGAAACACCATTTGAAAATTTGAGTACACTTCTTGAATATCTCTTCTTGATTTTACCTGATGATTTTCATAGGGACTGTGATTCATGCTCATAATTCTCTGTTAATGCTGGCACATCACCTACAGAGTTGCATTTAGCATGTGTCTGCGTGCTGCCCTGTGCTGATATAAATCTACTGGGAGAACTTTAGACTTTACCACTGCCCTACTCCAATGTGGAAGAGCATCAAAAGGCTGCCTCCCTGATACTGCCATGCATGGCACCCACCACTGCTCTCTACATTCCCGCCATGCCAACTCTTTATACCAACTCATTTATCAAAAACATTTACTGGAAAAGTAATACACTTGGCATCTGTGAGTTTATCATATTACATTTTATTTAGGAAGGAAGAAATGGGACAGAAAACAAATTCTTTTTTTTTATGCACCTATACTTCTCAAGAGGAAAAAGAAATTACTGTAGGGACATTCCTTCATGTTTGTGAAGAATTTCTACATAAATGCTGAAATCTCCTACCAGAACTCTGATGGGTTAATTAGTTCTGATGAGTTAACCTAAAGTATCAAAACAAATGGTGGACTCATTACGACTGAGAACAGGAGAATAAGAACACAGAGCTGGAGGGGACCTCAGAAGGTGCATAGAGTTTGGAGAGTGTCCTTGGGCTGAGAGTGGCATCTTGGTAACCTTTGCTTTTAGGAATGAACAACCAAAGTGTTTGAACGTCTGGGAAAAAAAGCAGTGATGGTGATACGAAATAATCCTAAAGAAATAGATCTACCAGTTAGACCTCTGACCTGCTGTCTGTTTTTTATATCTTCTCATTGAGTGGCTAAAACATAGTTTTACCTAAAGTATATTAAAAGAAAGTAAAAAAAAAAAAAGTCATGTTTAATTCTGATACTTCTCAACAGAAACCATTGCTTAACATTACTTATTTGGAGATATTCCCTTTTTATTCCTGGAATTCTTGAGTAATCTGAGTCTATAATAATCCCATATGGAACTGCATGAGTATATGCCCTTTGCAGAATGACATATATAAGCATTAATTTATTAGGATCTGGGAAGCTGGGTCTTCCGATTTGATGAGGTAGCACTTTATGCAGTCGCTTAGATGATTAGAAATTTTGAGCTTCTTCCTTCAGTGTACATTACTACCATTAGAGGCTTTTACAGTGTAAAGGGAATTTTATTTTCTGCCCTAAATACCTCATTAAAAAAAAACAACAACAACAACAACACACACACACACACACACACACACACACACACACACACACACACAGTAATCAGTTCAGAGAAAGAAAGGGAAGAGAAAGAAATCCTGGTACAAGCTCTGTGCTAATCACTTTCAGATCATTAACTTATTTAATCCTAGCCCTGAGTGATAGCTATTATCCCCATTTCATGTGTGAGGAAACTGATATTCAGAGAGGTTGAAGAGCTTGGTCAGGGAAACATAGCACTAGGCATAGATGAGTTTTAAATTTAGAGCTGTCTGGTGCCAATGCTTGTGCTCTCTTTCCACTATGCAAGTTAAGGCCATTTGTCTAGTTAGTGATAAAGAGAATGGACTAGAACCTAAGTATCTTACTCCTCCCTAAATATTGATCTTTTCAATGTATCATACCACTTAACTTGAAATAATTTGAACAGATC
Organism: Canis lupus dingo; assembly: GCF_003254725.2. Classification (NCBI taxonomy): domain Eukaryota; kingdom Metazoa; phylum Chordata; class Mammalia; order Carnivora; family Canidae; genus Canis; species Canis lupus. The sequence goes on along the minus strand of NC_064263.1, from coordinate 8,473,025 downwards.
TGCTAATTTTAAAAGAGATTCGTGTAGAATTCCTTTCCTTGATTTTTTAAAAAGTAAAAATGATTTTCCTTGAGACTATGATTTCACAATCCTCTCTCCCCTTTTTAAAACTTTGGTTCTTTGCATAGCAGCTAATTGAACTTTCAGATCCATCACTAACTCAATTTTAATCTCTGGTCACTCTTCTGTGTGTATTTCTTTTCCATTCAGATGGTAAGTATGCAATTGCGGTTACCCTGATTAATGTTTTACATATTTCCCCAGGCATTCATAGAGAATTGACTAAAATATAAGTTACCCTTGGCTTCAGAAACTTCTGGCATTTAGAAACATGCACAAACTATACCCCTTGGTGAATAGTGTTCCAACTTACAATTTTCTTCCTTTTAAGGAAGGGGGGGAGTGGAGGAGAAAGAGAAGATATTTTTAAGGGAGATTTTGGTTACAGTAAAGAGAGACTGTGGTTTGAAACCATTATTTTTTTCCACTTCAGCCTTCAACTCTGCATGGGAAAAATTAAAAATGATTGTTGTATTCAGGTGTTTTTAACATGATGAGCTGGAACGGGAAGCAGAATCAGCTCTTTTTTCCTCTTCATCTCACAGCAAAAATACCACCATATCTTAAATTGCCTTGGGTCAGAACAGTGTTTGTTGAATTATTCAACAGTTTGAACTGGTAGAATTAGAGGATTCATTAGACTGAAGGTCATAAGTTAAGTTAAAAACATTTCCTTATCGTTACGATATGACTCGCAATGTTGACAGATTCCAGAAGGGCTGCAGGAGCAGAGAGTTGTGTGGTCTTAATGAATGAGAAACATTCTTTTGCCTAGCCATTTAACCCCCTTCCATGCCAAGGTGCCCTGAATTCAAATCATTTTGGTCTATGTTCGGATCTGTAGGCAGGTGTATACTGGATAAGACTCCTACTAGTTCTTTTCACAGAATATTCAGATGAGAGTGGAAATTATCCTGTTGATGTATTTTCGTTTTCTTGATTTTATCCACATCCCATGAAAACATGAATTGGGGTCATGTCATTTAAACAAACAGAACTTGTTGCTCTTCCATTAATTTTTGGTTATATGTTGTAAGAGCCTGTGGCTTGAAGTCATATGATGGAAACTAGATTGAGTGGAATTTTTGTTAGAAGTGATGGCAAAAGGAAGGATAGCAGTACTGTGCCTGTTGAGAGCACCCAGCACTCTTGGGTAATGAAAGATTTACCCACCTTCTTCCTAATTCATGTGTAGATAAAGGGTACTTAGTGTTGAGTATCGTCATATCAGTGATGGAGAAGATGATTTTCAGAAAAAGAAACCCCACGAATTCTGTTCTCTTGACTCCAGTGTACTTCCTGGCCCTGTCTTCCCCCTCCCATTGGCAGCCTTGCAGGGAACTGAGACCTTAGGAACTGTTCTATCCTACATCCTCTAGCACCACCAGAGACTTCAGTTTTCTTGCTATCTGTCAAAGTCCACTTCTTTGTACATACTTTAAGTTATTGGTTTGGATACTTTAGAAATAATTGATGGTGGAGCCATCTGAGGATTAAGGTGTTCATTTACTACTTTGGCTGTGACCACCTTTTCCTCCATGAAGGCTCTTTCTCTCTAGGTGATTGATGACATCTTGTTGATTCTAAGCTGCCAGAGGTGAGATTTCTCAGCAGCATTTGGAATAGGTGACCACTTCCTTCATCTTGAAACACTTTGATTTCTGGTCTTAAGTTACTTTTCCTCCCACCTTACTGGCCATTCGGAGGCCATATTCTGTTCTTTATTGACACTCCTACCCGCCTGTAAATATTGAGGATATCTCAGGGCTTGAACTTGGATTCTCTCTCTTTGTCTACATTCTCTTTCCTTACCCCTACTGATGTTGTTTAGTCCATTGATTTTCATACCATTTATAGGTTAATTACTCTTAAGTTTATATGCCCAATTGGCCTCCAATTGGATATCTCAGGGGTATCATATACACACATGTGTAAGGAGAACTAATGTTCTCTCTGTCACCATCCTGAAACCTACTTTCACTTGTCTTTCCAATCTCCGTGAATGGCACCACCATCCACCAGTCTGTCAGGCTAAAATGCTAGGAGTCATCCTTAATTTATCTCTTCTCTTCATTTCCCATATCTTACTCATTAGCAAGTCCCGTCTGTTTTACTTCCAAAATTTATCCCAAACCTAACCACTTCTCACTATCTCTGTTGTGACAACCCTTGTTCAGCCTATCTGTATCTCTCTCCTGGACTGAGCCAGAGTACCTATCAGGTCACATCACTATCTTACTTAAAGCCTTCCAGGGACTTCCTGTTGATGCCAGTCTAAACTTTAAACTCCTTTCCATTGCCTCAAGGTTTCCTGTGACCTGGTCCCTGTCTCTTTCTCTGATTTCATCTCCCTCCACTTTCCCTTTGCTTATTGTGACACACTGGTCCTCTCTCTGTACCTTAAACCTTCCAAATGTCCTACCCCATGACCTTTGTCTCTACTGATGCCTCCTCTTCTTATCCTTAGGATGGTCCTATTTATTTTCTTTACATACATTTCAATACTTTAAATGATCATGTGTATATTCTGCTCTCTTTCATCACAACAACTTCCTGTCCTTGGGGGCAAGGAGACCATCTGTTGTATTCACTGCTGTACGCTCAGTGCACAGAACAGTGCTAGGCACATAGTAGCTGCTCAATAAACACGAGCTGACAGTATTTGCCTCTTTTTTTTGTAGCTCTTTTGATTTTTCCTTTAAAGAGAGACGTAACAATTCCCTTTGATGTGCTGGACTGAATGATTTGCTTTGCCCCATTCATCTGAATAAACTATTTTGCCAGGTCCCATTAATCTTTCTAAAGTAACTTGGCTTTCTTTGTCTTCCTCTAGGCACCCATTTTGGAAGTAGATTTTCTTTATGTTACAAAGCTTTTGTCCCATTTTTTAGCCCATGAATGACAACTTCTGGAAGAAGTGTATACTGATTCCTTCCACTTCTCTTGGGTTGGGAGTAATTTACCATGAGACTGCATCTTTTTCATTATATGGCCATATGAGAATTTGGATCAGCTCTCCCAAGTAATCACTGTCCTCCACCTTACTTCTCTGGGGTTGCAGAAGGAAAAATCTGTGGCTTCTTCATCAGAGGGCTCTTTTATTGATGTTCTGAATTCCTGCATGTGTCAGATGTGCAGGTGATGATGCAAAGGAGCAGTGAAGCCATCAAAAAGGAATCAGAGGGAAAATTGGCAGGGAGGTTGCTATTGTTCATTGTGCCCTGGTTCTATGGGAGTCCCACCTGGTTGCAGATCACCAAGTGACATAGCAATCTACAGGTCAGTCTGTGCCAGTTTTCTGGTTAAGGATTCACTTCCAGCATAGACTTTGCATTCCCATGGCATGAATAAACTGCTTTCTGAGTTCCTAATCTGTGTGTGACATTTTATGAGTTACTGAGTAGTGGTGGTGATAGTGATTGGAAAGGTGATTGAGACATGGATCATGTGTTCAAGGAGCTCTTAATTAATAAATATGAAAATAGCCAGCATAAGAGGCAGAATCTAATTGGGGCCAAAAGAAAGGAAGAAGCCCAATACAGTGGGTGTTTAAAGGGTGTATGCCTGAGATCACATGTAGGGTAGAGGGAGGGGATGGGAGGGAATGAAGAGGGGGAGCTGCATGGAAGACAAGTTATTTGAGGAGCACATGTCCTGTGGGGTTGGATAACCCAGGGAAAATGTGCTCCAAATGACTGAAATGTGAAAGGGTAATCCCCAGACCTCTTTTACTTTTGTTGTCATCTGTGACCTTGGACAACCTTATTAAGTAAGGAAAGGATTGCCAAGGAAGCCTACTAGATAAACCTTTTGTAAAAGTAAAATCTGGTGAGCCAAATAAACTATTCATCTGCAAACCTGTTGTATGGCTGGCAGACAGAGATCTGATCCACACCTTGAATGGTGTTGTGTTTGTCACAGGGAAACCAGGGGGAAGCCCACCCCTACGGGTTCATCAGATTTTCACACCTCACCTTCTATTAACATGCTATTGCTTGGTACCCCTGCACCACCCCTTATCATATAATATATATATATATATTTTTTTTTAATTGATCTTCTGTTTTACTTCAATAAATCCCATCCCCAACAATAGTATATGTGAAATCATGAATCTGATGTCCAGTGGTACGTTTTCCTAAATTATATATGACCTACATCTACCTCATGTATTTTATGTTGTTATTTTATATTACTGTATTTTGTGTGTTTATAGAGAGCTTGTTTCTTCTGCCTTTAAAATCATATCAGCTTTTGGGGAAAAATAAAATTTCTTCGACATCTTTGTAGCAGTCCTATTAAGATCTTCATTTCCCTCCCAGTTCATCCCCGCCCCACCTTCCAGATTCTGTAACATTCTGAGCCAGTAGGGATTGTAGAAGACATAATAAAAAAAGATCTTGAGTATTTTAGGATTTGAAGTGCAATGAAAGGAAATTACCAACACACTGAATCGCCATTTAATAGGAGATGGTGATATCGATCGGCTAATGTTTCTTGCAGTCCTCGTTGTAATAACTGTATAATATCATACACTTTATCAAAATAATTTAAAAGCCAGCAAATGAAGTTATTATGGAGCCTCTGTGTAAAATGAAAAGAAAGTCAGAGGGTCTAGAAGATGGTGGAGGAGGAAGAACAGAAAGGCCTGTAGGACAAAATTAGGGGAAGACTATAAAGGTCTGTAACCAGAATAGATTTCTGAGGATTAAGTAAATTCTTGCATGGAGCTTTGAGTCATTCGGACCCTGTTATTTTAAAGAGGGCAAAAAACAATGCCTTCATTCCCTCGTTTGCATTATTATTCTTCTGAGCTGACGGAAGTTAGCACACAAAGTTGCTTGATTTGTAGAATATGATTATGTTTATTAGAACATTTCTGGTATAATAAACTGACTTTATGAGGGGTCTGCTATCAGCGGGTTGCAAGTTAGTGCACAGCTCGACACATTGGTTTTTATAGCCCATAATGAAATGTCTACTGTTATCAAAAATTTAATGAAAATTATGATGGTATTTCTCAGCTTCCTTATTAAAAAATCAAGTCTCAGTATTTCTAAAACTTTCATTATTACTTTAATCAGTTGTACTCCTATTATCTTTCTTGGGCACTAAAATTCTTGAAATTCCACGTTTCTTTTAATATCCTTTCTTCACATGCATAATCTAGATCATGATTATAGAGAGAGAAATGGTTGAGCATAATTAAAATTTGTCTTTCTTTTTTGGAAAATAAGCACAAGTTGGAAAAAAAAAACATTCTCCGTGTTTTCCTTTACTCTCACATGGCTACCTCCCTTCACTTCTGACACCTGATGTTTGGGTTTTCCACACATCAAGTAATTCTCCGACACCAGCTGGGTGTCCTACAGTTCAATTCATATAGGTCAAAGGACTCAGTCCCACAAGACAGTCAACTCTTTAGATGCCAGTTAGAAGTCTCAGGGTGTCACCTGAACTTCTGACCTATTGGCTATAAATCAGGGTTCCAATGACCCCCTTCTTGTGTTCAGTAATTTGTTAGGATGACTCAGAGATCTCAGGGAACTATGTACTTATGTTTACTGGTTAATTATGTAATAAAGGACATAAAGGATACAGATGAACATCCAGATGAAGGGATGCCTAGGCAGAGTTGTGAGAAGGGATGTGGAGCTTCCGTGCCCTCTCTGGGTACACCATCTTCCCAGCACTTCTGTGTGTTCATCAAGCTGGAAGTTCTCCAAACCCAATGCGTTGGGGATTTTTATGGAGGCTTCATCACATAGGCATGATGAATTATTATCTGAGTCTCTGATTCTTCTCCCCTTCCTGGAGGATGGGGGCATGGGGTGGTAAATTTCAAGCTTCTTATCGTGGCTTGGTTTCTCTGGTGACCAGCCAGAAGCCATCCAGAAACCTACCATGATTTGCCTCATTAGAACAAATGGCACCCTATCACCCAGGAAATTATGAGGGATTTAGGAGTTCTGCATTAGGAACCAGGGCCAAAGAATCAAAGATATTCTTAGTGTTCTGATCACTTAGGAAATTAGAAGGGTTATAGGAGCTCTGTGCCAGGGACCAGTATCAGAGACCAATGTATGTATTTTCTGTTATTTCACAAAGCAGCTCTTTTTATGACTATAATAATAATGCAAAACCTTGGATTTGGTCTTCAATTAAAATTTTGTAATAACTTGGAGGGTCACTGATGTTTGATTTTGAATTATTGATACAAAGAGTTTTCTAAGAAATTAAATAGTATTGCAAGTAATTGCAATTAAATAGATTATAGATATTAGGTGTAAAGTTAGAAACCCAGATTTTTGAGCACTTTAGAAACATGAATTTACTTGACCGCTTCAGGTTTATTTTCAAATCTCATCTTCTTTGACTATGATATGTCTGTTATAGAGCACTCTTAAATAATTAAACTATACAGGACTTGTTCTTCTAGAAAATATTTTGGCTAAGAGTGGGCATATAATTTTTAAAAATATTTTACACTTAGTGAAAAGGTTTTTGTTATTTCATTAGATTTCTGTGCTTTCTTTACCACTTTAGGGACAAAACTATATAGTATATTGATTTTAATATCATTGTAACAGCCTAGTTTTACTCATTTCTTTAAACCCGGAGGAAAACAGAACACTGAATTCTTGACCTTTCCTATGACCCTGTGAGTACCCACATTTGTCTGGCCTTTCTTATATGTTTATCTTTCTGTGCTATTTGCTTTTATGAGTGTTTAATATAAGGAGCTTTTCACAGCTGTTGGAAGCCCTTCGATCCCTATGAAAGAACAGCGACTTTGTAAATGGGGATTGTTAAGCGACATCTTTAAAACGTGGCCCATTTACATGCACATGTGATAGTTACTTGCATATCTTAGTGTATATGTCAGGTATTTAATGCAAGACACATAAACACAACAAAAAGACGAGGGAAATTGTGCTGCAGGATGGGCCATGATTCCTAAGTCCTTGCTGTTCCAGTCTTCTGGGTGCCACCCTGCAAGCAGGAGCCTTTTGATGTCTCCATCTGTCCATGAAGGGTGCTATAATCCTAGACCAGACCCTCCTCTCCTTGTCTCATATTGCATTAGAGCCATCGCCATCCCCAAGACTTGCCTTCTTCCTTTCTTTTTTAGCAGTCCATCCATGAAACTTCTTACTTTTCAGCCACTTTCAACATTTAACTTTTTGTTTAACGATTTATTTATCTATTTTAGAAAGAGCAAGCAAGCATGAGTGGGGGGAGGGGCAGAGGGAGAGAGAGAATCTTAAGCAGACTCTCTGCCAAGTGCAGAGCCTGATGCAAGGATTGATCCCAGGACCCTCAGATTATGACCTGAGTGGAAACCAAGAGCCAGACACTCACTCAGGCACCCCTCAACATTTAACTTTCTCACCGTATCAAATCAAACTCCTGTGTCTGGGTTTCAAATGCTGATGTAATTGACTCCAGTCTTTGTATTCAGTCTTTTTTTTTTTTTTTTTTTTTTTTTTTTGTAAATGCCTACAGGTCTTCCTGTTCATCTCTGGTTCAGTTGATTGACAAACATACCATGCTGTTTCTTTCCATGATATTTAGTTATGACTCCCTTTCACCAGCTTTTCCAGAATGTATTTCCTTATTCTTCTTCACTTGATCAAAACCTGTTTTTCCTCCAAAGTCCAACTTGAGTTCTGCCTTTATCTTGTATCCCAAATCACTGCTTTTTCCTCACTTTGGAAGACAACATGTCTGTGCTACCAATTTAATATTTATCTAGTAATTGATTACTTTACTTTTCAGGAGCACACATGCTGTATAAAGTAAGAAATATCTCTAAATGTTCATTTTGATGATAATGACTTTTAAAATTGAGATTTATGTACATTTATGCTTATTAATCACAGTATTTTAAGAATTTCTTAATGTAACCTTCCTAATTTGTAAAATGAAGGAGTTGGATTGGGTTTCTCATCTTTAGAATATTTTCATGATTAAAATTTGAACTAAATTTAAGAGTGCATAGTTTTTCATATATTTATTATGTTATATATGTGATACATACAAAGTAGCAGTGTTTTCAAAAAGAACCCCATATCTTAGTAAATCAGTTTATGAGTGTGAAAAGGAAACTACTTTGCAGTCATATGATGGAATATTTTTTCTGCTAAATTGTAGTTCTGTGTGTTCAAATCTGCATGAGCAACTAGTCCTGAACAAAAATGTTTTTCTTTAAACTCAGACTGTTTAACAAAACAATATCTGAAGCATAATTCATTTTTATTTCTATCAACATCATCAATTAATCTAGCAGTACATTTTTATCAGAGTAGTCACAAACTTGTAACATCATAGAAAGAGCTGAAAGTGACTTTGAAAATCAGTTTTAACAGAATTTTAACATATTCAGGGCCATAAGTCAGCATTTCATTTTGGTCTGTGTGATAGACCAGATTATTGCTGAAAATATTCACTTGTTTCCCTCATCTCCACGGAAGTGTATTTTCTCACTCTGGGATCTCAGACTTGGCCGTATGACTTGTTTTGACCTCAGGGTTGATGGTGTCTGCTACCTGTCCTTGAAGACTGGCATGGTCATGTGACTTCCTTTGGCCAGTAGGATATTAGTGTTCATGATGTATCAAGAAGGGGCTTATGTGGTGTCTTATACTTTGCCATTGCCTTGAGCAGAACTTCCCCTTGAATAGCTACTTCCTCTTGGTGCCTCAGTGCATGAAAAGGTATGTGTAGAGCAGATCCACCCAGCCAAGTCTGCATTGAGGAATCAAGCTTAGTTGACCCACAGCTTGAACCAGGGGTGCTCACTCACCTGTCTTGATCAAAGCTGACTTGGGTAATCATGAGATGAGAATAAAATGCTTATTATTGTATGTTATTGGATTTGGTTGCTTTATTATATAACGTTGTAGCCATAACTACTAACTAATTGGTCTCTGAGGACAGCCCTATTTGTTATTAAATAATTTCTATTTGTGGTCAAAACTTTCTTAACTATAACCCAGCTAAGTTCCTTTCTGGGTTCACAGACAGTCCATTCCCACTATGGAACAGACTGATGCTCATGACCCATTGAATATCTGCAGCTAGCTTACTGTTTGGTGTGTCCACATAGTTCTGCTCCCACTGGCTGTTAGGTGCTTATAAGAATAAATTTTAGTTGTCCTCAAACTTCCTGATACCAGTTGGACTTAAATGTTTTAATTAGGGATCCCTGGGTGGCGCAGCGGTTTAGCGCCTGCCTTTGGCCCAGGGCATGATCCTGGAGACCCAGGATCGAATCCCACATCGGGCTCCCGGTGCATGGAGCCTGCTTCTCCCTCTGCCTATGTCTCTGCCTCTCTTTCTCTCTCTCTCTGTGTGACTACCATAAATAAATAAAAAAACTTTAAAAAAATGTTTTAATTAAATATTATGTAAATTAGTATTATATGTCTGTGTAAAGATAGCTGTTTCTGGGAAACTAAGTGAAATGCTGGGAAAAATATAGTTTCCAAAATATTTCTGTGAAATTAGGCAGGTGAGATAACTGTATGAGAAGGGAAAAAATTATAAATCGAGAAGTTGCTGTGTAAGTTTAATTTACATTAAAGAATGCCTGGAATGCCTGTGTGGCTTAGCGGTTGAGCGCCTGCCTTTGGCTCAGGGTGTGATCCTGGAGTTCCGGAATCGAGTTCTGCATTGAGCTCCCTGCGAGGAGCCTGCTTCTCCCTCTGCTTATGTCTCTGCCTTCTCTCTGTGTCTCTCATGAATAAATAAATAAAATCTTTTTAAAAAATAAAAAAAATAAAGAATGCCTAACTGGGATCATAGGGAATGACCTATGTGTACCAGATATAAGAGTTGAAATAGGCATTGACACTTGCCAGATGATTGGTGAATATATATTGTTTATGTATTTTATGTTAAAATTAAATGCTTAAAGCATTATTTTTTACTTTAATTCACCTTTTTTGATTAATTGACCAACTACTGAATTAAAGAGCAACTTTGTTTGGGATATTCCACTGGAATTTGCTCCCTGTAAAAAAATGTTGGGACAGTCATTAAATGTTTTGACTATATTCTTCATGTTTGTGTTTTACTATAACCCTGATAGGTTGCATATTAAGGTCAGCATATATTTAAATGATCTACACATTTAGAATTTGTTAGGTCTCTTTAGATTTCCCATATTCAATTTTAAGGGTCATGTTTTTTTGATTGCTAAATCTAGAAATACATCATCTGATTCATGGAAGCTGGAAGCTGTAGTGGGTGGATAATATTATATATATATATATATATATATATATATATATATATATTCTCTATATGTTCTTCATGAAGTACATGGATGTGTGTATATATACATATACGCTCATATGTATATACTCCATAACATTTATCTACCTATCTTTAAATACATATTTTCCCTATGTAAGCAGATTATAAGCAACTGTGAAAATAGATGGAAGAATAAAAACAAAGTGTGACTCAGCTCTTAGTTTTAAATCCTATTTGTACAAAGTTAATTTGCAACATGCAGTGATTCAGGTTGGGTCTCCCCAGCCACAAGTGCAAATTAGAAAAGATAGGAGATAGAGCGAGGGGCATTTTCTGCAGACCAGCCCATCTCAAGAGACAGTCTATTTCGAGTATGATAAATATAGTGTTTGTTGATTAAGTGTGCTCTGTTTATTCCTGTGTTTTTCCATCATGGTTGGCTTTCTGTCCTCTGTGGTGGGTACTGTTGGATTCTAAGAACCCCAAGAAAAAAAAAATAAGAACCCCAAGAATGCCAGGAGAAGAAGAAAGGAAAACGATAGGTCTGAACTGGGAAATGCATGTACCAGATAGATGAAATCCTAGCATGAGTAGCACAGAGGTGAGTCCAAAGAAAAGTAATGCCATTTAAAATCATACTACTGCATCTTTTACAGAAGACATTATAAGCCCTTTATACCATGCATAAGATGACCTTAGGGCATACAGGTTTGCCTCAGGACCCATGAGGGCCCACCCACCTCCTGTGCTTGGTGTGACTTGTCCCTGTGTGTGGCTCAACCTCTCCACTAGCCCGCTGCTGAGGCCATCATGCCCATCATAGGTACACAAAGGGCAAATGTAGGTGCATTTAGAGACAAAACTTTATGGTACTAAGGACATATCATCTGTCAGAAGTAAGTGCGAATACTGTAAGTGTTGACCTTTTTGAGGAAGAACCTGAAGAGCATATTGGATATGAAGGATGTATAGATTCCCTGTGGAACTTACATCAGTCCAATTCAAATGGGAAGGATGGACTATAGTTCTCCCTGACAGGGGTACTTCCCTGTCCTTGAAATCAGTCACCATATTTTGTACATTTAAGCAATTTAATATCCCTTGTTCATATCTCTTTTTGTACATGACTGTCACAAACCATTCTTCCTTCACTCCTGGATTATTAGAGTAGCTCTCAAGGGCATCTTTTCTGCTTCGATGTATGCCCATCTGTCACTTGTATAAGGGCGGCGTCTCTAAATCACAAATATGATCATGTTCCTCTTTTCCTTAAAATATTTCAGAGTTTCTCATCACTAGCTCCACGATGGAGTCAAATCCCTGCAACTCAGCTCCCGAGACTATTTATGTTTATGATTTGGTTCTTGTCCATCTCTTGAGCTTCATCTCATTTCAGCCACGCCTTCAACCCAACATACAGCCCCCTTGGATGTAGCCTCACCAAATTGCTTGAAGTTCCTGGAAGCATGCTGTCCCATGTACATGAATCTTCATTCATGCTATTCCTTGTGCCAGCAGTACCCTCTCTTTTCCTATTACTTTACTTCTATTTGTTCTTCAAAACTCAAGCCTCTTTAAAATATGCATGTTCTCTTTGACCTAATGATTCCACTTCTAAGGGTTTCTTTTAACAAAACAAACAAATATTTATGTATGGATATGCTCATTGCAACTATTTGTCATAGCACAAATACTGTATTTGAGGTAACTTAAGTATCCAATAGTAGAGAAATGGCTTAGTAAATACTATGCAATATTGCATAGACATTAGGTTTATATTTTCATATATTTTTGATAACAGAAGATCTGTAATATTAAATAAAAAGCATATGAAGCACAAACACATGTAGATATGTTTTCTGTTTTCATTCATACATTTTAGTGTTTATTATATTTCATAAGGAAGAGAAGAGAGAGATTGTAAAATATCACTGGCAGGAGGGCTGCCTGACTAGCTCAGTTGTGACCCTTTAACTTGAGATTGTGAGTTCAAGCCACACCTTGGGAGTAGAGATTCCTTATAAAAAAAAGAAAAAAGTACTGGAAGGAAATAATCTTAAAATTGTAGAAGCTCTTTGGGTGGTAGGATTATTTTATATTTTCTTCATATTATAGTTTTTTATGTTTTCCAAGTTTCCACAAGGCTATGTGTATTTTACAATCAAGAAAACATTTCTAGTTAAACAACATATGCAAATGGATTCAAGGATCCCCCCACCTGGGAATCTTCCATGAACTACTGGTTGGGATGCCTATCTTCCAAAGGCATAACTCCTAAGTGACTTTTTCTCAGTGCCCAGCACAGTAACTGCTCTGTGGCAAGTGCTCAATCAAAGGTAAATGAATCAAGAAATGAGAAATGAAGCCTCTTCTGGAGTTAGGCAGACAGACACTCTAAATTCTCACTGGGCCACTGTGTGAGAACAGGAGACTCACATAGTGGAGAGTCCTGAGACCTGAGAGAAGATGTTGCATGTCTGGATTATTTCTTTTCCTAGAATTTAAACTAGCGTCTTTATATTCAAGGATCCTACTGTACAAATCCTCCTCCCCACCCTCTGACCTGTAGAAACTGTGCCCCTTCTTTCAGGTATGTTTCAAATGTCATCAGCTCCTTGAAGCCCTTCCTGATGTCTCTCGTCTGATGGGAGATTTTAAGTCTCTTTGGCAGGACTTTTTGTCTCCTGCCGTGTATTAGTCATTGTTGCTCCTACCTTCTCTATTCTGAGACTTGAAGAATCTTCAAAGATAGGAAGCATATCTTGTTTAGATTTCAGTATTTAACAGTGCCTAATGATATTTTTGTACATGGCTGGTACTCTGCAAATGATTGTTACCTTGTATCACCAGTTCTGTCTTAGCAGTTTTTCTCACTAGGGCTCTAAAATTGAAACCTTGTCTTTGCCCTGGAGCTACACATGTCTCCGATCTGGTTTCTATTTTATTTTCTTTGGGTATAAAGTGATCTTCATCACCATCAGATATACTAAATAGTTTACTTACTTTATTTCTTTATTGTAATCTCCAATAGATAATAGAGATGATGAATGTTAGTTTCGTTAGTGTTGTGTCTCCAGAGCCTGACTGTCCCTGGCTCATACAAGGTATCCAGTAAATATTTGTGGGATAAATAGTTGAAGGACAAGTAAGTTCAGTTCTGTAGCTTCAACAAACAGGTACTAAATGCTTAGTGTTTGTAAAGCACAACAAAAAGAACTTCAGATAAATCCGAGATGACAAAGCATGGCTTCTCGTCCACAGAATTATTTTTCAGTCTCATATAAGAGAAAATGTCACAGACAGGATGCAGCGTGAACTTTGGTAAGTGCAAAGACAAAACTTTTGACAGTGTCTAGGGGGAGTGTGAGGAATAGAAGACTTGATTTCCCAGGAGCTGTATGTATAGTGGCTTTTTGGAGGCTGTAAAACATGAATAGAGTCTTGAAACATGGGTAAGATCTAGAGAATAATAGATAAAATTGTCAACGTATGGATGGCGGGAATGGGAAAAACAGGAACTGATGAAAGGAATATTGAAAACAGTAAAGATGTCATTTATCTTACTTGTAAAGAATGGGATGGCAAAGAAAACTGTGGAATTTGACTTAAACTCATGTGCATCCCTGTGGATATTGAGCAAGGCAATGTTGTAGTCTTGGGAAAGTTAATTGGTAGTGAGGAAGACCAGAGTCAGGGGGAGGTATGGAGAGCAGAGCAGAGAACTCTTGGGAATCTCCTGAAATTCTCCTACTGTGGATTGATTAGGGGCTGGACTTGGTGGCGATGGGTATTATATCTGTGAGGCTTGAGAATTTACCATGTAAAGTGCTGCAAAGAGGCATTTTGAAGATAGAACCAGTAGAACTCAGCTTCTTACTCTGTTTCTTCATTTGTAGAACAGGAATAGTAATTCTGTTTGGCCTACTCGAATGAGGCAGTTTATAAAATATAAACTAATCCTTGTTCAACATCAACTTTTGCTATGAATGTAGGTAATCTCAGCATCAGATGGGATTTCAGTAACCAGCTCTGGCTTTTACCCATTGTGTTTACTTGAAATTTACAATCTGACTTAACTTCTACAAAATAAGCCTTTCAGGTCAACATGCCTATTTGTGTTTTATAGATGAGAAAACTAAGGTATAGAGTTTGAATGATTTCACCATACTCATAAAAATTAAGATACAAGGCTGGTACTGGAACACGGTCTTCAGAATCCTACTTGTGTGCAAATCCCAGTTCAGTGCTCTGTCTGCAACCTACACCAGGTCTCTGGGAAACCATCATGGTGTTATTGCCGCAGGAAAGATCGTACCACCTACCATTTTATTCCTGTTAAAGCAGAATCAAATCTGAGACTTACTTATTGGTGGCAAGCTTTGCTCCTGAGTTGAGAGGCAGTCAGGTTTTCTACTTGACATGTAGTTTGGAGTATTATAAAGTTCATCAGTCAAAATTTTTGACATGAAACTGCCACCTCAAGTATTAAACCTTAAATCATTTTCTAAAGCATCCTCGGTACTGTGACAGGTAAGCCTGGTTCTATCAGGACACTGGCTCTGTAACACCTCCTAGATTCTCTACTCATTAGTTTTCATGGTTTGGGTTTCACAGACTTTTTAGCTAGCAGTTCAGTGAATGCCCAAAAGAGTTGAATCCCGTTTCTTTTGCAGCTTCTATAGTTAATGATGGCCTATTCGCTTGAATAAGCTTCTGGTCTAACCTTCCATTCAGGAACAGCTAAGTGATGTACTTCTACCCCATCTCATGGAGATTGGAATCCTGGTGCTTTCTGGAAGTATTTCTTAAAATGGCCTGCCTAAAGTGAGAGCCACGGATGAATTTGATTATGTCATTCATTCATCTATACCTTTATTCCTTTATCTCAGCCTGTTTATTGGGCACCTGGAGGAGCAAGGACTAGATACAGACCTTGCCTTAAAGTAATTTAAAGACTAGAAGGGGTGATAAGACCTCTTCATAGAAGCCTTTACTGACCCATCCAAGCAGCTGATATTCTTTCTTTTGTGTCTTGGGACACAAAAGGTTTTTTGGGACTTTATGAGATCTCTCACCCTATTGTAATGCATCTCTATACTTGCATGTCTCTGGGAGTGCCCTCAGGGCTTGGAGCAAATTCTATTCATTCTAACTCCCTAGTACAAACCACAGCACAGCACGGGATAGGTTTTTAATAGAATGTGGTGGATAGATAAATACGTAAGTAGGAAAGTTAGGTACAGGATAACTCCTGGAGGATGGTAGAGGATGTGGCATTTGAGCTGGCTTTGAAGGATAGAAAAGGCGAGGAGGCATCACAGCAGTGGATGCAGTATATCAGTGATATGGAAAGACATAAAGCCTCTGTGATTCCAGAAGTGATTCCTTTTGGATGGACCGTGGGGTGCACAATAGTAAAAACTGGAAATAATGTTGGAAAAGGAGGTTGGGGTCCGACACCAGTTGTGCAGAGGAGGCAATGAATGAATAGGCAGTGATGTTGCTGCTCATGGGCCTTTGCACCACCTCTTAAGATTCTGTCTCTTGGACTTTCAGGTAACAAAGGTAAGGGGAAGGATGCGAATATCATGTTATGAGAGTTTGAGCCTGAAAAAATCCTTCCTGTAGCTCAGGACTGGGTATGGCTAAGATGGGAAGGTAGCCAGGCTTTTGGAATGGGCCTATCTTACCCTAGGATTCTGCGTAGTGTTTCCAGTTGTTAGTCCTGGGCCATGCTGTGTTTGAACAAACCTGGCTTGGACTTTTTTAGATGAGTTTTACAGAGGCTGAGAGGTAGGAGGACTTCATTACTCTACCCCTTAGCTCTTTGCATATGCTTTCAGCATGGCACCTCAGCTATTTTCCTAAGAATGCATGCAGGTCAGTCTTCTCCACAGATGGCTGCAACTGGCTAATGCTCCTTTGCTTCCCCAGATGGAGTGCAGTGCTGGCACATGGAAAAACCTCTATAAATATCATCTGAGTGGAATTGAACTGCTGAAATATAGCCAAAGATAGTATTACTCACATCGGGGACATCAGAAAACAGGAGATTTCGTCTAGATTAGAGTTAGATGCTCATAGCCCATGGTTGATAGAATTTTATATTAGGAGAATAGCATTAGAGGTATTATCTTCCTAGTTTCTTTATGCAGTGGGAATGGGAGGGAGCAGAAGCAGGAAGGCAGTAGACTCTCATCAAATTAGTGGGTATCTCTGGGACAAGAATTAGGGAGTGTTCAGGAGAGTTGAGGTTGCCTGGTGAAGTCAGAGGCTGATGTCTTCCAATTTTAATAGGGTGGGAATGGAAGAGTATAGAGTGTTTAAGACAGCTCTGTGGGCTCTGCTTGAGTTGTATGTGCACAGCTAAGATTACAACTTTTGAAAACTCATGAGTCTGTTTTTCTGATTACGCACACACTTATATGCATGTGCAGCCTTTTACTAAGGGTAGGCTGTTATCTGTTAACATCACCATGTTATAATAATAATAACATTATTATTATTATTATTATTATTATTATTATTATTATTATTTTGCCAAATGGTTAGGCATTCTAGAATGGAAATTAATTGACAATGCTGCCCAAGTTTTTATGTGTGGTGGGATGTGAAGGAGTTAGGATATTGAGTAGAAGTAACACACATTGCAGATTGAGAAGTGCTGACCATGTTCTGTCCAGAGGATCACCGCCTTCTTGCAGCTCCCATGTAGCTCATTTGAGGTACCTACTCAAGTGGCTGATCATCTGTGTGACATCTGGGGACGGGCAGTTAGGTCTCCTCTGTTTTAACGAAATTATCTAGCTTAGCCAAATTTGAAATGATTTCTTTTATGCTTGGGGAAAAGCAGTCATCTTGGCAGTAGGATCATATCTGGTTCTGTTGTGCATGTCAGTGTTTTGTCTCCTAGAGGAGTCATTTGCATATTTATAATTCAGTGCCAAAATTAAGAAAAAAAATCTTTTTAATCTCTTGCGTATTTTTCTATTTGTGTTTAATTGAGGCAGTAGAGGAGGGAAATGGCAGCGTAACTTATTTGGGGGATTGTATATTTTGTTTTGGAATGTTCCACCCTGCTTCCCTGTCCCACCTCAGAGGATCATGGGTATGGTGGGCAGGATGGCAGGCAGTGGGTAAACAGCTTGGCAGCACTCTTGAGTGCCACTCCTAATGCTCTTCCCCAAGATGAGAGTGTTGGCAAAAATTGCTGCTTAACAACAGCGTGACTCCCCTTCTCTCCCCAGAGATTGACTGCTTCCCTTTGCTGTTGGCTCAGGGCTTTAGATCAGAGACGGTTCCTAATGGGAAACTCTCCTCAGTTTTGGCAGTGGAGATACACATTGCTGGTGATGCTTTGTCATTCCAGCAGCTGATTTATTACAGAGATTCAGTATGCGGTGTCTGTGGATTGGAAAATTCAGGGTTCAAGTCTGTTTTATTGACTTCTAGGCAGGCAATCACTGCCAGTGACAGGATCAGCTCAGGGTTTTTGATTATTCTAAATCTCATGTCGCAGAAGCCTGGATAATCTAGCGGTGAGTAATGAATGTGAGTGCCCAGATCCTGGAAATAGGTTTGAGAAACCTTCCCTTAGACACACAGAGGGAACTTATTACTCCATTTGCTCATGGCGTCCTTTGTGTAATCAGCAAATAGTTACTGGAGTGGAATGGGTCATGTTATTCAAATATAGAAATTGTTTTGGGGTAGCTGTTTTCCTGAATGACCACACTTGAATTAGCAACAGTCTATGAAAGCTAGTTCATTTAGAAAAGCTTTCCTATTCCCTTGTCCTCATAATATATAAAACACTTAGGATCTGGTTATGAGCATTTTACTATAGTAATAGCACAGGAGAAAAAATAAGCCATTTTTTGGTTATGCACTTAGAGCTCATTTGCCTTTTGCTATTTAGGCTTGTGGCATCTGTTCTAGAGAAGCCTCTCCTGGTGGTTTGGACTGCATTAGGGGGTGTAGCCTGAAGTATTCAATGAATCAGGCTGTGACTTCAAGTTGGCTTGTTACTCCCTCTTGAGCAAAAGACAATATGTGAAGAATTCTGATTACAGCTCAGATCTTCGGCTTTACAAAGTTGCCCTTTGAGCTTGCTCTGTAAATACTGATTAGTTGCAAACCTTCAATTTTGGTCCTTCACCACCCAGAATGGTGCCTGGGTGGTGAAGAAAAGTGCTTTTCCTACTGCAGAAGCACTTTAAACAGTTAGATTCTTTTGCGGGGAGACGAAAATAGGTTTCCTATTGTTCAAATGGGTGTTTTAAGTGCTTTGCAGGTGTATCTTAGAGAATGGAGGTATTTATTTTTAATGAGAAGAACTGAAGAATAAAAACAATCACAGCCTTGGAGAATTGCAGATCAAAGCTTTTTTCATTATAAAACAAATGAAGGCCTCCATCCTAGGAGCTAGTAAATTCATTAATTTTTAATAGAGAAATAGGCTATAAATGGTAATTTAATTCTTTGGGGAGAAGATCACTTAAGTGGTATTTAAAAATCTACATACTTAGGTGGTTTAGAGTGAAAACCTGCTGGGATATCTAAGGTAGTAAATGTATAGTGTGGTTGAGAAACTTGTTCAGAAACACTGAGGGTCCTTTATAACTGTACTTTTTCTACTCAGTGTATAGTATAATATGGTGTAGTGTAGGCATAGTTAGTTCTTATTTTGGACCTGGGTTTCCTCTCGCTGTTTGAATCAGAAATGCCTCTGTCAAGAAGCAGAATTGTGTGCAGAAATACTAGGCAAATCCCAAACCTGCCAGATCTCCTATTTCACATTTAAAAAAAAAAATTGGCCAAAATATCTCCTTGCCCTAGCAAATACTTGTGCTCCTTGCTAAGCAACCCTCATGCCATCTTTCTTTTAATCTTCCTACTGGCAGCCATGATATTTATTTAAGAAGCAAGCCGGGCTCTCCATGAGTTGCCTGGTTAAATTGAGTTTTTTAAGCTGCTGGTTTTTGTGACCATTGACTGTCACCACTCTCAGCTTCTTGAGCATTTTGGTGCTGGCTTGGAAAGAGTCCGTTGGCTCCGAAGTTCCACCTGCGCCGGGGGGGCAGTGGAATTGGGGGCATTTGTTAAAGTGGCCTGATTGTGAAGCCAATTTGGCAGGCGGAGAGATGCTGCAGAGCCAATGAGTGGTCTATGATAGAGACATGTGCATGGAAGCGTGTTTCTTTGTTTTTGTTGTTTTTTTAAGATTTTTATTTATTTATTTATGAGACACACAGAGAGAGGCAGAGACATAGGTAGAGGGAGAAGCAGGCTCCCTGTGGGGAGCCTGATGCAGGACTCGAATGCAGGACTCGGGATCACGCCCTGAGCCAAAGGCAGATGATCAACCAATGAGCCACCCAGGTATCCCTGGAGGCACACATTTATAAAACAGAAGTCACCATTAGGCTGAGAAATGCCTTTTGGGAAATAAAGTGAATCACAAAGTCAAAGAAGTATTGAGGTAGAGGCCCTGAGATCCTCTGGTTCTGTCTCCTCTTTCAGAGATGAGGACACAGGGGCTCAGAGTAATTGGGGCATCCCACGCGAGCCTAGAGCTGATCAGTTTCCAGGTCTGCTTCTTGCATCTCCTGTCCTTTAGCTCTATGGGCTGCCTTATATATGCATTTCCTCATCTTAAGTCTTTCTTGGAACAAGGCAGCGCATAAAGAAGTGAGTGAATTCATGCATTCTGTGTTTTCATGCATTCATTTTTATCACTCTGCTTGTTTACCATATTATAAATCGGCATGTTTGCCTATCTTGCTTGCCTTCCCTTCTCTACCTGTCAAATTTGAAGTCTCTTGAAGACCAGAACCTTGTTTAAACTGAAACAAATCTATAGTGTCTATCATGTGCCTATGAATTCTTGAAAAAAATGTTCCTAGGGAATGAGTATCATAAACTGAATATTTGCATTTTTCATTTTCCAGGTTTGTTGGACCACACCAGGTTAGCACTTTGGCTAAGGGTAGTTAGTGTACTATGTTCCTACCTCCTTTTCTGTGCCTTGTGAATGTGCTGACACCCCCACCTCAGAACTGCTGGAGCCTGAACAATAATATGCTGTTAGCCTCAGGCCTGCTGGCAGGGCTCAGAGGCCAGAGGGTTAGGGCAGGCCCCAGCAGAGGTGCAGGGCTGTGCAATCATCTGTAACCCTTCTGGGGTCCACCCAGGAACCTGTATTCTCTAAATGATCTCTTTGGTGCTTTTAGTGACACATGTTGGCTGGTGGTCTGGAAACTTCCAGTGTCTGAAGGGCTAATCCTGCAGGTCCGACTCCTATGCTTATCTCCATGGGTAAAGTCCATTTTCCTTGCCTCTTACTGTGTCTGTTCCAGGTTCAGGTATGGGGCCCCATTTCTGGCTCTCTCGATTCTGAGCGGAAACTCCTGTTGCACTGTCTCTTTCTTGCATCATTCATTGCTTTCTATTACTTCCTAATGGCATGCATGTGTGTTTTAATCCCTCTCATCGTTAAGAAACATCCTTTATTTGATTTCACATCTCCCAGCAGACACTGCTTCGTTTGATGCAGTGTTTGATGCTCCTCTTTTCAGTAAAACTCCTTGAAAGAGTTGCTTATCCTCATTTCCCTCACTTTCTTTCCATCCAGATTCTCCTAGCTCTGAGCCAGTCAGAGTTTTGTCCTCATCACTCCACTGGAACTATTCTTGGCTGTGTCGTCAATGACCCTTGTTGCCACAGTCATTGGTCAGAGCTCAGCCCTCTTTGTTCGAGCTGTCAGCAGCATTTGACACCACTGATCATTCCTTCCCTCTTCCGTAAGACACATTTTTCATTAAAGGACATGCCAGTTTTCCTTTCCAGTACTCTCTCCATGGTCCTTCTCAGCCTTCTTGGCTGGTGTCTCCTGGCCCCCTTCTCACTGAGCATAGGAGTGCCCTAAGATCAGTTCTCTAACCTCTTCTAAAACAAGACTCACTCACATAGTAATCCCTTCTAGTCACATGGCCTTTTTTTTTTTTTTTTTAAGATTTTATCTATTTATTTGACAGAGAGAGAGTGAGCATAAGCAGAGGGATCAACAGGGAGAGGGTGAGGAAGCCCGATGCGGGGCTGTATACCAGGACCCTGGGATCCGTGACCTGAGCCAGAGGCAGATGCCCAACCAACTGAGCCACCCAGGCGCCCCTATCACATGGCTTTTAATGCCATCTCTGCATCCTAAATGTAGAGCTCCGGCCTGACTCCCCCTCATGCTCCAGACTCACCTACTCAGTGGTTTATTCAGCATTTAAATGGAATCTTTATAGGATATCTAAATCTTCAGGTGCCTGGGATAAGTCTCCCATTCTTTACCCCACACACTTGCTTCTCCTACCGTCTTCCTTGTCTCATCTCGATGGTCGCACCACTATTCTTCTAGCTCAGAATCTCCATGACATAGACATACTACAATATGTTGCAAATTCCTAATTATATTATAGTTAATTATATATAATTACAACATATTACAAATATAATTAACTGGTTTCCTTGCTTTAACATTTCTGTGTTGTGGTCTCTTTTTAACACCCCATTCACTAATATTGCTAAACATTAGTCCGATTGTACACCAAGGGCTCCCTACCTAACTTCACAAAAACTCTACAGAATCTGGTCCCTTGTTTTTCTCCCACTCTATTGTTCTCCAGCTCGTTGACTCTCACCACACTGCCCTTATCCTTGTTTCTTGAGCGAACCATCCTGTTCCCACTGGAGTGCTGTTTGCAACACCAGCCTGGTTGCTCTTCTTCACATTCTCACTCCCTTACCTCCTTCATATATTTATTTAAGTGTGGCTTTCTCAGTGATGACTTAGCTGAATGGTCTATTGAAAATTGTCACCTGCCGCAGTGCTGCCAGTCACCTTTTACTGCCTTCTTTTCATACTCCTTATTATCCTATATTTTTCGTTATTATCTCCATTTCTTTTCATTTTACCCCTACTAGAATGGAAACCCCTTGGGGGCAAAGATTATCATCTGTTGTTTGTCTGATCCTGTATCACTAGCTCCTTAATGGTGCTTGACTTATAAGAAGCCATCAGTACATGAACAAATGAATGAATGCTTTCCAGCAAAATCTGCCTTTTTGTGGCCCAAAAGTTCAGTTTCCTGTGATGTTAGTATTTAATGAGAGATATTCCAAGCTTACCAGCAGAAGGGATGGATGTAGCCATAGTTTATATGGCTTTCTTCAGCCGCACACCAGCCACCTCGGAACAACAGTGTGATGTCTCTTGTGTAACTAATCAGAGAATTTTCACATAATTACTGTAGTGACATTATAAGCACTCATTTGAAAGATTTGGCTTGCAAAGATATATGAGAAGCTGCATGCCTCTTAGCTGTCTTTTTAAGGGACCAGAGCAAAAATATCTAACATTTACTGAGCATTTATTTACTCTGGGTTATGCTTGGCGAAATGCTTTTTATTATCTTTCTGTCTCTGTCTGTCTTTTTCTCTTGCGTGCACACACACACACACACACACACACACACACAAGGGAGATAGGTATTTTCCCCATTTTGGACATGAAGACCCTAAAGTTTAAAGGCTTATGTAATACATCAAGTTCAAAGGTTAGTAGGTGGAAAAGTCAGGAGGGATTGACTCTTCAGACTTTCACTCTGCTCTGTTGGAGGGATTGACTCTTCAGATGTTCACTGAGGGTATCTTTCCTTTCTTACCAGGTAGGTACACCTGTGTTTTTATGGAGGCCTCATGCTTGCACTGGAGAAATCAGTTCCAGCCAGGAGGATGGAGAGGGGGCAGGGTGAGGGTAGTATGTACCCCCTCCTCAAGGGTTAGGACAGTATCCAATCTGTACCCTCAGCTTTGGCACCCAGCCCTGTGCTTCAGGCTGGGGAGGGGAGGAACATTAGCTAGTTAGAAACTCAGATGGAAAAAGGAACCTAGAGTTTCTGTCTTTCCTGGACAGGAATGTAGGGGGTGCTATATTTTGTCTGGACAAGGAAATTTGGTTTAAATGGATGCATATTCTGCTTTGAGGGTCAAAACTTACTTCTGCTTCCCTAGATCTGAGCCACAAAGAAAACCCCAGTGTATTATGATCACCATTATCAGAGGATTTCAGAGCTGAAATGGATTTTAGAGAATGTGCAGCACTTCTCTTACCATGTGTGCTGCAGCCATGAAGAAGGCAAGAGAGTTCTCCACCATGTTGTTCTCTTCTTCACTCTGGACCTTTGCATGGCCTGCCCACTCTCCTGTCAAATTTTCCTTCAGTGCTTCATGGTAAACTCTATTTGCACTTTAAGATTCAGCCTAGGGGGACACCTGGGTGGCCCAGTGGTTGAGCATCTTCCTTTGGCTCAGAGAGTGATCCCGGGGTCCTTGGATCGAGTCCCGTGTCAGGTTCCCTACAGGTGGACATAGGCCTCTCTCTGCCTCTGTCCCTGCCTCTCTCATGAATGAATAAATAAAATCTTAAAAAAAAAAAAAAAAAAAGATTCAGCCTAGGAGAGAGAATACAATGGGAAATTTGCAATTATTTTTTTCTAGAGTATATAAGGACAGTTAGAAGGATCGTGGTTTGCTTTTATTTGCAGTTTATTCCCTGAAACAAATTGATCAATTTCTATAAGTAATACTCTGTGTGGATGCTGTCATGGGACAGTTTGGTCCAATTTTTAATCCCTCTTATTTACTACAAGGCAGAATTTAACCATGGATGTGAAATCCAAGCAAGTGTATTTATTAATGCATAACAATGGCCTGTAATCAAGGCACAGCTTGTTGGTTAAACATATTCCTAGATTAGTAATAAACAGAAGAATAATTTAAAAAATATGCCAAATGTGTATCTTTAGCATAAGTGTGTGACTATATTATATGGGTTTATCAATATTATCCTTAGGGAGAGACAGATTATTTTTAATTAATCCAGATGTCCAGAACTGTATTTTCCCTGAAATTTAAACATACCTCCAGTGGTAGTTTTAAAGCTAGGGCTGTTAAACATGACCGTGGGGATGTTAAGTGAGGTGAGACAGCTGCTTTTGTCTGTGAGGATACTTAATTTGTGTGACACTTGCCTTCTGTCCTCTAGAAAATTAGCGTGCATAGTTTTAAAACACAGAATGGTAATGCCACAGTGTTTATCAAGTAAGTCCAGTTTATGTCTGTGCATATCTGTGTGGATGTGTGTATAAGGTTTTATTTTATACTACATATGGCAAATATCTATGTACCTGAGATGACACTTTTATTTAAAAGGGACATGTAAGTAGCAGGAAGTGGGCAGTAGGATGGAAGAGAACTGACATCTATTGAGACCCTTCTATATGCCTGGCAGTGGGTTAGATGCATGCTTTGTGCACAGTATGTGTGTGTGTGTGTGGGGGGGGTGCATTTCCTTCTGAAATCTGAAATCAAGGTATTTTAAGAAGGCCAGAGCAATAGAGTTGGGACATCCTGAACACTTCTGGGTAAAATCAGCTTCCAGTGACCTGAACTGATGGAATAAGAGCAATTTGGGAACTGTGACAGATAATTTCATAGGACCTTTTTGGTTTTCTGGAGAGAATGAGCATGGAAAGCAGAGAGGAAGGTAGGGCTGGCTGTGGAGGAGGGGTGAGGGCTTCCTCTTTCACCATGGCCCACTCTCTTCTCTATTCTGACAGGAGGGAGGGAGCAACTGGGAAGTTATTGGGCATGACATCAGTCTCTTCTCTGGGAAAGTTAACAACCTTTACCCTATGTTCTTTTTCCTTTCTCTCAATTCAAAAGTAATTCAATTATTTGTTGAAAATTCAAAGAATATAGAGCAGATCGTAATTATCCCCATCACCACTTGACCCTGGTAATATGGTAACCACTGTTATCATTTTGAAGTGGAGACAAAAATGTTGCATAAATGATTCTTTCCTTATCAAATTTGAATATACAGTATAAACCCTTTTACTTAATATATTAGCTATCAGTTTTCTTAATTGAGCACTTAAAAAATAATGGCCAGAGAGTGATATCACCAGAATGATGAAATACATTGTTCCTGACTTTATTCTCCATCTCAAGAACAACGAATAACTATTCAGGAACATGATACCACTGAGAGAATCCTAGAGCATGGGAGTGAAGCTAAAGGAGCCCCTGTACCACAACCACCCAGACAGACTTCATTAGGAGGTAAGAGAAGCAGCTTCACATTGACCACATTGCCCCTCCACCAGGCCAGTGCAGCACCATGCCAAGAAATGTCCCCTGAACCTCTGGCTCCTCCTGTGGTAAAAGAAAACCCTAGGGGACAACCATCCCCTGCCCTCTAGCACTAGGTTTGCTTTGTGGGAGCCACTACTCTGATCTTGTACCATGGCGATTGCAGGGGAATCTTTAGGAAGAACTACTGGGAATCTGATTGTGACAAGGAAAGGATGGGATGAGGGCGGGGCAAGCAGTGGGGGAATGCTTACAACAATCAGCACATGGATCTTGGCCAGTGGGGTTTATACCTGAAATACCCAAATAGTAATCCCAACCAGTGGTTTTGCTCACTTGCAGAACCAAGCTGGAGGCTCACTCTGACCAAGAAACTTGGTGGAGTGCAGATCTTCCTGATCCTGATCCTTGAATAAGTTTGGCAGCCCTACATCCTGATTTGTCTGCCCCCAGACAAGGAGCTGAATCAGTTCTACCCCCTCTGGAGAGTTTCTTCCAGCCCCTTCTTCCAGCCTCCTCTTCCACCAGAAAGGCTGGTGACAACTGGAGGCTGTGTGGCCTGGTGATGATCCAGCAAAGAGGTGGGTGGACAGAACTGATAACCCCCAGAGCCAAGCTCATACCAGGCATGGTGTGTGTCCCTGTGCTGTGCCCAAGCAAGGGGATTCATTCCTGTTATTCTAGCCATAACTGTGGATAGATCCCATCCTCTTCCCACTAGAGAAGCAGTTTGGGAAATTGAGAATAGCCTGAAGTGGCCCCTCCATTCCCCTCTCAGGCAGAGAGGCTGAGACGTAGCCCTATCCTCTGTGGAGAGTGTCTTCCAGCTCCATCTGACCAAGAGAGCTGATGACAACTCTCGGAAGCTGTGCAGCCTGGCAGTGCTTAAGCCCAGAGAAGGGCAGGCAGAGTCAATAGTTTGCAAAGCAAAGCCAGTGATCCTGTTCAGATAAGGAATTTGGGGTCTGGATTGGCTTTAATTAGGACAACAATAACCTTGACTGGCTTTAGAGCAGCTTCTCCCACTGCATCCAGGCAGGGAATCTAATTGGTAGCCTGACTCATTGCCGAAGATAGCGTTAAGCCTGTCTGAGCAGAGAACCTAACCAGAGCCCATGGGAAGCTGCCCATTCATAACTCTGCATACAGTGGCACTTGAACCTAGAGCAAAACTCATGGCTTTCCTTACCTACAAAGCAAAATCAGTGGCCTCACCTGATTCTGGGAGTTAACAGCACACTCTGGCCTGATGGGGCTTCCAAACAGTGAGCTATGTGGCTCTGGGTTCCATCATGTTGCCTACCAGGGCAGGGAAGCTAATTCACAGACCCAACTATTACTGAATATAGTACCCATTTCTGACCATCTAGTAAGCCTGACCAGAGAATGCATCCTACTGCAGAGCCCATCCTACAGCCTCACTTAGTTAGGGACCAATCCAGAAGGCCCATTCAACCAGCTGTTCTCAGCCAAATGTGCACTCCTCCAACTCCATCCTTAGAGTTTAAACAGTTGCTTCACCCTAAATAGACCCTAGTAACATTTTCCACCTGTCTAGGGACGTTACCAACAGACACTGAGAAACCCAAACTAAGTTGACTGGTGAAAAAAGCAAACCTGTAAAATCTCAAAGAGGAGTCCGATTACTCATATGCACAGATATAAACATGAGGAATCAATGATCACAAAAATTAGGTAAATATGACTCCACCAAAGGAAACTAATAAAGCTCTAATAGCTGACCCTAAAGAAATGGAGATAAGACAAATAATTCAAAATAATCCGCTAAAGGAAGTTTAATGAACTACAAGAAAACACAGATAACCAAATGAAATGAGGAAAACAATGCATGAACAAAACAAAAAAGTTTGACAAGGAAACAGCAACCATCAGGTAAAGAAACACTAAAACAGAAATCCTAGTGCTGAAAAATATAGTAAACGAACTGAAGAATGCAATAGTTTCAAAGGTAGACTCAACTATGTAGAAAAAGAATTGGTGACCTGCAGGATAAGGCATTAGAATAATCCTTAGAGGAACTCATTACACTCAGCAGAACAAAAAGGAAAAAAAATGCAAAAAAGCAAAAAAAAAAAAAAAAGCCTCTAGAATTATGGTACACAATGAAAAGAAACAATGTTTGCATTATGGGAAATGCCAAAAAAGAGGAAGAAGAGGGACAGAAATTTCATGTAAAGCAATAAATGGTTGAAAACCTTCTGAGTTTGGGGAGAGAAATGGACATCCATTTCTATGCAGCCCAAAGGATGCCAAATAGATTGAGCCCAAATAGGGCTGCACCAAGACACATTATAATTCAGTCATCAAAAGTCAAAGACAAAGATTTTTAAGAACAGCAAGAACAAAGAGAGAAGTCATATACAAGGGAACCTCCATAAAACTACTTTTAGATTTCTCAGCAGAAACTTTTCAGGCCAGGAGAGAATGGGATGACACATTGAAAATAAAGAAAGTAACTGTCAAATAAGAATTCAACACATAGTGAAGCTGTCCTTCAGAAATGAAGGAGGAATAAAGACTCCCAAGCAAACAGAAGCTGAGGAAGTTCATTACCACTAGATCTGCCTTAGAAGACACACTAAAGGGAATTCTTTTAGTGGAAGTAAAAGAGCACTAGCTAACATCATAAAAATATTTTAAAAGTAGTGCAAATTTCAATGGTAATGTTAAATGTATAGTCAGAGTTAGATTCTGCAATATGGCAATAGTGGTGTATAATTTATGTACAACTCTAGTTCAAAAATTAAAAAAACAATGTAGCAAAAATAATCATAACTACAATAATCTGTTATTAGATACACAAAGTGAAAACATGTAAATTTTAACAGCAGCAACCCAAAATGTGAGGAAGAGGAGAAGTAAAAGTGTAAAGTTTATGAATTTTCTTGAAGTTACCAGTTTATTTTATTATTTTTTTATTTTTTATTTTTTGAAGTTACCAGTTTAAAATAAGTTCAAGATGTTTTATGTAAGTCCCATAGCTTTCACAGAAGGGAAAATTTTGTAATAATTACACAAAAGAGCATATAAAGAACTCAAAGCATAATGATACCAAAGACATCAAAACACACAAAAATATAGCAGGATAAGAAAGAATAATGAATCCATAGAACAACCAGAAAAAAATTAACACAATGGCAACAGTAAATTCTTACCTGTCAATAATCACTTTAAACATAAACATATTATATTCCAACAATATCCTGCTTACAAGAGACTCACTTTAGCCTTAAAGACACACATAAACTGAGAGTTAAGGGATGGAAAAAGACATTTCAAACAAATGGTAACCAAAGAAAAGCAGGGGTAGCTATACTTATATCAGACAAAATAGACTTTAAACTAAACATGGTAAAAAGAGACAAAGGTTATTATATACTGATAATAGGGGTCAATATATCAAGAAGATATAGCATTTGTAATGCTTATGCACCCAGTATCAGAACACCTAAATATTAAAAGCAAAAACTTTAAAAAGAGAAATAAACAGTAATAATAATTTAGAACTTTAATACCCCACTCTCAGCAATGGATAGATAATCCAGACAACAAATCAGTAAGGAAACAGTGGATTTTAACAACACTATAGACCAAATGAACCTAACATACATATACATAACATTCTATCTAGCAGCAGAATACACATTCTTCTCAAGTGCACATAGAATATTTTCTAGGATGTCATATGTTAGACCACAAAACAAGTTTTAGCAAATTTAAAAGATTGAAATCATATCAAGTGTCTTCCCTGACTGCAATGGAATAAAACTAAAAATCAATAACAAGAAGAAAACTAGAAAATTCACCAACACATGGAAGTTAAACAATATTCTTCTGAACAACCCATGGATCAAAGAAGTGAATAAAAGTGTTTCTTGAGACAAACAAAAATGTAAATATAACATACAAAAACCTATGGGATGCAGCAAAGGTAGTTTTCAGGGGAAAGCTCATGGTAGTAAGTGCCTACGTTAAGAAGCAATGAAAAATTCCAAATAAATGACCTAACTATATGCCTTAGGAACTAGAAAAGGAAGAATAAACTGAGCCCAAAGTTAGCAGAAGAAAGAAAATAGTGTAGATTAGAGCAGAAACAAATAACATACAGAAAAGAAAGACAGTTTAAAAGATTAATCAAACTAAGAGTTGGTTCTTTGAAAGAATAAACAAATTTGACAAACTGTTAGCTAGGCTAACCAAAATAAAAGGAAAAGGGGCTCAAATCAGCAAAATTATAAATGAAAATGAGACATTACAACTGATACTACAGAAATTCAAAAGATTGTAAGAGGCTACTGTGAACAACTATATGACAACAAACTAGACAACCTAGAAGAAATGGAAAAATTCTTAAAAACATACAACTATCAAGATTAAATCAGAAAGAACTAAAAAATATGATTAGATAAATTACTAGTATTTACTAGTAAGGAGAATGAGTCAGTAATTAAAATATCCCATTGAATCAAAGCCCAGGACCAGAAGGGTTCATTGATAAATGTTACCAAACATTTGAAGAATTAACATTACTCCTTCTCAAACTCTTCAAAAAGAATCAGAGAGAAGGAAGCACTCCCAAACTCATTTTCCAAAGCTAGCAGTATCCTGATAAAATCAAAAAGGGCACTTGATGGGATGAGTGCTGAGTGTTATACTATATGTTGGCAAATTGAATTTAAATTTTAAAAATGTAAAAAAAATAAAATAAGAAAGAACCTATCTCAAAAAAATCAGAAAAAGATATTAGTATAAAAGAAAATTCAGGCTAAAATTCCTGATGAGTAGAGATACAAATTTCTCAATAAAATACTGGCAGACCAAATTCAGCACATTAAAAGGATCATTCACTGTGGGTAAATGAGATTTATTCTGGAATGCAAAGTTGGCTCAACATACATAAATCAATCAATATGATACA
The DNA here is from genome assembly GCF_003254725.2 of Canis lupus dingo. Taxonomy (NCBI): domain Eukaryota; kingdom Metazoa; phylum Chordata; class Mammalia; order Carnivora; family Canidae; genus Canis; species Canis lupus. The sequence continues at coordinate 8,442,562 of NC_064263.1, read as the reverse complement.
TTACATTAATAGAATGAATCATATGATTATCCCAATAGATACTGAAAAAAAAACATTTGATAAAAGTCAACATCCATTTATGATTAAACTCAACAAATTATGTATAGAAAGGATATATCTCAACATAATAAAAGGCACATATGACAAACCTACAGCTAACATCATACTCACTGTTGAAAGGTTGAAAGCTTTCCTCTAAGATCAGGAGCAAGACAGGGTACTCATTCTCACTATTCCTATTCAGCATAGTACTGGAAGTCCTAGCTAGAGCAATTAGATAAGAAAAAGCAGTAAAAGGTATCAGAACTGGAAAGGAAGAAGTAAAATTGTCTTTATTTGTAGATGGCATGACTTTACATAGAGAAAATCTTAAAAGACTCAACCAAAAAAACCTGTTAAATCTATTCAATGAATTGAATAGGGTACAAAATTAACATAACAAAAATCAGTAGTTTCTCTATACATCAACAATGAATTTTCTGAAACAGAAATAAAGAACTTAGAGGCACCTGGGTGGCTCAGTGGTTGAGCATCAACCACCATCCTTTGGCTCAGGTCCTGATTCCAGGGTCCTGGGATCGAGTCCTGCATCAGGATCCCTGCAGGTTGCTTATTTCTCCCTCTGTCTATGTCTCTGTCTCTCTCTCTGTGTCTCTCATGAGTAAATAAATAAAATCTTATAAAAAAAGACAGACCTTCATACTATTTACAGGAGCATCAAAAAAAAATCAGGAATAAATTAAACTAAAGAAGTGAAAGATATTTATTCTGGAATATATAAGACAATGATGAAAAAATCCAAGAAAACTCATATAAATGTAGGATATCCTTTGTATATGGATTTGAAGAAGTGATATTGTTATAGTGTCAGTACTACCAAAAGCTATCTGTAGATTCAGTGCAATCCCTATTAAGATTCCAATGGCAGTTTTTACAGAAGAAGGAAGAACACTCCTAAAATTTACATGGAACCACAAAAGGCCCTGAACAGCCAAAGAAATCATGAGAAAGAAAAACAAAGTAGGGGGCATTACCCTTCCTGTTCCAGGCTATATTATAAAGCATTAGTCATCAAAAAAGTATGATAGTGGCATAAAAAAGGACAGATAGACCAATGGAACAGAATGGAGAGCCCAGAAGGTCAACTAATTTTGACAAGAAAGGCAAGAAAAATCAAAGAAAACATGGAGAAAAGACAGTCTCTTTAATAAATATTGCTATGATATTGGATATTCACATGAAAAAGAATGAAACTGGAACAGTATATTACACCACTCACAGAAATTAACTCAAAATGGATTAATGATTTAAATATAATACCTGAAACCATGAAACTTTTAGAAGAATGTCAAGGAATAAGCTTGACATAGGTCTTGATAATTTTTTTTTTTTTTGGATATGACACCTAAAGCACAAGCAACAAAATAAGAAGTATGCACATGGGACTACATCAAACTAATAAACTTCTGCACAACAAAGGAAACCATCAACAGAGTGAAACACATGCATGCTCGCACACACACACACACACACACACACACAGAGGAACACTATTCAGCCATAAAAAAGGAAATCTACCCTTTGTGGTAATATAGATAGACCCCAAAGGCATTATGCTAAGTGAAATAAGTCATACAAAGACAATACTGTATGATCTTACTTATATGTAGAATCTAAAAAAGAAAAAGACCAAACTCATTAGAAAAAAAGATCAGACTGGCTACTAACCAGGGGTGGGGAGTGGGAGGAAGGAGATTTGGAGGGAGGTGGTTGAAAGGTACAAAATTCTACTTATATAATAAATAAATGCAAGAGATGTAATGAACAACATGATGACTATAGTTAACACGGCTGTAAGCTATATATAGGGAAGTTGTTAAGAGAGTAAATCCTGTGAGTTCTTATCACAGGAAAACATGTCTTTCTTTTTTTTTTTTTCTTCTTACTTTTATTTTTATTTCTTGTATGTATTTCTTTATTATATTTCTTTTTATTTAATTTTTTATAGGTGAGAGGATGGATGTTACTTGAACCTCTTGTTATAGTTTCACAATAAATGTAAATCAAATCTTCATGGTATGTGTCTTACATTTATAAAGTGATATGTCAAATATTTCTCAATAAAATGTGGAAAAATGAGGAACCTTGTTAAAACCACTTATATTTCTTCTTGGAAAAAAAATGTCTGTGAGGGTAGAGATAGAGGCCTCAAGAAGAGGATTGGGAGCCATTCAGGTGGTCATGGCCCCTGGAGACCACACATGGGAAAGGATTCTAGCAGTGTTTATAGCAATAATGCCACACAGCCCTGCATTCTTAGCTGTTTAATCCTTCAGAGGGTCTCTGATTCTTGTAGTGTCACTAGAGTAAAGGATGTTCTCTCTTGTCCATGTTAAGGAGGAGGAAATGAGGTACTGGGCTATAATACACTTACCTCCAGGTACATAGTTGGATGGAGATCCAGATTTCCAATGAAGTGGTTTTCTACCACATTATTAACTTCATCAATTTCTTGCTGTCTTAAGCTTTGCCATCACAACAGAATACGATAGACAACAGAAATTAATTTTCTCACAGGTCTGGTGGCTAGAAGTCAAGATGAAGGTTTGAGGTAAATCAGTTTCTGGTGAGAGCCATTTCCTTCCTTGCAGATGGCTACCTCTCCTTTTGTTCTCACATAGCCTTTCCTTGATGAGTATACATGGAGGGGATAGAGGGCTGAGCAGAAAGAGTTGTGAGTTCTCTAGTGTCCCTTCTTATAAGAGAGCACTAATTCTACTGGATCAGTAGATCTCATTTAATGTTAATGACTTCCTTACAGGCTCCATCTCTAAATATGGCCACACCCAGGGTATGAATTTGAGGAAATACAACATTCAGTCCATGACACTTGTTGAACAAATATTAGGTACTTACTGCTGTTGTGCTAAGGGGTTGTAAGGAGAAAATTTGATGATATGGTATCCATAAGCGATTTCCATATCCACTATCGTGGAATTAATTGTGAACCTCCATAAGAATATACATTAGGTGGAGCATTCATTGGGAAGTAGCATGAGAATTACACTTTGAGATATGACTAGATCTCAGGCAGAAGAAGTTATAGCAATCAAGGGCTGATTCTATGTTGCTGTCTTCTTCTAGCACAAAGAAGTAGAACTTAGTTTAATTTTGCCTCTTCTTTCTTATTTTGTCCTATTTCATATCATCTTGCTGGATTATATGAAGTTTTTTAAGTCATACAAATCCTCTACCTTATCCCCTACCCCTCAGTTTTGGGAAAATGGAATATAAACAAATAAAATGCAGAGCCTGGAGTCAGGTGGTGATCATGATGATAATTCCAGACATGTACTCCTGTCTGTTTCTTTCTTCTAAGTTTAAATATTTAGTAGAGTTTGCATAATCTCTATCAATCCCTATTGATCTCTCATAGTGTATTTTGCTTGCTTTTTTCAGTGGCCATAGGCCTGATTTCTTCTCTCAAGGTCTTTCTGATCACCTTGTTAGAAGCAAACCTGAAATCTCAGTTTGCAGAGAAAAGAACATTCAGAGAACTGGAGATTTTCTGTAAAATGCATTTCCCATGTTGCTGTTTCATTTATTCATTCAACTCACATTTACTGAGCATTTACTACTTGGCATAAACTCTACTAGGTGAAACTAGTGGGTATGAGGCAGGGTTATAAAATTCTTTACCTGGAGATGTGTGTAGGCTTGCACAGGGATGGAAAATACTGTTCAATTCATACACAAACTTGGTTCCGCGGCTGTGAGGAGCACCTATGTTAGGAGTTTCTAAGGCTGCATTCAGGCTTGGCCAGGAGGTTGTGCTGGATTAGTGGGGCCACTGTGGGCTGGGGCAGAGAGTTCAGCAGTGGGCAGTAGTGTTGCATGTTTGCTGTCCTGTGCTGAGGAATATCTAAAAACAGTTCTTTCACTGAATTCAAGATGTGAAGTCAAGAAAATACCTCCTCTCTGTTGGAAAAAGAAGCCTCCCATTATGATCAGTTATTTTATGTTGAAGTTTTGGTTAGAAATACATTTCAGTTTTCTGAAAAGTTTTACCTCTATTCTTTTTCCCTCCTTACTGTTTAAAGTTTCGATTACAGATGGAAAGTTGTTCTCTTAAGAGACCAATCCATTGTCAGCAGGGATATATATTAATGAGTTCCACAAAAGCATCAGAGGAAGCCAGGTGTTATGCTGACTGTAATGAAGGGGCCTCAAACCCTTGACTTTTTTTCTTTTAACCCAGTAATTACTATCTTGGATACACATTAGAATCACTTTAGATAATTTAAAGAACCCAAATAGTGGGGATAGGAAAGAAGGAGTGGAAGGGAAGGAGGAGGCCACGTTAGTACTTTCTCCTGGTTCAGTCGTCAGGGACAAACTTATAGTGCAGAAGTATAGTTGAGATATTTTTGTCTGGTTCTACACCCACAATTTGAAAGTGTCCTTTGAATCAAAAAGTCATAATACCATCTCTAATTCCCATGTAGTCTTTGGGAAATAGTAGAGAGTTGTGGCTAAGAGCATGTGGTTAAGACCATAGGCTTTGGATTTGGAATGAAGTTGATTAAAATCCTGACTTTTATACTTATCAAGTGTGTGGCCTTAGCAACTTACTTAATGTTATTCTGGCTTGGTTTCTACCCCTAAAAATGGTGGAATAATACATGTGTTTAAGGATTATATAATGGTTAAATTAGACTGTACCCATAGCATTTTGTACCCATAGGGAGGGTCCACTAAACATTGATTATCATGGTAGTTAAATATCTAGCATGAAGGTCAACCATAGCTCTTGGACCATGAGTATCACCACAGCACTAGGAATGCTGGGGACTATAATCTATCTTACGACCTAGGAGTGGAAAGCAAGTTCAAGAACCTGCTAGTGGCTGAGTGCATGTCTGGTCCAAATGTCATAGCCCATGTGTTTCATAGACCTTCAACAATCAGTGAAGTAAATGGATGAAATATTTAATGGATATTTCAAAACTCAGAATGAAATGGAGGTGATCTCAGAAGTTTTCCATCTTGTCACTGACCTCCCTGTTTGTTAGGATGGTGCATGAAGGAATGGCTCCGTTGCACATGTTGCCCTGAGTAGTGGCAGTCCCAATGTCATAGCATTTTCCAGGCTCAGAACCTGAAAAGAAAGACTGACTTCTTTTCTGAATTTGAATGCGTTTCCTGTGCTAAGTATTTAGTTCACTCTTTGACCCAGAGCTGTGAGTATTGTTACCCCTAGTTTTTTTGTTTGTTTGTTTGTTTAGTAATTAAAGACTCTATATGCATCACAATTACCTAGACTTCAAAGTGACAACAAAATTGGAGATTGATTCTAGTTTTCTTGCTTCTACCCTATTCTCTAGAAACAAGAGAAGCAAAGTATAAGGAGCAACCAAATGCTAGATGGTCCACAGCATTGGCATAGTAGTTGACTGGATGTAGTTCATCAGTGATAAATCCTCCTCCAAGAAGCTCTCCTTGAATTCCTGTCCTTCATTCAGATGCAAGATTTTGCCTCCTCTGAATTCTCATAATGTTTTGCTGACATTTTGATGATAGTTTTTTCTTTTATTGAAAGTCTTTATGTACATATTTCTATAAACTTTGTACAGGAGAGGCTTTGTATTATTTTTTACCCCCCTTAACATCTAATATAGAACCTTTTACATAGTAAGTACTCCGTGTTTGTCAACTAAAGAGGTATATGCTTTGGACACAATCACAAGAAATGAATGTGTACCTTCAAGACTCATCACTACAATCCTGACCAATGAATAACAATCGTCATTTATTCTTTAGATATTTAATGTCAATACTGACTATGAGACCTCTTAGATTCTTTTTAGGAGTCTTTGATATGTTACTTTTTAAATGTCCGTTCTCTGGGGAGAAAAAAAAAACATAGCCAAGAGCAGTAGAGAGTGTCTACCATTATTTTTTTCCTTCCAATATCACAACTGGTATATAAGCGTGCATTTGCAAACATACTGTTTTCTGTGTTCTCCTGGTGTTTGAGTGTAGTTATCATTTAGAATTCTTCCACCTGCTTCCAGATGTCAAAGGAGGGAGGTGGATTGCTCTTGAGAGCTCATCAATTCTGCTTCAGTGGACTCTGGAAAGATGCATGATGTAAATTTTCTTTTGAAATCTTAAATTGTTCACAATCTGTGGCAACACTTGCTTTATTTGAATATGTTGGGACGATGGGATGGCAGTAATTTGAGTTAGAAATTCTGTCCAGCAAAAGCTGGACATAAAAAAATGAGCATATGCCTGCCTGGTGGTAAGCTCTTTTTGGAAGAATAAGCTTGTTTTTGTGTGCACAACAAGGAAATGGGGGTGGTGAAGACATCCAGGATAAGACAAGTGGTGATTGACAGCCCAGCTGGTGGAGATGGGTAATTGGAAATTCATGGCACATAAATCTCCCAACACTTATCTTGAAGCACAGGAAAAGAGGAGATCTGAGCATGGAAACGTTTAACTCTTTCAAAAGGATCTAATAATGTAGCGAATCTTTAAATTCTTCATTTTAACTCTAATTAAATTATGGTTTTCTGTCTTGGAGAGATAAATGCATTCTGCTTAAGTAAATGACTGTGCGTAGTAAATGGAAAGCTATAGAACTGCTGAAGAAGTTCTTCATTTGTTAGTTTACTTAGAATATATAGTTCTTTCCCGTGGGTCCCCTTCCTTTAGAGAGCAATTATTTCCTTCTCTCTTGATGGGTTTCTGGTTTCTCTGTGTATAGTGATGTCTCTTTTATGTGACTTAACTTTTTGATTTTCAAACTAGTATTTTATAAAATGAGGTGATATTAGATCATTAGCAAGTAATGTGGATTAAAAATAGCATAGTGTAGGGGACATTTGCCATATTTGTTGAAGTCTCATGCTTTTTCTGATGATTTCATTTTTGGTTCAACAACTTTGAGCTGGACAACTACTTTTTGTTATCTTCCTCATGATAACCCATTAGACTATTAAAGAGAGTGTTTAAGTTACCTCTTCTAACTTTCTTTTTCTAGGTCAGACAACCTCATATTGCATGACAACCCCAAATCCATATATGATTAAAATTTTTCAATTCCAACAAAATGGAGTGCTTTGGGTTTCTCAGGGTGAGTGAGATTGGCAACTTAGAGTGTCCACTTTGGATCTGAATTTATTCTTTTCTGTAGGTGGGATGGATCTTTTAAAAGAATGAATCTATTTCATCAGTTGGGCTTCCACTGTCTCTGCTCCATTTTTGTTAATATTAAGACGCTTATCTAATCTTACTGTCTTGTGTGCTTGAAGATGTGTGGCCACATCTGTGTTATTTCTGTGGCAATGCCAAAGTTCCTGCTAGTGAACAGAGCTACACTGTAGGGGGCCAGCCCTCTAGGTGGCTTTCAAGCTTCCATGAACATATTGCCCTGACATATGACTGAAGCCTAAAAAGGGAGTAAAGATTGGAGAGGTACTTGGGTACACAGATAGAAATGAGAGTGGGGTATAGAATGGGTTAATTAATCTGAGAGAATCCATTGAGTCTTGGAAGTGTTTGAATACTTGTGTTAGGCATCCTTGGAAATGTCCAAGAAGGACAAACTGTGGTCCCCTGATGACCTGAAGTCAGGAAACCAGAGTTACTATCTGAGTTCATTTAGAAGCCAGCCTAGGTACCTGGATTGAGCTAGATTTTTAAGATGAATTGGGAAAGAGTTGGACTAGATAATAAAGTATAGTAGGGACACAATGCCATAAACTTTTTTGCCCTTTTCAAAGGCTACTTTATGATCCTGATGTATAAAGAATATGTGATCTCACATGATGCTCCTTGCTGTGCACAGAGGAAGAAGACAATAGATACATATGTATTGACTGATTCAGTGTGGAAACGAGGTAATGGCAGGGTGTGGGTAACAAGGAATGGGTGAAGACTTATATTTGACAATCACAGCAGGAAACCTTTAAGCAGAAGTGATTATCAAGCTTTTAAAACCATGTTTCATGTCTTAAAAAGCACTATAATTAATATATGTCTCTTCAGTGAAGGAAACAAAAAGCCACATCTTCATTGAAACAACATCAGCAGCAGCTGTCAGCTCTACCAGTATAGGCTTTATATGGGAAGGCTTCTGGGTTCAGGGGCAGGTTAAGTTCATTTTTGCCATCCTTAAGGTTTCTTGTGAATTGTAAAGCCTTTAATGGACCCCATACCTACAGAAAGATGTCCAACTCTGTAGCCTGGGCCATTCCAACCTTCACAGACTGTCATTAACCTGTCTTTCTACTCATCCCATTCATTCAACGATATTAACTGACTCCTTGTGCTAGGCCTTGTGCAAGAAGCTCAAGATTCAAATTCAAAGAGACTAAGTTTCCTGTGGCCAATGAATGAACGTTCTAACAGTGGAGGAAAACATGAAACAAATCCATACAATTAAGTGCTGAAATGTTATGGGTGATTTCTACACAGTACAAATGTGGTTCAGACACTTGTCATACATTTTCATATTCCCTGCACATTTTATGTCCTATGCCCAGAATGTTGTTTCTCTTGCAGCAAATCCAACTTTTCAATCAAGTCCACACCCAAGTCCAAAGATATTTTTTTAGAAATTGTCATGGACTCTTCCCATTGGTGTTTGTGTGGGAGTTTAGGTGTGCACTTGCTGTGTTACTGGGTCAGTAGTGCTCCCCACTATATGTGGGAACTTTGAAGGCAGAGGATTTGTCTTGTTCACTTTTGTAAAGAGTAGGAGCTTGATGAGAGTTTACAGGAGTGCAGGCCAGCTGTAATGGTGGACAATTGCTGTGGACAATTGTGGACAAATGGTGGACAATTGCTGTGCCCTCTGTCTAGACTACTTCTTCCAAACTCTTTGAATTTAATTACTCTGACTCTCTTACCTAAAATAGAGCCTTCTCAAGGCACCTGGGTGGCTCAGTGAGTTAAGCTCTTGATTTTAGCTTAGGTCATGATCTCAAGGTCATGGGATTGAGCTCCTCATCAGGCTGCTTGTTCAGTGTGGAGTCTCCTTGAGATTCTCTCTCTTGCTCTCATCCTCCCCTTGCTTTTTCTCTCTCTCTTTTCTGCTCTGTCAAATAAATAAATAAATCTTTAAAAATAAAATAAAATATAAAATAAAATAAAATAAAATAAAATAAAATAAAATAGAGCCTTCTCTTTATCCAAACTTCTCTTTATCACCTTGTCAACTATGTTGTTTCATAGCATGCATAGCTATATGAAACTATCTCTTATTTGCTTTTTTCTTTTGCTACTAAATGTCTGCTCTCTAAGAGCAGGGATCTTGTTTGTGTTCCACTACTGGGTTACTTGCACCCAGAACAGTGACTGACCCATAGAAAGGCTTAGTATGTATTCGTGTAATACATGAAAGACATTCCATTTCTTTTTTACCTGATTTGTGTTTCTGGACAAGCACATGTTTTTATTATTAAAAAATGAGCTCTTCACAGTTTTTTATAGCGTTTTCTTCTCTCTCTGGGCTTCAGTTCTTCTGCTTCCTTGAAGATAATGGTGGCCAGATGATGTTTCTCTTTGGCCACATTCGGCTTTGTGCCCGTGACCTTTCGTGGAGTTTTTCTCAGTAGAGCCACACAGAAAATGAGTTCTTCCTGAATCATGGAGGCCTTAACCCTCCCCTCCTGTGCTTTTGGTCGCTGGTAGCCTGAAGTCAAGGTTGGGCTTCTTGAATGCCTTTGTCTTTCTCAGCTGTTTATCTCCATCAAGTTAGCTGGCCAGCTCAGATATATGAACTACATTTGAGAGAGAAGAGAGTTTCTTATTTCCTCAAGGACTGCTGACTGCTCCTTAGGGAAGAAGAACAGCTTGTTAAGGAAAGAGTATGGGTAGATGGCACAGGGAGAAAGAATACTGTAGTTGGTAAGCATGTGACTGGGAAATCCTGGGGTTCCAACCACTTGAGTGTAGTGAGTGCAGAGGGCCCTGCTCACATGACTGGAGGTGGCTGGGTGAAGAACTCTCTCCCTCCCCCTGTAGAATCTGCTTCCTCACCCATAAGAAGGGAGCAGAATTGGGCACAGAATGCCAACCAATCATCCTTTTTTTTTTAATATTTTATTTATTTATTTATTTATTCATGAGAGAGAGAGTCAGAGATGCAGGCAGAGGGAGAAGCAGGCTCCATGGCAGGGAGCCCAACGCGGGACTCGATCCTGGGTCTCCAGGATCAGGCCCTGGGCCGAAGGCAGGGGCTAAACCGCTGAGCCACCTGGGCTGCCCCAATCATCCTTACTTTAACCACCCTCTTCTTTGTAGACTAGAGATGGGCAATGGGGTAAGGGGTGCAGAACTAGCTTTGCTGGATGCTGAGTCCAGCGCCAGTCTTCAGTGTTTCCTCAGCCTTGGGACTCACAACAGATAGTTAAGCTACTATTATTGTATATGTATGCTAGAGTGAGCTTATAATGTGTTACAGTTATAGGGGACCAGGGTATCACAATGATTAAAATGTCAGATGTCATAAATGTGTGCCTCATAGTATGTTGCATGTGCAACATGTATTTTAGGTTAGGCTGTAAGTACAAGAATCCACAAAATGCCTTACCTCTTTCCATAGAGCACAAAGAAGTACTGAAGCATTCAGTGTACAGCCCACTCTGTGGAACCTCTTAGAATTCCATTGGCACATCCTAATAAAATGTGTGAGTGAACTTCTCTAGTCTCTGCTTTGGGGATGGACATGCACACGCACATACACAGACACATATATACTTACATACAATAGGCCTCTCACTATAAGAAAATATGGTTGCCTTGTTTTTCACTGGTGATCATTATTAGCATAAGTGGTACAAACTGCCTAGCAAAAGATGAAAGTATTTTTCTGTGAAGTTTTAAAATATTGCTGGATAATATTTAAATCTCCTGGTGGTTTTATGTCACAGAAACTGAAATTCTAAGAAAGAAATGGCCTTTGTCTGTAAGCATAGCCACAGGGATCCCTGGGTGGCGCAGCGGTTTAGCTCCTGCCTTTGGCCCAGGGCGCGATCCTGGAGACCCGGGATCGAATCCCACGTCGGGCTCTCGGTGCATGGAGCCTGCTTCTCCCTCTGCCTGTGTCTCTGCCTCTCTCTCTCTCTCTCTGTGACTATCATAAATAAATAAAAAAAATTAAAAAAAAATAAAAATAAAAAATAAAAAAAAAATAAAAATAAAAAATGTAAGCATAGCCACATAATGAACTAGAGTAGCATTTAGTCAGCTGAAAAACTCTAGCAGTTTATTGTGTAGATGTAAATTATAATTATCTACCTAGCCTTTTCTCATGTTAAGCTTGTTATTGAAAAGGTTATTTTATTTCCTAAGTTTTTTTTTTCCTTTCAGTCTTGGCACCATTTATGTGTATATTAAGTTTAATTTAGGGAAAAGAAGAAAAAATTGCTAAAACCAATTGGTAGAAATCACCCCTTTGTGGAATATTATCTAACCTCTCTAGTAGCATAGAAGGCACTGGATTTACAAACAGTCTCTACATTTATAAACATTTTTTTTTTTAGGCTGGCAGGAAAATCCAAACAGAATTCATAGACCTACTTTGAATGAGAAATAGTCTCAAGTTGGATTTATTATTATAATCACTGTTTTTATTAATCATTTAACAATTGTTAGTGTTGATTAATTTTCCGGCAGTGTTATGTTAATAAGATTTCAGGGAAGGGAAAGAAGTCATTTCATGTATGTGGGTTTAGTTTAATTTTATTCACCAAAATGGTATTTACTTAATAATAACTATGGGAATAAGCACAGATTCGGGCTTTGTCATCTTCTATTTTAGTGCCTAATGAACAGAGTACGTGCTCATGGAAAAATAGGTTGGTAGAGCTATATAGGGTGTGAGTCACAGAGGTGCATTCTAGCCTCATTAGAGTGTTTGAGGTTTGGATCAAAGAAGTTTAGGGATCCCTGGGTGGCTCAGCGGTTTAGTGCCTGCCTTTGTCCCAGGGCATGATCCTGGAGTCCTGGGATCGAGTCCCACATCATGCTCCCTTCATGGAGCCTGCTTCTGCCTCTGCCTGTGTCTCTGCTTCTCTCTCTTTCTCTGTATCTCTCATGAATAAATAAATAAAAATCTTTAAGAAAAAAAAAAAAAGAAGTTTAGCTTCTACCATAGTGTGATGTGTCCATGGATGCTTGGTCAAAGTGAACTAATGAGGAGGATTGAGAGCACCTGTATAATTTTAAATTTATGCTGATTCTTAATGCACAGATGAGGAAACCCCTTTAAGTGGAAGTCAGTTTACTGAGGAATTTATAAATTTGGAGGTAAAAATAGATTTTTAAATTAGAATTGATCTGTTAGTTTTTTAATTTTTAGCTTTTAGTTTTTATTTTTTTTTACCTGTTTGTCAGAATGAAGATCTAAAGCTCTTGTATCAGCCCTTGTGGTTATGTCTTGTGAGTAACTAAAAATAAGTACCATCTGGAGATGCCTGGGAGGCTCAGTCGGTTAAGTGTCTGACTCTTGGTTTTGGGTCAGGTCATGATCTCATGGGTCCTGAGATCTGAGATGGAGCCCTACATCAGGCTCTGCTCTCAGCAAGGAGTGTTCTTTAGGATTCTTTCCTTCTGCCCCTCCCCCAATTCTCTTTCCCTCTCTCTCAAATCAATCAATCAATCAATCAATCTTTTTAAAAAATAAGGGCTATCTGGATATTTAAACTTTAAGGGACTAATATAGTCCTGATCACTTTAGAATTTGAAGAATTGAGTCCTATACATTGAACCAAGTGGTAGGCATTGCCTTGGTATTTTGCTCTTGCAGAAAGAGCCTAGATGGTCTTTGAAAATCTGTCCATCAAAATAAATTTAAAAATAATAAATTTATTGTTTAACTCAAAATTCTGGTAATAGAGCTTAGGTACTATACTACCTTTCTATTTTTTTTTCCTTTATGAAATATTTATATTTGGGTCGGATAGGCAGAGGAACAATAGTATATTAACAAGAGTGGGTTGGATTCACACAATCATTTCATTTTGGCTGAAAATTTCAAACCTGGTGTGCAAACCTTGAGTAAATGTTGATGGCCTGTTGAAGTGTAATTTAGAAGGTATCAGATTCCAATAATAAATAATAAATATAGTCTTTTTAGCATTTGTATGGTTAAGTAAAGATTTCAATCAAAAGCCCATGGGATATGATGGTATACTCTGTTTGGTGTTCTAGTGATTTTAAAGGGTGTTTGTAGGGATCCCTGGGTGGCGCAGCGGTTTAGCGCCTGCCTTTGGCTCAGGGCGCGATCCTGGAGACCCGGGATCGAATCCCACGTCAGGCTCCCGGTGTATGGAGCCTGCTTCTCCCTCTGCCTATGTCTCTGCCTCTCTCGCTCTCTCTGTGTGTGACTATCATAAATAAATAAAAATTTAAAAAAAAAAAAAAATAAAGGGTGTTTGTAGAGCATTCACCTGGGAAGTAAGGGAGCTGTGTGATGTGGTTTTCCAGCCACTCTAATCTTTTTCTCTAAGATTAAAAAGTCTTTAAGACTTTTTCCCTTCATTATAATCCTCTCCTGGTAGTTTTCTGGTCTTCTGCTCAAGGAGTGTGCCTCAGTACACTCAGTGCTCAGAAGGGGTCCAGGTAGCTTCTTTGTTGGGCTCCAGCTTTCTTCCTGCATAATAAATCAGGATTCCTCCTGGGTTGGGATGTCACTTATGATGACTTCTCTGGAAAGTGATGGAACCCATGTTTTTCTTCTTAGTCCCCTTCTTACCCTTTCCAGCAGAGTGTGATAGAGGCCCAAACCTCAAGGCTTTTCCTTCTGCTTTACAGATGCAGGGAGAAAGGATTGACGAGGACTTGTGCACCTGGTGAAAATGTGCCCTGATCTTGGTGACGGTGTTGTCATCTCTTTCTAGAGTGAATATTTACTCTTTGCTCTCAGATTTTCCTCTTGGTAGAATTTATTTAAAAAAATTTTTTTTAAGATTTTACTTATTTATTCATGAGAGACACAGACAGAGAGGCAGGCAGAGACATAGACAGAGGGAGAAGCAGACTCCATGCAGGGAGCCCGATGTGGGACTCGATCCTGAGACCGTGGGATCATACCCTGAGCCGAAGGCAGATGCTCAACCGCTGAGCCACCCAGGCGTCCCTGGTTTGTTTATTTTTACTTGTGTACTTTGCATGACTGAAATTTCAGTCTCTAGGTAGTATGTTAGATCAGTTGCCCCTGCTGTTTGTAGACATGAAGGGGCAAAGATGGCTAGGATCTGGGCCCTGCCTGTGATCAGGACACACTATAGGGGGCAAGATGAAGTCTATCCTGTTCTAACTGGGAGGATATTATTTGAAGAGTGAAAGTGAAGAGGATGTCCTCGGTCTGAGACTTCCATTGACCTGAGAGTGTGGTGAGGCAGGGCCCAGATGAAGCAAGGACATGGAGGTCACAAGTGCAGGGAGAGCTGATTAGCAGATAGGCAGTGTCAGGAATGGCCATCCTATCGGTTCTTTTGTCAGGGCAGGTGTATCATACTGATCCTTTCAATGGGTCAGATCAACCTAGGCATGACAACTAAATGCAGTGCGGGTTGCTGAATTTAATCCTGGACCAGAAAAAAAGACATAAATGGTACATATTGGCTAAGTTTGCATAATAGACATTTGTAAGAAAAGCTATCCGTTTGTTTCAAAGTTCTCTCATTATAAGCCATAGTTGGAAAGAGGAACTGATGGTTTTTCTCTGACCTGCCATTCATTGTGCTCTCTTCTTTACTGCAGTGGAGTTCCTGAAGAATCTTGAAATGCCACCAGAATGTTGAAAGAGAAGGGTTCAGAATTTTCGCATCATCAAAAAATCTGTTAACCCAGAGAGGTGCTATTTTATACTTAAAGCAACTGTGTTGATTTAAGAGCAATTCAATTTTTAGAATTTTTTTCTTTTGAAAGTCCCTATTCTAGAAGGGACAATTCCTTCTTACAGTACCATGCAAATGAGTAAGTGTAGAAAGAATAATGGAAATAGAAAAATCAGCATTTAGCAAACAGCACAGCAGTAATTGTCAGAGGCAAGAATCATCAAGGTACTAAAATTAGTGGGTGAAAGTATGATAAGAAACCGTATATTTGGGACACCTGGGTGGCTCAGCAGTTGAGTGTCAGCCTTTGGCTCAGGGTGTGATCCCGTTGTCCTGGGATCGAGTACCATATCGGGTTCTTTGTGTGGAACCTGCTTCTCCCTCTGCCTTTCTCTCTGTCTGTCATGAATAAATAAATAAATAATCTTAAAAAAAGAGGAAGTATATTTGCATGGTCCCAAAATTTATTAATAATAGTCCCCACAAGGAATGTATAGGTTAAAAAGCGAAAATAGTAATTGTATATTGGAGAAACCTAGCATCTATCGCTTTAACCAAATGATCAAAGTTAGTATCAGCAGTAATGGGACACATCAATATCATATACTTCTTGAATACGATGCAGGAGAAAAGAGAACATCACTTCTATGATATCCGTCCCGAAAATGCACATCCTGAATTAATCATGAGAAGACATCAATACACCCAAATTGAGAGCCATTCTACAAAATAACTAGTTAGTACTCTCCAATAACAAGGTCATGAAAGACAAAGGAAAATTGAGGAAATGTCACAAACTACAGGAGACTAAGGAGGCGTGACAACTAAATGCAGTATGGGTTCTTGAACTAGATTCTGGTCTAGCAAAAGGACATACCTGTGATAATTGGCACAAACTGCATAGTCTGTTTATTAGTTAATAGTATAGCATCAATGTTAATTTCCTGGAGTTGGTATATGGTTGCATAAGATGTCAACATCTGGAAAAGCTGGGTGAAAAGTATATGCAAACTCTTTGAACTAGTTTTTTTTTTTTTTTTAAGATTTTATTTATTTGTTCATGAGAGACACACAGAGAGAGTTAGAGACAGGCAGAGAGAGAAGCAGGCTCCTCTCAGGGAGCCTATGCAGGACTTGATCCCCAGACCTGGGATCCTGCTCTGAGCCAAAGGCATATGCTTAACCCCTGAGTTACCCAGGTGTCCCTGAACTAGTTTTTCACCTGTTTTTTGCAAACTTGAAATTATTTTTAGAAAAACCCCAAGCTCTCCTTTCTTTTAGAGACCTTATGCTTCTCTAAATTAATGGATTCATTAATTCCCTCATATCTTGTCTCTGCACATGCATAGTCACCTTGCTAAGACAATAAAACCTTGAGGAGACTTCCCTTTGATGTTATTATTTTGAATATTCAGACTACATTTTTAGCTCCCAAAGCACTCTCTTCTCTTATCGAAACCAATAAGAAAAGGTACAGCTCCACTACGTAGGCAGAAGGAAGTGCCAGCTTTCCCCAAGACCTGGCTCTTCCCACCCTTGAGGTGCTATTAAGGAGGGCATTGATAGCAGGTATATTCACTGTGAAGTTATTGAAGCTTGTTTCAGACCCTTTCATTCTCAAGAGTCTTCTTCCAAGCTCTCTATTTAGTTTTCAATTCATAATTTTATGCTCTTTTTTTTTTTTTTAAAAAAAAGAGCTTTCCAAATGGTATAACCTTCATACCCCACAATACCTGGAATGTCCTACTTAATGGGAATATTTTGCCTGAGGCAGCCCCTTATGAGACAACACAACCCATTTACCTGCTGGCTCCCATTTCAAAACAGCAGAGTAGAAAACAACATCAAGCGGAAGCTGGAATAGAGTATTTCAAAAGTTTCCCCTTGTTTGATTTGGCTCAGTACCTGGTGAGGCAAAATTACAATAAAATAAAGCCAAAGTAAATGCAAATGGAAAGCATCCTTGTAAGCAGTCTGAGATTGAATTTTGCTACATCTAAAAAGATCATTGTGCAGAGGATCACCCTTTGGGACAATTGGAAGCAACACTGCTTAGACTGTCATGCAAGTTGCAGCTGTAAACAAGGGTCATACTTGCAAACTGCCCACCCCCAGCAAGGCCACCAGCTCACGGCCCTGTATTATATCTCTCAGATACCCTAACAGCCCAAGGTTCTTTAGTCTTAGATTTTAAAGTACTAGACCTCACAAGAAGAGTCCAATTATTCATATGCAGAAATCTGTGTTAAATAAAATACAGGATCAAGCCAAGGAGCATGAAATCTGGAGTTGGTGTTGACAGCCCCTCATTCCTATCACTTATTAATTTTATTTCCCTCCTCAGCCTGTGTCATTGCCTATAAATTATTTAAACACAGGTTTTCATATTCTGTGATTTAACTCTTTAAGCCCTTTTGTAACACATGGGAATTAACGATCTCTTTTTCTATGAACAGTTCAAATTGAGCTTATTCTTATGGAAATGTGATCTTTAGTAGTTTTATTAGAGGAATTCTCTTTCTTTCTTCTTTTCTCTGTTTGTTTGTTTGTTTGTTTGTTTTACTAGCTGTAAATGTGGCTATTTCAGCCGTGAATTTATCATGGACCTTTTATTTTTCTGGTCATGCATTTCTGAAATCAGAAGTTTGGAGTTACGACACAAGAAACAAGGCACTCATTTTGAAGTTGCCCTCTTGTCTCCTGACTTTCACAGTTTGTTCAGTGTGTGTATTTTTGGAAAGTTTTACTACTATCTCTTTCTTTCACAAGTTGGTTGAATTTGTTTCCAGAGTAAGCAAAGGACAGAATGTCGAAATGGTTTGAAATAAAAAATTAAATTAGTTGGACTAGAAAGAAGATATTGTTAAATACAGAGCTGCTGGGGGTTGAAACCGCACTTAATAATGATTCTCTTCTTTTTTTAAATGAAATAATTAAATCTAGTAATGTCATTTTTAATATTGTTTTATTTCTGGACTTTGGGGGGAAAACCCAGTTGTTTGATAATAAAATGAAATCTGAACTACAGAGACCATTTTTAAGAAAGACTTGCTATGAAAATTATTGGGGGAAACCAAGTCGGGTTTACCAGACAAGATTCTCTAAAATATGTATGAGTGAACTAAATTCCAGAACATTAAAATTATGAAGAACCCAGCAATCATTAGAGTCTCTTGTTTCACAGGAGAAACAGCCTGCTGGCCATCAGAGACCTGAGGATACAGGAGAGATGATTTCATCGACTTCAAAACTCTATTATATACTTAAGGTTTTAAAATATGTTCAACAGAGTCATCATGCTTTCTCGGTGCTCACTTCGTGTCTGATCCACGTGTGGCTCCTGTCACCCCTAGCCTCCCCAGTTTGGCTGTCACTCTACAGAGGAAATAAAAAAGCAGCAGACCCAGTTTCCTGGCTGTTTTATTTTATGGAGATGCTAAAAGGAAGCTTATTTCATATTGATCATACCAGGGAGCTAGCCAAGTATGGTGTTAATTGGGTCCTCTGGAATTCTAAACCCCTGGGACAAGAGGCTTTCTAGGAAGGAGGGGGAAAAACCCACAAGCTGCATAAAAATTAAATCCAGGAGCCCACAATGTCCCAGTTGCTGGTGATTTGGACAGCTCGTTTTGTATCCAGTTGCTTATTTCAATTAGCTTGTTTTGTGTTATGTTTCCCCACACCCCCTTTCCTGCAAAGCTGTGAAGCCTTGTTTTGAAAACTGCTGCCCCAGAGTGCACTGGTTTGGCTGTCCTGTCCTCATTGTTCTAATGCTCATTCCATATGTGGGTCACATACTAGCGCTCTCCCCCACACCCCTCCACCTCCCTCTTATCCCTCCAGCCACCTCCCCTCCTTTTCCCTTCCCTTCTCTTCCTTTCCCTGTTGGTGCATTGACTCTCTGGCTCTCCTTCTCCTGTTCCACTTCCCCCCACAATCTATCTCTGTCTGTCTCTCTCTCTGTCTCTCTCTGTCTCTCTCTCTTTCACACACATACACACACACACACTTTTCTTCTCTCAAGAGGCAGAAGTAGGGGCCAGATTCTTTCAGGATCTTTGCACACAGAGCCATTCAAACTTTAAAAGCTGGTTACTGTGCATTTATTTTATGGAAAACACCACTTCACCTTCCTGAAAGTAATTATTCTGTTCCTCTCCCCTCTACTTCCCTCTTTCCACTCCTTGCTCTTTTCCCCTCTTTTTCTAGGACAAAGGTTTTTTAAGAAACTAGGATTGCTGCTTCCTTCTGCCCTCTCTTGTTACCGTGGTAGCGAGCATCTCAGACAGTGAAGGATGGAGAAGGCAGGCTGGGGTTTTATGCACAGTTCTTTGGGGGCTGCAGAGGAGTCCCCTGAGAAATGTGCATTGCAGGCATGCCTGCTGAGTTTACTATGCTGGTTATCTGTCACTTATTCTGACTAAAAGGTAAGGGCTTCTGCAATCTGCGGCTGCAAAGAATTGGCACATTGTTTTATTTCTAAGGTCTTCAACTAATTGGCTCTTGAGAGAAGATTGGAATGAGAGTTTTTGCTGGACTTCTGTAGCTTATCCTATTAGATCTCTCTGATTTTTTGAATGAGGGAAAATAATTTTGGCAATCTTTGGTTATTGATGGGATGTCTATTTACATGTGTTGAGGGGGAAAAAAACACCCAACTTTTAATTCCATGTTGCTTTCTTCTTTTCATTTAAAACTTTTCATTTACCAATGAAAAGATGTGTTATATATGTGGTCCATATTTTCATTGGTTTCTGTAAACTTTGAAAGAGTTTTGAAATCATCCCAAGCAAGATAAGATTTTAACTCAGCAGATTGCATTTTTACCAATTAAAAATTATTGTGCATTTGAGTAATCAGAGTAAGGAAAGTTTGAGACTATTTAGATGAATAGTAACATTTACATTTATTAGTCTGTTACTCTAGAATGGATAAATACATATTGGTAAATATAAATAACCATTTATGCCTCTTGTTTTATGTGTGGTTAGAGGAAATTTTCTGCATTTGTTCAGAATTCTGACTGAAATACAGGCAAAGGAATCTTAGTAATAAGGACTACATAAAAGTATATAGAATTTTTAAAAAGATTATTTTATTTTAGAGAGGGAGGGAGGGGCAGAGGGAGAGGGAGAAAGAAAATCTCAAACAGATTCCCTGTTGATGGCAGAGCCTATTGCAGGACTTGATCCAAGGATCCTGAGATCATGATCTAAGCTGAAATCAGCAGTTGAACACTCAACCGACTGAGCCACTCAGGCGCCCCCAGAAAGTATGTAGACCTTAAGTTTATGTTTTTAAATTTACCTACTTGAAGTAATTGAAACTACAATATCAATTGCCTGTTATCTCTGGGAAAAAAACTTATCTTTGATTAAGAAGCATAATTTCAAAAACAGATTGTACATCACTATGGAGCTTATACAGTTGGAAACCAGCTGAACTTTATTGAAAAAAAAATGATTATACCTTATTTTCTTAAGTGGTGGTAATTTATGAAGACTCTTTGGTAGGAGTGTAGGAGGTATTTTATTGGAGATGGAAGGTCCTTTTTTTTAATGGTATTTTTCCTTTATGGCTGCTGTTTAGGGCATGTGGTGTGTTGCTATCCGGTTCTGTTTATCAATCCGTCTCATGAGCCATAAATGAAAGAAAGGTGTATGTTTGGATATCCAATTTAAGTCAGCTAATTTTATTTATGACTTTATAAAATTTGGGTCAAAGAGCTGTGGGAAAGGTTTCTTGCAAAAGGACATATGGATGCATCTGCTTATACAACCTAGTGCTATTAACAAAACAAGCTGGGGATTTTTTTCAGTGATTAGACATTGAGTGGATCTTGAGGAAAGATGGTATCTATGAAGGGAAGAAGCTTTATTTCTTTGACTCTGACTCAAAGGTTCTTACTGAGGTAGAGTAGGGCCTAGATTTTAGGGTCTGTTTTTCTTCCACAGTTATCCCTCACCCCTATCCCCTTCTATCCAGTGTCTGTCATTAAGTCCCTCTTGTTTCTTTATGCAGTAGGATAGCTTTACATTCCTTTCAAAATCACTAGGTGATAATTCAGATGAGCATATACTCAGGGAGAATTAAAAAATTTTCCCTCCCATTTTTATCCTACACATCTCCTTCTTAGTACAAAGAAAAACACACCAGATACTTCTTCATCTGCAGTTTTTCTTCTCTTCCAACTTTAAAAACTTTCTAAAATGTCAATTTTAGAATCCCTTCATAAAATAGGATACCTTTTCATGTGTTAAATCAGTGACTGTCAACCAGGGGGTGTTCAAAGTACTCGCCTGTGAAGTATTTAAATAATGCAAGTTGTAGGTGCCACCCCCAGGGAGTTTGTTCTGAACTCTGTATCCATACCCGGTACTTGGTAGGTGTTCAGTAGTAGTAGTCACTGAATGTTAATTACTGAAATGTTTTCCAAGTAGAACTAACAGGCCACACTGAGTAAGACTACAAAATCTTTTCCTCTTCCTCTTTAGTTGAAATTGGAAAGAGGCACTTCTGACTTCTCTGCTTCCTACTTGTATATTGAGAAAAACAGGGCTTCTTTTGAAAGGAAGGGCTTCTTTTGCAGATGTTTTCAAAACTCTGAAAGTAAATTAATCATCCTTAAAAAGGCTAGTAGGATCCTCTACTCATTTTCCACTACCCAGACGAATAGTCCTGTAGCAGTGCTACTAATCACAACATTCTTAGAAATTACTTTGCACCCCAGTCCCATGACTCTCTTATGAATCTCAAAATGATATTATGGAAAGAACTCAAGGAATTGAAAACATTGTCTTCTCACATGTATGTTTTTGAGTTGGGTTTATTTTCCCACTTGAACCAGTAGGAATGTGCTTCTTGGATATCAATTATTATGTGCCTCCTAAACAACTCTTAAGACACCCAGGCTGATATTACATATCAGATGAGGGACTGTATTCATGGATCTGGAATTGGTCTGTGATCCTAAGAGTTTGTTTTTCCTATGAAAGCTTCTCTCCTGCTACCTTGGATGGAGTCTTGAAAAATTATTGGTCCCTAAGCTATAGGAGCAAGATTTTTTTTTCTTTTTAAAATTTTTAGTTTTTTTAAAGATTCTATTTATTTATTTGAAAGAAAGAGCTAGAGAGCACCAGTAGGTGGAACAGCAGAGGGAGAGGGAGAAGCAGGCTCCTCACTGAACAGAGGAGCCTGATGTGGGGCTCGATCCCAGGATCCGGAATCATGACCTGAGCCAAAGGCAGCCACTTAACCAACTAAGCCACCCAGGTGCCTCAGGAACAAGACCTTTAAAAAAGAGAGTTCAGCACCCCTGTATTTTTTGCAGCATTATTTACAATAACCAAGACACAGAATCAACCCAAATGTCTGTTGATAGATGAATGGATAAAGATAATATAATATTGTATACAATGGAATATTATGCAGCCATAAAAAGAGATGAGATCTTGCCATTTGTGACAACGTGAATAGACCTAGAAAATATTATAGTAAATTAAGTAAGTCAGATAGTTAAAGACAAATACCATATGATATTACTTATATGTGGAGTCCTTTTTTTGGTTTTATTTATTTATTTTAGAAGGATTGAGAGGGAGAGAGACAATCTCAAGCAGATTCCACACTGAACGCAGAGCCTGATGTGGGGCTTGATCCCACCAACCCAAGATCATGACCTGCACCAAAATCAAGAGTTGGACACTTAACCAATTGAGCCACCCAGGTGCCCCTTTTATGTGGAATCTAAAAAACAATACAAAACAAAAACAAAAACAAAAAAACAAAAAACAAAAAATAAATAAAAAATAAAAAACAAAACAAAATAAACATGCACAAAAAAACCCAGAAACAGACTCATAAATGCAGAGAACAAACAGGTGGTTGCCAGAAGGAGGGAGGATTGAGGGATGGATGAAATAGGTGAAGGGGGCTAAGAGATCCAAACTTCCATTTATAAAATAAGCAAGTCACAGGGATGAAAAATACAGCATAGGGAACATAACAATAATATTATATTATTGTATGGTGACAGAAAGTAACTATACTTCTCATGGTGAGTAATGTGTAATGTATAAATTGTCTAATCACTGTATTATTCACATGAAACTAATACACTGTCAACTATACTTCATTAATAAAAAGAGTATATTTTTTAAAAAGAACATTAAAACAAGATACTAATATCTTAATATTATCTGCAGTATAAAGACTTGAATTAGAGTAGATGATCCTTAAATCATTCCTAGATTTCTGACCTCTGAATTTTAGTCTTTATTTCTTTTACACATTTAATCAACTCTCAGAGTCAGTTCTGCTGTAATACTTGTTTTGAAAATGAGAATTTTTATTATATGTTAATGTATGTAATATACATATTAGAAACCAAACATAAAGCAAATGGTGCATTTGCTTATGTGCCATTTCTTTCTAGAGAAGCATTAGATGAATGCAGAAAAGTGCAGCCAGCTGAAAGGCACTTAAGACTACCTAAAATGCACATGTGTATGCATCCCAGTCACCTGTAGACTTAATTTATCTGTGTATTATGAGCTACACCTATGCACATTTGGTGTTATAGCTTTGTGTTTAATATCAGATTACCCTCATACCATACAAGATGCATCCCTTTCTGCACCCAATTCTAGTCAAACTCTAGGTTTTTAATGAGATAAAAGTGCCATACTGATAGTAGTTTTGATTGTATATTTTAACTATTTAACCTGTATAAAACTGCTACCATTTTTATTAAGATCCTGCTTTTTAAAAAAACATCATTGGTATCCTTTTGGGGTGCCTTACCCCTAACCACATGTTTTGCATAAATAAAAACCCTATGGTTTTTATTGCATGATTTGCATAGCATAGAGGTTTTTAGGAACAAGTATGTTTTGTTACAGCAGAACTGGCTGTAATGGATTTTGGCATCATAAAATTCTTGGTGGCAAGGTGCAGAGAACAGTTAGTGTATCCTAGGATTGTTTTCTGTGAATGTTGTCAACTTAGCATGCTTTGTCCTACTTTGCATTTTTTTTCTAGTGCCTCTATAGGAATGCCTTGGAATAATCATTTCTCAAACCTCAAAACCTTAGGGAAAGTTTTATGACATTCTCAAAACTGAAGACTACTGTGAATGATTAGATACTTGGTTGAACTCTAGAAATAAGAATTTTGTTGTCTTGGCTAATTAATAATTAAAGTTATTGGATATATAATTTTTAACAGATTCTAAGGTTCAGATTAAAATATGGCTATGGTGGGGTACCTGCCTAGCTAGTCAGGAGGCCATGTGACTCTTGATCTTTAGGTTGTGACTTCAATCCCCAGGTATGATGTGAAGTTCACTTAAAAAATTTGTTTTAAATAAAAAAAAAAAAAAAAAACCCATGGAGATGGTGTCATACTTTTTTGGTATAAAACATTATCAAATGAATCCAAATGTGATCATTTTTACATTTGCCAAAAAACTCACTGACTCCTCATTGTATGAAACAAGGAAGAATGTTGGTCTGGTTTGGTAGAAGGGAAAGGAGATTTTAGTCTTCAGAAGTGATAGAGAGGTGGTGTATACAGTCAAGTTTGTTTGTTCTTAGAGTCTGCTTATGGTGGGCCTGGGAATTGGAGTTTGAGTTTTTGTTTTTGATTCTCTTCAGGGTTCTGACTTTTGGCCAAAGCAGTTACCACCTGATGCTGTTCTGGGTATCCTCGTGCCACTCCCTGCTGGGATAATGTTTGTTTCACCCCTCACTTTGCCCTTTAGAACACTGCATAAGTCCTCCAGAGAATTGAACATGATTGAGCAGGAGTTTGGAGTTGAATTTGGGCGGAGCCGTCCTAGGGTCCCCTGCTGGCTTCTAGCTGTGTTATCTGTCAAGCCACATGGCCAGAGCTTTTGTTCCAAGTTGTAAAATGAATTTCCTTTCTAGCTCCTTCACTAGAACTTTTTCCTTTAAAATGCAGCCATTTGAAAGCTTCCTGGGCACATTGAGGTAGTTAGAGAAGGTCGTATGATCATGCTTCGAACTTATTCACTTGGCTGTTGCCTTGAGCATTATTATACTTAACCCATGTTTATTCTTTTTTTTTTTCAATAGATGGAAGCGGGGGAAGGGCTGAGTTAGAGGGAGAGAGAGAATCTCAAGCAGACTCCATGCCCAGCACAGAACCCCTCTCAGGGCTCAATCTCACCACCATGAGATCATGGCCTGAGCCAAAATCAAGAGTCAGATGCTTCCCTGACTGAGCTACCAAGCACCCCAAACCCATGTTTATTCTTAAACATGTAGTTAGGGACTGTGTACTCCCAAATTCATATGTTGAGGTTCTAACCCTCAATGTGACTATTTGTGGAGATAGGGCCTGCGAAAAGATTGGTGGAAGTTAAATGAACTCATAAAGATGGAGCTCTATCAAAGACAGGGCTGGTGTCCTTGTGAAAAGAGGAAGAGACTCCAAAGCTCTCTTTCCCCTGATGTGAGGACACATTGAAAAGCTGGTAGCGGTCTGCAGGCCCAGAAAAGAGTTCTCACTATGAGGGGAAACAACCAGCACTTTGATCTTGAACTTCCCATCCTCTAGAACCCTGAGAAATAAATTTCTGTTGTTCAAGCCATCCAGCCTATGGGATTTTGTTAGTGCAGCCCATGTATACTCATTCACATACATAGTTTCATTTATACCCTTAGTGGACTTCTGGTTGAAGAGAAGAAATAATACAAATATGTTGACAAGAAGCATGAAAATGAAAGTCCTGCTAATAACCTTAAGATTGTCTTGGGCAGATAGATCCTAAAGCTAAATTGATCAGGGTTCTTATATCACATATCAGTTGCTAAAAATATGAAACACAGTATTTATTCCATCTACTGGGTCTTCATTTACTGAGAATAAAAATTGTACTCTGTATAGTTTATTTGTCAAGATGTGTGCACAAATAGAAACCTGAAACCAAAAAAAAAGAGAAAGAAATTGAAACCATGAAAATTACCCTCCCAAAAATCTTTTAAGCATATGATGCAAATATTTCACCTATCAGATCACAAAATTAGTTTGCTTATTTTTTACACAATATTGTGTAGCTAAACCTCAAGTTATATGTTCATATGATTAATCACTTAATTAATTGAGTAATCAGCTAAACCTCAAGGTATATGTTTGTATGTGCTTGATCCTAAAATCTAATATAATGTTATTTTATTTTTTATGATTAATCACTTTCTCTTAGATTACACACAATAATAACAATACTACTACCACCAAAATATTTACTAAGAATAATTAATTTTTTAAAATTTTGCTTATGATGTTCCCAAACTATTTTATACTTGTCCTTTGTCTGCATTGTTTGAATATATAGTAGTTGCATACTGTATATCTTATTCTGTCTCTTTTAAACCTCATTTAATTTTAGCTGTATAAGTAACAATGTTTTATGCTCACACAAGCCCTTAATGTTGTCTCTATTTATCTTGGTTGTCTGAAACTCATTCTATAATAGATTTGGAGTAAGATCTCATTGTAAGGGTGCCTGGGTGGCTCAATAGGTTAAAGAGTCTGACTCTTGGTTTTCGCTCAGGTCATGGTTGTGAGATCCAGCCCAGAGATGGGCTCCACTGAGCACCAGTCGGGAGTCTGCTTGTCCCTCTCACCCTGCTCCTCTCCTGCTGACTCTCATGTGCACACACTCTCTGTCAAATACATACATACATACATACATACATACATACATACATAAAATCTTTAAAAAGAAAAAAAAAGATTTCATTGTAACAGTATTTCCTGAGTTAACATAGGACTTTATCTGTGAACTTTATACTTGAAAGTAATTTCTGTGAGTTATTAACTCCTTGGTCAACATTTTTTTTCATTGACTGTCTTAAACACAATACTCCATTTTGATCTGTAATGAAGCATTGCTGTCAAAGAGCCTAATGATAGCCTAATTTTCTTTTGTTTATAATTCATTTCTGTTCCTGCCTAACTATCTCCTTCCTGAAATTTTTTTCTTGTTCTGTAAAGACCCGTAATTTTGTCAAAATAGGTATTGAAATAGGCTTTTCTAGATCAATATTCTCATATGAAGCATGTGGTATGCTCTTTTATTATGTAGTTTCATTTTTTTGTTTATTTCAGGAATATTTCTTACAACTATATTTTTAGTACTAGTTGTATTTCTTTTTATATTATTTTTTTACATTGCTATATTAGTTTTGGGTATAAATATGGTGATTCAACAATTCCACATATCACCCAGTGCTCATCACAACAAATGCACTCCTAATCCCCAGCACGTGTTTCACCCATTCTCCCTCCCACTGGTAACCATCAATTTGCTATCAATTTACTGTTTCTTGGTTTGTCTCTCTCTCTTTTTTCCCCTTGTCATTTATTTTCTTTCTTAAATTCCACATATGAATAACGTCGTATGGTTATTTGTCTTTCTCTGATTGACTTATTTAGCTTAACATTGTGTTCTTAGCTCCATCCATGTCATTGCAAATGGCAAGATTTTTCTTTTTTGGCTGAATTATATATATATAATATTTATTATTATTATTATTATTAATTATAAATATATAATATATAATATTAATAGACATCTTCTTTGTCCATTCATCTGTCAATAGACACCTGGGCTGCTTCCATATCTTGGGTATTGTATATAATGGTACAATAAACACAAGGGTGCATTTATCCTTTTTAATTAGTATTTTTGTGTTCTTTGAATAAACACCCAGTAGTGCAATTCCTAGATTGTAGGGTAGCTCTATTTTTAACTTCCTGATGAACCTCCATAGTGTTTTCCAGAGAGGCTGCACCAGTTTGCATTCCCAAGAAGAATGCCCTAGGGTTCGTTTTTCTCCACATCCTCACCAACACCTGTTGTTTTTAAGTGTTGTTGATTTTAGCCATTTTGACAGATGAGGTGATATCTTATTGTGGTTTTGATTTGCATTCCCCTGATGATGAGTGATGTTGAACATCTTTTATGTATCTGCTGGCCATCTGTATTTCTTCTTCTGAGGGATGTCTGTTCATGTCTTCTGACAATTTTAAGAGGATTAATTGTTTTTCGGGGGGTATTGAGATGTATAAGTTCTTTATGTTTTGGATACTAACCCTTCATTTGATATGTCATTTGCAAATATTTCTTCTCATTTAGTAGATTGCCTTTTAGTTTTGTCGGTTGTTTCTTTCACTGTACAGAAGCTTTTTGTTTTGATGGAGTCCCAGTAGTTTATTTTTACTTTTGTTTCTCTTACCTCAGGAGACATTCCTAGAAAAAATTTGCTAAGGTTGATTTCAAAGCAATTACTGCCTGTGTTCTCTTCTAGGATTTTAATGGTTTCCTGTCTCACATTTAGGTCTTTAATCCATTTTGAATTTCTTTGTGTGTATGGTACCATTTGTTGAAGACACTTTTTCCCACTGGATATTTTTTCTTACTTTGTTGAAGAGTAATTGGTCATATAGTTGTTAATTAATTTCTGGGTTTTCTATTCTGTTCTATTGGTCTTTGTGTCTCTATCTGACCAGTGCCACACTGTTTGGATTACTACACCTTTGTAGTATGTATAATGTTACTTTGAAATTTAAATTATAGGCAGATCTTTTTTCTTATAAATCTAAAGTAAATTAGATAGCATATATTACTTATTAAATGGAAAAGGCTGAAATTTGTCTTCACACATAATGAAAATTATTAAAATTGTATTAAATGAACTTTATGATAATATCTTTCATAATATATTGATCTCAAATGAATGCTTTATTTTAAATCCCTTATCATATACCATGCAAAGAGGATGAAATGATTAAAAGATTTCCTAAGGGGTTTCCAGTTTATACATGATGGTGGAAAAAGGGTTTCTGAGTAAAAAGTGAATACACAATGCTGGGCTGAAAGATTGCCTTTCTTTTGAACAGAGCAGATTTAGGAATATAGAAGTGGATAGAAGGAAGAGATTACTTAGAAAGTGTAAACACTCCACTTGGAGCTCAGTAAGTACAGAGGCCTCATTTAGCTGAAAAAGAGTGAGGTTTCAGTTCTCAGACAGTCTGCATCATAAGATAACATGCTTGTTGGCAGCAACAGAACTGTTGGTTTTTGAAGAAACATATACAAAATACATATTTATTAGTTGCTTTGATTAAAAACAAAACTCTTCTAAATGTCTGTTTTTCTCTTCACAATGGCCTTCTTAATGTCATGCCAAAAATATGCCCCAGCTATCCATGCTTAGCAAGTTGAATTGGAGATGGTTTACATCTTGAGTACTTCACAATTAACTGCTTTGGTTAGTGTTGGCAAATTACATAACCAAATTGTTGATCTGTTTTCTAATGTCTCTACAAAATTATGCAGAAAAAAAAAAAGTGCGTACAAAGTAAATTGCATCTAGAATTGCGTGGTACCCTTGTTCTCTTTGTGTTGAGGGGGGAAGTGATTACATCACTCTTTGGAATCATTCTATTTCAGTCAACTTTTTGATCATTGATCTGGTTAGGGGTTAGTAAATGGGACCGATATGCTGCTGTGTGCTGAGTGGAGTAGACTATTTAATAGCCTTATTGGAGCTCTCAGGCGATGATTTCTCAATTTCAGTCTTTTTTCACTTTGGAGCCACTCTGAGAAAAGGGAGACCCAGGGTTTAATTTGAATAAAGAAGGAATTAACCAGTCATCATTCCATGTAATCCTAGGACACAAAGAAGATAGAGCTGTGTTACCAAGAAGGTAGCAGTTGAGGAACTCAGACATCAGGATTGATGATCCTGAAGGTAGGCAGGTGGGTAGGAAGAAAAGAAGGAAAGAAGAAAGGGTGGATGGAAGGAAGGATAGATGGATTAAGAAAACTAAGAGCTTACAAATTCAAAATGTTTCCCTCTTCTTCCTCCATATGGGGGACACAGATTCAGGTAAACTCTTCCTTTCCTTTGGTTGTATTCTTTTGTTTTAAGGAATATCATGGTTATTTATTTAATTTTTTAAATGTAGGCTCTTTCATTTAGCCTGCTACAGCTCAGTGACCTTAGGCTATTAAGCTTAAAAACCAAAGGATTTGGTTGTTGGAAAGGTATTAGCATCAGAAAGGAAGGTTGCCTGGTGTGCTGGCTAAAATAACCCCACAGAAAGAGGTTGGGCTGGTGATGAGGGTATTTTGATACTAGAGAGTCTTTGTTTAATTGTTGAGCAATAAATAAAGTTATGCTCTCTGGTATTGCTGAATATCAAGCTCTCTTCTCTGAGTTGGAGTGAAGTCTATTATGAGTGTCGGTGGCTTCTTTGTGGTTGTCAGTAAATGTATGCTCGAGTCCAACTAGTGATGTCTTATACTTTTTTAGTAATCACAACTTTTTCAAATCTTTTCCTGTCTTCATACTTCTAGAATTATATGCTGTGTATGGGATGTGCTGGAAGAAAGAGTTCTGGCCAGAGTCAGGAGACTGACCTTTAGGTGCAATCACTATTCTTAATGGACTTCTTTTGAGTGGTTCCTTTTCCCTAAGTGACCTCAGCCTCTTTGAGCTTTAAAATATGGTGCCTTGATTCTAAGAGTCCTTACTTTTCTGTTTGCATTTATTTAGTACAAAATCTCCAGCCTGTGATGAAAGTTGGCCTGAAGTGACTGGAGGGAAAGAGTTATTCCAAGTTATGCGCCATCATTAGAATGTTTTGTTTTCTTTGTTTGTTTTTAAATAACAATTGTTTGCCTTTACCTTGAAAATACTTTGCAAAGCCCAACTCTTATAACATCCTATAGTATAGAGGGGTCACCATTTCAGGCATTGATTTCTAGAAATGGGCAAACCGAAATCTAGAGGGGTAGCATGGCAGCCTTCATGTCTCATCCTGTAGTGACTTGCTGGTAAGAGAGGAAGCAGTCTTCTTTCTGAGGTTGCAGAAGAAAAGTTAGCATTTCCTTGGGAATTCTGACATGGCCTTTTGTGCCTCCATTCTTCCTTTCCCTACTCCCCTCTTTCTCTTCCTTTCACTTGGTCATTTACAAGCATTCTCTCACTTTTGCAGCTCTAAAATTATGAGTGTTGTCTTGAACAATGATAGTGTATTTGTAAAATAAGGGATATATGAACAGATGAAGACATGGAAAGAGTTTTAATCCTGTGAGATTTGTATTTTAGAATGTATATAATTCTAAGAGAAGAGTCCTCTTTTTTTTTCAAGTTGTTTATTTTAGCCATAATTACCTATTTCCCCTTTGCTCCTCAGACTCCTGATAGACAAGCTTCTTGAGAAAAAGGTTCAGCTTATGGAGAGAAATTCCTTTGCTCAGAGAACGAAGACATTGTACTTTCTTGAAGTTGAGAGATCCATAGAGTAGAACTATTATTTTTCATAGAGGTATTCAACACCAGTGACCAAATGCACAGGTCTTTCCTGAATGAATACAAGCTCTTGTAAGTCTCAATGAAGGCTCAATGTCTGGGGACAATGTTGGGGGGATCTGGTGGTTTCAAATCTTGATTAGACAGGAAAAGAGGACTATGGTGAAAACAGTCCAAGGAAGTAAATGCAACCTCATTCCCAGCAAGTGCATGGGATCATGCCATTCCTTAATTCACTCATCTACTGCAAATGATCCCTGTGATTTGTAGAGCTCTATGCCAGTACTCTCTTACAACTGGAGCTGCTGCATTATCAGTCAACAAAATGAACCTCTTCCTCTCTTGGGACCTTTGTTCTAGTGGGAGAACTTTGGTCAATTGCTTATAAATACACATACACATTGTCTAAAACAGGATGTACTCTGAATGATTACTGGACACCTCTAGGAAAAGTATAGAACAAGGAAAACAGGATCTTGCCCCCATGTAATCGGCGTATTTCACAAATAAGGGATAGACTATCAAAAAAACCTTCCCTGGGGTATATGTTAGTTTTCCTTCCACCTTCCTTGATAGGGTATAATTGGGTAATAATTTGGAATGGGTCAAACGTGGCAAGTGGTGAACAATGCATGTTCAACAGATGACATGAAATGATGGGAAAAGTACAAAGTTGTGGACCTTAAACATTTTTTTTTTTTTTGCTGACTGAAATTTTAAGCAATGATGAATCATTTGTGCTTTAACTCATGCTGTTTAAAAAAGTCTTTGTAAACTGCTTTAATCCCTTCTTGTGTTCAGTAAGTGTAATAGTGTGAATCTTCATTTTAACAGCTGCAGCAACAAACATTGATTCATTTCATACCCTGTGCAAAGTGTTGCTGATACAAAAATAAATAAGAAATGATCCCTACCCTTAAGGGCTTATAAAATGAGAATTTGGATGTATTGTGGAAATTTTCTTCTGAAAGTCTTTTTTTTTTTTTTTTTTTTTTGGCATAGTACTGCAGGTATATGAGATAGGGGATAAGGAAACTGAGGTCTGAATATGAACCACCCAGTATATATCCAGAAAGTCCTTTTGCAGTAAATTTCTACTCTAAATGTGTTTGCTAGTGTCACCATTTCTAGTTAAATATATATATATAAAATACATATATATATATTTATATATGAGATTTTGAGGATACAGGGTCATGAAAACACTGGATTTACTTATATTAGTGTTTTCTGAACTTTCTTCCATGGGAGAATGTTGACAGTTATGGGGAAGGTGAACAAAGTGGCAGGAGAGGAGGAGTTTCCATGTCAAGTGAGTTTGGCAAACATCCGGGCCAAAGGAAGGAAGCAGGATTTTTAATGTGTGACTTTCCATAATCTTTAATTTTCTTTTTTTTTTTTTTTAAAGATTTATTTATTTATGATAGACATAGAGAGAGAGAGGGGCAGAGACACAGGAGGAGGGAGAAGCAGGCTCCATGCTGGGAGCCTGATGTGGGACTCGATCCTGGGACTCCAGGATCGCGCCCTGGGCCAAAGGCAGGCGCTAAACCTCTGAGCCACCCAGGGATCCCCCATAATCTTTCATTCTCTGATCTGCCTTGTGAATCTCCAACATGGGTTTTAGCAGTGGTTTCCAAATCCGGCATCATAATCACAGTATCCGGACCTCCACTCATTCATTGAATCACAATTGAGGGAGGTGGGAATTGGGGATTTTTATTTAAAACACATTTGGGAGACTATGTCAAGGCAGGCGGGAATTAGTCTTTCCCAGCAGAGGTCTGAGGCACTTTTGAAGTATGGGATGCATCCCTCCCCAGTTTATTTAATGCCAGAACTCCTCTTATCCAAGAAATACATGTTGACATTTATGGAACTAACAGTTTAGAAAATGCTGGCCCACACATTCTCCTACTAAAGGCTGAAAGAAAAAATGAGCCTTTTCAGGTTTATCAGTTTGGGACTGGACTTTGAGTTATATATTTGGGTTGTGGGATAGCACTAAAGGTTAAGCCTGTTTTCTGAACCCACATTGATGTGTTATTTATTATTATTATTATTATTTTAAAGATTTTATTTATTTATTCATGAGAGACACACAGAGAGAGGCAGAGACATATACAGAGGCAGAAGCAGGCTCCTCCTGGGGAGATGAATGTGGAAATCGACCCCAGGACCCCGGGACCACGACCTGAGCTGAAGACTCTCAATCACTAAGCTACCTAGGTGCCCCTGTTTATTATTTTTTAAAGTGGTACTTATTTCATTGTATTATCCTTAGACCTTTTTTCTTTCTTTTTTATAATAGACATTGCCAGAGAGGTTGAATGCAGCATGTAGTACATTTTGATTTGTTCTCTCACTTTGCTAGGCAATAATACTTAAAGGTTTCATGTATGAAACCCAAATCACCAGAGATAGGAAATTTTTTTATTAAGGAGTATTTGCTAGTATTGTCTTTAAATAGATGTGTCTTCAAAGAGAGAAGAGAATGGAATTATCTTATTTAAAAAAATTTTTTTATTGTTTTTGGGACTGGCTTCTAGATCATAAATGTATTATGCTGCAGAGGTTACAGTGGCATAATTAAAGTGATACAAGTAGACAGATATCATATGAAAAATACTAGTCCTGGAAAGCAGATAATTTTCCTGAAAAAAAAAAAAAAAAAAAAAAAGGTGAGCAAGCCCTCCACAGAGGTTTAACTTCGTCTTCTTAAACACCTGAAACACCTGATGCCACATTTGAGAAGGTGGCTGTGGGGCGGTGTGTGTTCTCTGCAGACTTCAGGGTTCTGTGTGGACAGCCACCACGGCATGGGGCTGTGGCTGTATGTGGAATTGTGATAATAAGCTCCAGGGGTGACCCTGGTCACAGGCATTAGCATCAGACTAAATCTAAATACAACCTTCTTTTCATTTTGAGTGTTCTGTGTGGGAAACTTTTTAGTAAACCCACAGTTGAGTTTCTGCTCCCTTTCATCCAAGATACCGAAAACCAGATTACCATTTTTGTTCAAGCGACTGGACCTCTGAGATTATAGGGCTGTGAAAAGGCTGTGAAAATTTTTGTACAGTCATTAGAAATCTTAATTGCTGAAGTGCCAACTCAGGCTAAATGTAGGCCTTGTCGTCAGGCCCAAGGAAACCACGTGAATGTCACATAACAAAGTGCCATAACAGTACATGAACGGTGGCCTCTAACCCATGGCGTGATGATTATAATGGATCTAAAGATCCTCTGAAGGAAAGACCAATTATCTCCGACAGTCCTGCAGGCTGGATCTCCAGTAGGTTAGATGGAGGCTGTACCTGAAGACTGCCACCAGGAATTTGAAGATGATTCTCGCAGAGATATTTTAGGAACCAAGACCTTTAATCTGATAACATTTAAAGCCCATTTCAAGCATGTTAGATAAATTATGTCAAGGCTCTAGGGAGGTATCTCTGGAATCTGAACATTCTCTGGGGATTGTTGTTTGACATTTGGGGCAGGTGAGAGTCCTACACCTTGTGAAGTCATTAAGGTGCAGTTATGACAGGCTTGACTTGATCCTTTTTGATTTGTCTGCCAGCCTTGACAGCTCCAAACAGTTGTAGGGACCTGAAGACACTTCTCTGGCTTCTAGTAGCACAAACAGTGAAAATATTCTGCTCCCTGTGGCTAAAGCTGCATGAAAGAAATTTTTGCTGAGAAAAGGTGGAAGGCTCTCAGGTTGATGGCTGCTATTAAGTTAGAAGCCTGGGCCCTATTATCAATGACTCCCTAGGTGTACTGAATGGATAGGATTCCTTTTCTTCTTCTTCCTTTTTTCTTTCTCTTTTTTACTTGTGCTTTAATTGAAGGAAGACATTTTTCTCATTCTGCCAGGTAACTCCTTATCTTAGCTCTCATTTGACATGTGCGGCTAAAATGGTGCTTTTGGAAGGCAGGACTATGGCATGTCTGCAGCAACTTGAGGGACAAAGATTAAGGGTCCTTCTTCATTTTGGGCTTGTGTATGTTTCTCTTGTGCATGCCTAAGCTGTTGTAACTTAAGGTCTGGCTCCTAAGCTATATCCATTGTTAGCAAAATAGTTTATTTATTTATTTAAACATTTTTAAAGGTTTATTTTTATTTCAGAAGGAGAGAGAGAGGGAGAGAGAGCATGAGAGTGAGTGGGGGGAAGGGTAGAAAGAGAGGGCGAGAGAGAATGCTCCAGCAGACACCCCCCCCAACTGAGCGCAGAGCCAGACTTGGGGCTCTATCCTAGGACCCTGAGATCATGACCTAAGCCAAAATCAAGAGCCAGCTGCTTAACCTGACTGAGCCATCCAGGTCCCCTGGCAAAATAGTTTAAAACAGAACAGAACTTACTGAATAGGCAACATAATATTATGTGATCACTGAGCACAGGGGTCACACAGGGTCCATCATAATTAACTATGTGATGTAGGACAAGTAATTTAGCTTCTATGCCTCAGTTTCCCCATCTGCCCATCTGAGAAAACTGACTAGTTAAACCTACCCCATAAGGCTAGCTTGAGTGGAATGAGGCATGATTTAAAACACCCTTGTCAGGTACATAGTAAGTACTTTATAAATGATACTATAATTATTTCTTGGAGTTAACTGCATTAACATAAAATGTATGTATTTTTTATCTTCCTGGAAAACAGAGGTCTTTTATTGATAGCCTTTGTGATAAATGATTTGGATATGAACATGAACTAAATTTCTTTTTTTTTAAGATTTTTTTTTTTTTTTATTTATTCATGAGAGACACTGAGAGAGATGCAGAGGGAGAAACAGGCTCCCTGTAGGGAGCCCGATGCAGGACTTGATCCCAAGACCCCGGGTCATGACCTGAGCCAAAGGCAGACACTCAACCACTGAGCCACTCAGGAGTCCCTAAACTTCTTAATTAATGCCTCTGCTCTCAAGAAATTATCTTACTTTGCTGGCTATGATTGAAAACAGAAGAAAGGGATCCCTGGGTGGCGCAGCGGTTTGGCGCCTGCCTTTGGCCCAGGGCGCGATCCTGGAGACCTAGGATCAAATCCCACGTCAGGCTCCCGGTGCATGGAGCCTGCTTCTCCCTCTGCCTGTGTCTCTGCCTCTCTCTCTCTCTCTCTGTGACTATCCTAAATAAATAAATAAAATATTAAAAAAAAAAAAAGAAAACAGAAGAAAGAGATTGGCACTTGTCACATAAACAAGGTTTAAATTATTGGAACGCTCACATTCTTAAATCTCTGGTATTCCTTGACTTCTCTTTTTCACTTTGGCTATTAGAGTTCTTTTCCTCTTTATTTATATGTAAATATATTTTATCTAATGCCTCATTTTGTAAGAAAATAGAAAATGTTTGTATTGTTTAGAAATGCATTAGGCAGCAAGTAACAGAAAACCCAGCTACAACATCTGCTTATCATTCTAATTTAACAATAGTCCAGAGAGATGAAAGGTTGCTGGCTTTTGTTCAGGACCTCAGTAGTAATATTAAGGCTAATGTTTCTGGGATTGTTGTAGATTTTCCTCAACTTTCCCCCAATGTGGTTGCAAAGTGGCTGCTGTATTCCAGATATCACATCCTCCTTCAAGGCAGGAAAAAGCAAAGCAGAGGGAAGACCCATGCTTTCTGCTGCTTAATATCTGAAAAACAGAAAATGTCATACCCTTTCCTCCTTCATCCATATGTCTGCTAGTTTCATTGGCCTAAACCAAATCACATCCTTGCTGCAAAGGAGGACAACAATTATCATTCCCTGGGGTTGGGCATAGTCTATCAATTATTTAAGCAGGATAATGATTACTGTGTAGGCAAAAATAACCACAATATTGTAGACGCCAGGTTAGGTTTTATGCAAACTGCCTTCCAAATTAGAGGAAGTAAATGCCAGGGGAAATGGCTGATCCCAATCCTTCCAGTCCTCCTTCATGTGAATTGAACATGCTTAATGTCTGTATTATTTATTTGGTATGATGGGCAAAGTAGTAAATGTTGGAACCAGCGAGTTGTTCTGCCCCAGTCTCCATCCTTGGCCTCAGAATGGTTTCTCTTCCCTTCATCACATGTATCAGGATGGTTATAGTTGGTGGCGGATATAATAGATGTGATGTTGGACCATGTTTGATGATGGCTGGGTGCTCACCAAAGGCATCTAAACAAATAAGCATGAAGCCTGTTTTTCTTGACCCAAACTTTCAAG
This sequence comes from Canis lupus dingo, assembly GCF_003254725.2. Classification (NCBI taxonomy): domain Eukaryota; kingdom Metazoa; phylum Chordata; class Mammalia; order Carnivora; family Canidae; genus Canis; species Canis lupus. Next base: position 8,405,166 of record NC_064263.1, on the reverse strand, counting down.
ACCAGGCACAGGCCCTGGTATGTTCTCCTTGCATAGTCTGTAGTCATCAAGGTGAGAGCCCACCCATCCCCATCCCTACTCTCTCCCCTTTTCCATACTCAATTTCTGCCCTATCCAGCCCCACCTTCTACCCCTACCCTTACTTCATCAGAAACTGGGACTTTATTTCCTATTGGCTTATTTACTCCCAAAACTCACTTAGAAATAGCCACCTATATTGACTCAATTAATACCTGGATTCATGAGTCAAAGTTGAATAATTCTGTAATATTTTTGTGGACCAAAGCTTTCATAGAATCAGCATGGAATAGCCCAGTACAAAGTAGATGCTTTCTTATCCTGATACTGCATTTGAAAAGCAAACCTGAAGTTCACTTTCCTTTGCTCAGTCATTGTTCAAGGTGAAATAGGCATAACCAAAATTTTAGATATCCCTTGTGCAGTGCAGATAGCTTTCCAATAATATTTATGAAAAGATACGGAGTTGCTTTTGCTTATCATGCAGCTTGCTACTGACTTTTTATTTTCTGCATAAAAAGGAAAAAAAATAAGACTTCTGTAGGCTTCCTATTAAAAGACACCTAGACTGAATGGAAGATTTCCTTTTGTTAGTATTTTTTCTACTTGCAGAGCCAGGAGTCAAAACCATAGAATAAGAGCATTCAAGTTTCTTTATAGTTCAAGCAGAGGGAAGCAGGGAATGGACAGAAGTAGGTCACATTGTGTTTGCAAGACCAGGGCAATGTGAAATTTCTTGGAGTAGTCAGACCCTGATGGATTCTTCTTTTGGGGAAGAATGTTTCAGAAAAGTCAGAAACCAAGCAATATAGTGTATGGCAGCCTGCAAAATATTTTTTTTTTCCTAGTAAAAGGAAATTATTCGGCAATTTAAGAAAATTCTTTGTCAGAAAATGACAAGTGGCTTTTCCCAAGATAATCAGAAGGTGGGTTAGACACGTCTCTGCCGTTGCACAGCACACAGCCCTTGAGTGATTCTCAGCTGTCACAAACTCCCACGTGCTCAGGATAGGGAGACAACAGTGGTGCTCTTAGCCCAGAGCAGTGCGTCCTAGTCACCAGCTTTGCCAGCTACTTTACTAGCTATTTAGCAGTGACTTCGAGGAAGTCTTAGTCCTTAAAACCTAATCTGAATGTTTTCACCAAAAAAACCCCACAGTGGGTCTGTTTGGTCTCTTTGACTCCTAAAATCGGGGTGTTGCTTTCAGTGTGGGTCGTGCAGTTTCAGGATAATCTGGGAATTCTTGGGTTATTGTGCTGGCCCCTAACAGATAGTAAAAATGGGGAGAGAAGAGGTGGGAGCTTCTATGGGTCCCCGTCTCTACCTTTCTTTTCTTCTTTCCCACAGGAGGACAGGGCGGTACCAGGAAGGCTGTGATTTTCAATCTTTTCATGATTTCAGTGTCCCATGACCTCTAGTTGTTCTTTCTGTCTCTCCATCTCGGATTTAGGTGCATTGTTCCCTCTCCCTTTCTTCTCAGTTCTGCCCAGAGATTAAGTGCTTTGAACTCCTCTAACCCACTCAGGCATGCCCTCCTGCTGCAAAATGCCACTCCCCCCTCCCAGCAGCTTCTCCACTCTGGACACAAAACCCAACTCAGCTAGTTGATTAAAGTGATGGACATTAGGTTGTCAGTTGGTGCTGAACTTCAGCAGGGGTATTTGCCTTTTTAAAGAGCATCATGTCTCTCTGAAAAGGATCTCCAGTTGGGATATGTGGAAGAGATAAGAGTAACATCCTATAGTATTATGCTAAGTGATACAAATCAGCCAAAGAAAGACAAATACCAACTGATTTCACTAAGATATGGAATTTAAGAAACAAAACAAAGAAAAAAGAGACACCCCCCCCCAAAAAAAAAAAAAAAAAAAACAAGACTCAATTACAGAGAACAAATTGGTGGTTACCAGAAGAGAGGTGGGTGGGGGATGGTGAAATAGGTGAAATAGGTGATGGGAATTAAGAGTACATTTATCCTGATAAGCACTGAGTAAATAGAAATGTTGAATCACTATATAGTACACCTGAGGCTAATATTACTGTATGTTAATTATCCTTGAATTACACACAAAAAAAGAGTAATGCTTTGTCTACTGCAAAGGCATTCACATTCTTCATCACATTTATCATAATCCTTATACCCCTTTGGGATTTTATGTATTTCATTTTAACTGTTGAGACTCAGAGAAGTTGAGCAGAAATTATTCAGTCATCTGGCTACTAAGTGAAAAATCAAGAACTTGCACCGAGTCTTCCCATCTAGGGCTGTAGCTTCTGTAAGAGCCACCTGTTCACAAACTCACTTCCTACTCCTCATCTTCTTTTTCCCTGTTGAGTCAAGTGTACTGGCCACAGGACCACCATGTATTTCACAGACATGCTGAATTTAGAACAGGACTACTGACTTAGTAACTTAGCTCAACTATGTGTAGGCCCAGCTTTGCAGCTGTAAAACATCTGTAACCATCTGCTTTTTTGGCTTTACCCATCTTTTAAAAGTGGATTCAGTGAAGACAAGTGTTGAACTGTATGGCAGAGAGAAGTGAGGACATCGTACACCATGACCTGGGCAGTTGTCCACCTGGTGACAGCACTTAACATGACAAAGGACAGTTCAGTAGGGTGGTACAGAACCAGCACCTGTTTTCATGCTTTAGAAGATTGTTTAAATCACCAGGTAATAAATGACAATTCTTTATTCTTCAAATAGTTTTTCAAAGAATTCTTTATTCTTCAAAGAACAGAAAATAGAAAATAAAATGTAAAATCTCTCTCTTACCTCATTCAAACCCCTCTTTTGGCTTACTTTTGAGTACATAATTTTCCAGATCTTTTTTTTTCTACCATGAAGATGTATGTATGTACATATTTTTTAAAAATTTTATTTACGTATTCATGAGAGACACAGAGAGAGAGAGAGAGAGGCAGAAACTGTAGGCAGAGGGAGAAGCAGGCTCCCTGTGGGGAGCCCAATGCAGGACTTGATCCCAGGACCCGGGGATCAGGACCTGAGCCAAAGGCAGATGCTCAACCACTGAGCCACTGAGGTGCCCCTGTGTGTATGTATTTTAAATAACAAATCCTAGTTGCTTTAAAAAAATCTTTCCCTGGGACACCTTGGTGACTCAGCAGTTAAAGGTCTGCCTTTGGCTCAGGGCGTGATCCCGGTTCGGAGATCAAGTCCTGCATCGGGCTCCCTGCAGGGAGCCTGCTTCTCCTTCTGCCTATGTCTCTGCCTTTCTCTGTGTCTCTCATGAATAAATAAATAAAATCTTAAAAAAAAATCTTTCCTTTTTGGTAAAAGGAAAGTTTTTTTATTCTTCTTAATGGGTACCTGATATTCACTGGATGGACTCACTGAAAGTCAGCTACCTCTTCTTTACTGAAAAACTTTTAGACTGTCTTCACTTGGTCACTATTATGAATAATGTAAAAAGTATAATGAGGGGCACCTGAGTGGCTCAGTAGGTTGTGTCAAACTCTTGTTTTTGACTCAGGTCATGATCTCAGGGTTGTAAGATCAAGCCCTGTGTTGGGTTCCATGCTCAGCACACACTTGAGATTCTCTCTCCCTCCATCTGCCCCTCCTGCTCATCTTCTCTCTTCTCTCTCTCTCTCTAAAAATAAGTAAATAAATAAATCTTAAAAAAATGGAAATATTTTGAAAGTATTTCTGGGAGAGTCAAAGAAATGAAATTTCAGGGTCAAAAACTATGTCCCATTTAAAATTTTAATAAGGGCTGTGCAATTATCCTCCAAAACTATCATCTCAAATTATTCTTCTACCAGCAGTGTTTGAGTGTGCCCAGTTTCCCTCACCTTCATCAGCACTGAGGAATATGAGCCTGTTTCATTTTTGCCAATTTTATAAACAAAAATAGATTCTTAGTTAAATTTATGTTTTCCTGGTACATCTTTTTTTTAGGGTTGGGTGTTTTTTTTTGTTTTTTGTTTTTTTTTTCTGAAGTAGTTGTTTTCCTTTTAGTGGTAAGTAAGAGTTCTTCCTGGTCTGTTGTTAGTCTTAATTTTGTTTATAGCATCTTCTGTTGCTCAGAAATTTTTAATTTTATGTGGTCAAATATGTTAGCTTTTTTTCTTTATGGCTTCTAAGTATTGTGTCATCTTTAAGGAGGACTCCTCCCTGCCAAGATGATAGAAATGCCCTAAAGTATTTTTTCCTAGCATTTTTAGAGTCTTTGTTTTTTAAACTTTTGTTTGTTTTTTAGATCCCTGATTTATGTATGACTCCAGGGAGACTTCTAATTTAACTCTGAAGTCCTAAAACTGGGCTATTTGGGGGAAGAAAATAAGATACAAAAGTCACCTGGAAACCAAAGTGAACTCCTAGTGGCCCAAGATCTGGAGAACAATTCAGAGTGGAGTTGGGATCCAAATCACCCACCAAGTGCTGGAATCCCCTGAAGCCATTGCCCCATGGAGATCTCATGAAGCTGTACACTATCTCCTGTCCCTATTTTAAATCCATCAAGGCATATTTTTGTACATGGGTTTAGTGATTAGCAAGAGATAACAAGTCAGTCATATGAATCAGTTCCTTTTCAAACAGTGCAAAAGAATAGCCCTGATGACAGAAGATGCTTGATAGAGGAAGCACTTTAAGACAAAGGAGAAAGTTGAGTGGAGCACAGCAGAGACCTGAAGTTAGGCTGGATCGCAGAATTTATATTTCCTTTCATGTGGAAGTGAATTCCACCATAAGTAGATGCATTGTTGAGGATGCAAAATGGGAAGCCAGCAGAATTCATGGAAAATATGTACAAATAGTGTGAGTGCCCATGTGGCTTAGGGAACATACATAGATGAATGGCTTAGAGGATTGCTTGTAGAAGTCATGGTGTCAGGGAGAAATCCATGCAGCAGGAAATTAGCTTCAGCAAGTTTTTCTTAAAAAAACAGAAACCAGATCTTTGGATGGTGAACTTCAAAAGGTAGTTGATCACTTGTGATATTTTTATATATTTTGAGTCCCTTTTGCCTTGAGATGATACCTTTAGATCCATGAAAGGGAACAGAAAAGGATATGAGGATGTGATAGACATAGTCATCCTAGAGGTCACTGGTGAGCTGGAGAAAACCGTAAGTGTCACCTTGCCTTTGTCAGAATGGAACAGATTCTGCACATACAGGTGTGCGGTACATCACAAATTTTCTTAAGAGAAATTTCCCAAGATTAAATTTCCACTAAACCAATTATGACATAAACTAAAGTCTGTTGGAGAGAACATAACCTTCTTCATGAATTAACGCTTGTCTTTTCTGTCTTGAAACATAGTGGAGATTATTTATTTTATTTTATGTTTTTGGTGTCTATAATAAGTGTGGCCATTGTGAGGCAAAAACCTGGGATGCTAAACCTTGCTCAGAGCCCTATGGGCTCATTGATTTGCCCCCAACTCATTTAATGTCTCCTGAGCCTCAGTTTCCCCACCTTAAAATGAGAAATAATGCCAGCTTCGGAGAGTTGCTATGGAGAAGAAGCTGGAAATCCCTGTGCAGAGGGAGAAGTTATGAAACATACAAGTGCGTTGTGAAGCTTTTTTGGACATCTTTTTGATACAGGTCAAGTTTCTTCTCATGTCAGTAAAATATTTCTCTTGACTCATTGACCCCTGAAGCGTTTGACATGATAAATCCATTTTCAGGAAACAACGTTAGAAGGGAAATTTGAATTGTGTTTTCTGTGCTATAAAGGAGGGTGTGGTGAATTAAGGTTTCTAGGGCAAAGCTCCCATTGTATACTTTTGTTTACCCCTCACTGACCAGCTAGCATCCTGCTGGGTGCATAGAAGACACTGAAGAGGGGTTTGGCGGTGGTCACAGATCATCCCTGAACTCTGCTCCAAATCTACCTGTGACAGTCGAGTTGAGGTATCAGTATCCCTGTTGGAACTCAGAGTGCTTCTGTACTGCTTTGGCACCAGCTCAAATTAAAATGCTAGAATTCCAGATGGATTGTCAAAAGTCTCCCTCCATCTCCCATTTGGGGAGATGAAGGGTTATTTAGGGACAGGCACTAGAGCATTCATCCAGACTGATGCATTCTCAGCTATCTACCACAAAGGCCTGTGACTATCTCATTTGCTCCAGAGCTTGCATTTCTGAAAACTAGACCTTGGAGAACTATGGGAAATGGATCTTTGCAGGCAATTTCTGAATGGGTACTAGTCTTTTCACTTTCTGCTTTCAGATGTTCTTAAGAATTATTTGTACCTAACACCATCTCGACAGTTAAAACTTCAAGCCCTCTGAGCCCTGAGGATCCAGGGAGTTGCTGAGGGTGGAAAACTGCTTGTTTGCTAACATGTTTTAACTCCAGCCTCTGAAAGTTGGGGGCCGACTGAATTCTTCCAGCTGCGCTTCTGTTGCTGGGCACCACCTATCTTTCTTTGTTTCTGTCTGAGACAGTAAACAGAGGGTAATGGTTGCACAAGCATCCTGCTCTTTTGTAACAGCCTGGGAGCTTCATGCAAGGAGTTCTGAACAGGTTGCAAAAGGGAGACTACTGTTGAATGTCAAAAAAAATGAAAACACAAAAAAACCCAAAAAACAAATAAACAGCAACAACAACAAAAACCATAAAAAACAAAAACCTTTCCTGTTCTAGTTGTTAGTTTTTTTTTTTTTTCAAGCCTTTGTGATCCTTACCTATCAGCAAGTAAGAACCTTGACAGCTTCTGCAGTAGTCAACTGCTGGGTAAGATAGAAACTTGGTGATTTTATAGGCAGTTCTCACCTGTATTTAATAAACTTTAGCTTCCTTTGAACATATTTTTCACAGTTGCTAGATATCAGGCATGTTTTGAAAGTCACACATTAAAATAGATTTGTACTTTTAATGTTTTGGAGCAAAGGTTGAAATTTTCAGCATGAGAAGAGAACTAACAGACAAACCCCAAAGCAGTTACAGTGTAGAGGAAAGAGAACTGAAGGAAAAAGAAGACCTGAATTATTTTCCTAACGAACATTTGAGACCTTCAAGTTGCCCTAAGCATGGAAAGATCATGGTATACTTCCTGTCTGTAAAGTGCAATTAGATGCTATTTTTCACAAATCTCATGACTCCATGTATTTTGAAGTTAAAATAAGTATTTCTAGATTGTATGATTGCAGAATTTAGTGTGAATTCATAGGAGCTGCACTCTCCTTCTGTGCTTTATTGATGCCCTGACAATTGTGAGTGTGCCTGTAGGGGAATCAGCCCAGCTATCTTGGCTCTGTTGCCCTCTGGCTTTTGACTCTGGGCAAGACATTTCTCTTGTCCTTGGCTTCCTTATCGGTACAATGTGGGACAGTTTATGCATTGAATTTTAGGGTGTTTTCAGATACATGATTTTATAATAGCTCCATGAGGTAGGTGAAGAGGAACAAGATCAAAGAGTAGAAAAAACTTTTTTTAAATTGAGGTATGATTGCCATGTAACATTGTATTCGTTTCATGTGTACAGCATAATGATTTGAAATTTGTATATACTGTGAAATGATCACAAATCTAGTTCCATCAGACACCATACGATTACAATTCTTTTTTTTTTTTCTTGTGATGAGAACTTTTAGGATTTCCTCTCTTGGCAACTTTAATGTATGCACTAGAGTATTTTTTACTGTAGTCATCATGCTATATATTATATTCCCGTGACTGATTTTATGATTGAAAGTTTCTATCTCTTAATCCTCCTTCAGTGTTTTGCCCAATCCCCATCCTTCCTCTGCTCTAGCAACTGCCATTCTGTTCTTTGTACCTATGAGTTTCATTTCAGTTTATCTGTTCATTTGTTTTATTCTTTACATTCCACATATGTGGTATCTGACTTTCCCTGTCTGACGCATTTCACTTAGTATAATTCCCTCAGAGTCCATGCATGTTGTCACAAATGGCAAGATGTCATTCTTTTTTATGGCTGAGTGGTATTCCATAGTGTGTGCATGTATCACATCTTCTTTATCTATTCATTCATCAGTGGACACTTAGATTGTTTCCATATATTGGCCATCATGATAATGAAATAGTGAACATATCTTTTTGAATTAGTGTTTCATTTTCAGAATTGCCAGATTAGATAGTATTTCTATTTTTAATTTTTTGAAGAACCACCTTACTGTTTTCCATCCAATTTTTGTTACCACCAGCAGTGCACAAGGATCCTTTTTCCTTCACATCCTTGCCAACACTTGTTATGTCTTGTCTTTTTGAGGATAGCCCTTCTAACAGGTATTTCATTGTGATTTTGAGTTGCATTTTCCTGTTGATTAGTGATGTTGAACATCTTTTTATGTGCTTGTTGGGCAGCTGTATGTCTTCTTTGGAAAAATGTTTATTAGGTTAGATGTTTTCTCATCTGATTATTTTTCTATTGAGTTTTAGGAATTCTTATATATTTCGGTTATTAACCCCTTATCATGTATATGATTTGCAAATATTTTCTTTCATTCTGTAGGTTGCCTTTTAATTTTGTTGATGGTTTTCTTTGCTGTGCAGAAGCTTTATAGTTTGATGTAGAAAACATAGGCAATAAGCTTGACATTGGTCTTGGTGATTGGTTTTGGGCCAGGCTCTAAAAACAAAGACAATAAAAGCAAAAATAAACAAATGAGAGTTGAAACATATTGTCCAGGGTTGCAAGGCAAGCAGGGGTACAACTCACTGTTATTTTCCAAACCCAGTTTCTTTAGCACCACTGCTTTCTGGGGTTTATGGCAAAGTGTAAGGACATGACATTGGATAATAGACAAAAATATGCAAATAAATGGAATATTTTATTGCTTCATTGTTATTTATTTGAGTAATATTCATTTGAATGTTGCTGTTATGCCTCCAAATGTGTAATTGTTTTATTATTAAAAACGTTAGCACTTTTGGAAGGAAGACTTTAAATATCTGATAAACATAGCAAATATTGAATAATGTGAAGTATTTTAATGAGTTTCCATTGACTTTAGTTTGCAAATTATGGTAATGTAGTAAAGGAAGGGATTTCTTGTTAGTGGGACTGCTAGGAATACAGTGTGTGTGTGTGTGTGTGTGTGTGTGTGTGTGTGTGTAAAACATCTACAACTACATTTACAGCTTCTCACATGTTGTTACTGAACTCTATACACAGTTGTGTAAATAGATATTAAGAAAATAAAACCTATAATAAAATACTTTATCATGTCAAATAAAATGTATACTTAGGAGTGCTATTTGAGATAAATTTTCAGCCTATCTCTAGATATTGCAGATCATGAGTAATTTAACATTATTTAGCACTCCTGTTGCACAGTTAAGCATTATCTATGGTTGAATGAATAATGAAATGCAGTGCACATGAGGTATGTTTTCTCTCTTCCCTTTTTTTCTAAATGAGAGTTCCACTGAATCCTCTCTAAGATATTAAAAGTCCTTCTCTGATCTGAATAAATATTTTCTTTTCAGGCAGGTCATATATCATAGTTTGTTTAACTAAATAAAAGCTTGTGGCAGAGGCCTATGAAATACAGAAAATGGTAAAAAAAAAAAAAAAAAAAAAAAAAGCAGTGGACATTGCTCCCCCTCCCAGGGCAGGTGCAGAGTGTTATTTTAGCAGTAAACCCCTCCTTATTAAAGTCTCTGTCATAGGGCTTTAGAAGCAGCTGATGGCCTTTTAAGCCAAAGTGGCCTTAGAAACTACATCCTCATTTCTTTGCCTTGACCATGGGCTGAGATATCCAGTAGTGAGAGACGAACTTTCTTTTTTTGGGGCTTTGTAAAATTCATAGTACAATGAAAACCAAGTGAATGAAAAACTGAATTTTAACTGTACTTTTTTAAAAAATGGAGTTTTCTGTCCTTTAGATAGAAGATTGAGTTTTTCAGACTCAATCTTTTTAAAAATTTGCTGAATAAAGATAGTATTGAAATATAAGAAGGGGGAATTGATAAATGGAAAAATAATACATTAAATAATAATGTATATAGAAAATACTAAAGGGGGGAAGGAATTAACTAAAGGCCATTATGTTTTCTTTAGATGGTTTTTCCTAGTTTGCTGTGCCTTATCAGACCTCCTTCCTTCTTATCTATCCATTCCTTCAATTATATCCCATAAACGTTAGCTACAAAGCTGTAATTTTTCTGGAGTGGCTCATCCATCATAAGGTTTCCATGGTCAACAAAACATAGCAGGGAGTAGGTTCCAGAACTACCTCAGAGTTAAAGTTCATGGTCTTCAGGCTGGTATTTAAGGTCCAGAGACCTACCTTTGAAGCTTTCTGTGCTTCTTTCCTCGTTGTATCCTTGCTTTCCTCCCAAGTCTGGCTAACCTGGGTCACTGAGGCAGTGGCTCATACTTTCCCACATCTCTGTTTTTTCTTTCTTTCTTCCCTCTGGAATTGGGACCGAAAAAGATTCCAATCAGTCATTAGAATTTTTTCTGCCTACTGTGACCCACTCAAATGAGTATATAATATCGTGATGGGTGAGAGCCTGGGCAGTGAAGTCAGGCAAAGATTACAGCTGTCGTAAGTGAGTGAGAACATGAGCAAGAACCCCGAACTCTTGAAGCCTCAGTTTCCTCATCTGCAAAATGGACAGAGTGATGCTTCATGAATTTATTGTAAGAATTAAATAAAATAATATATGTAAGGCATTTATGATCACAATGCCTGGTATTTACCAGGCACCCGGTAAGATATTATTAAACACTTTCTCTTCCATGATGTTTCTCTGGTTTCCTATACCCACATGGCAATTAGCACCCCATTCCACTAACGTATTCTATCCTCACTCTGTAGCATGTGCCATGTTCTGTTCCTTTTTTTCCTTGAAGTTTGTCCCTGCTAGGTGTTTTACAAATGTTGTTGAAGTGACTTGAGTTGCTGCACTGTTGTGCAACTGCACTGCACTGCACTGCACTTAGTAACAGTGAGGCTTAAAACTATTTCATTGTTAAAAAATGGGAATTTTGTTGGTTTTTTAATTAATGGTTCCTAGGTCATGCCCCAAACTCAAGAATAATATTTTTATGGTATGATAACTGGAAACCAAGCTGAAAATAAACAGAATTGAAGGCCAGATACTTAAATTATAAATAGCTGGGAGGTCTGTAGAGGTCAGATAGCTGATAGAAAATCATTCAACATGGAAACATGTCAGGGGTTTTTGGACTTTGGCACCAGTGATTTGAGCTGCATTCTTTTTCAAGTCACAAGTACTTACTGTAATAGTGATTTCTCTGTGTTTTAGATTCTCATTAAATCACATAAGCAGTGTTAACTTTCTATTAACCGTAACAGTCGACTTACCTGAATCATTGAAATACTATTTAAAGAGTTAAGCCATCAAGTAATGCATCAGCTGGCACTTTGGCCTGTGACCAGGAGAAGGTGTAGTGAGTGCTCAGTGTTAGACTGTCACTCTGCACCTCTCCTCCTCCCCTTTATATGGCTGTGTTTTCTCTCTAAATCCTCTTCTCTGGTGGGGAGTTTAAAGTCACAAGTCCTAGAACATAATCCGAATCCTCCAGATTCTCACCGTAAAGTATCAAAGATGAAAGCCATGAAAGTTTCTTTACAACTTTAATTGTGTTCAGATTATCACCGTCCCCACTTCTACCTCATAAATATATGTCTGAATGTAATGGTATTTTTTTCTCCATTGAGGCAGCAAGACATTTTTGAAGACAGGACAGGATGTCGGAGTGCTCCCTAGGTGTATTTCTTACATTTGAGCTACAAAGCATTAATGCTTTTCCCAAAGGCCTTTTCCCTCAAAAACAGTGAAAAGGGAGAAAAACTTTTTAATTTTCATCTCAGTTAAGTAGATGACAATTGGTAAGAGATCATAAGGTTGAAAGTTGAGTTCTAAGCAAAGTAGTGGACCAGTATTCCAGGATTTATGTATTGCTTTTTCTTCTAGTCTAGGGTGACATCCTGCTGACAGGAGAATCACAACTTAAAGGAAGTAACGCCATTATATTTGGTAGATTGTGAGAACTGTCTCACTGATGCCATATTGACTTTGTCAGCCCACTTTTAGCAGGATTCATTTTACACCCCCACATAAGAGACCCTGATTTGCCAATGACTCTGTTGCCAATGATTTTCTTTCTTTCTTCATTTTTTTTTTTTTAATTTCAGTCATCCATAGAGGGATTCCAGAAAGTGCTGTTTGACAAAGGCATGATTCTTTCTGTGAGTTAGGAGGGCACAGCCTATGTTCAAATAATGCCATTCATCTCCAGCTTATAATTCTTTCCCTGGTAGAATATGAAAACACCACCTTGAGGAGAAAAGATAGCAGCTTCCATTATGGAAAGACTTTGAAACCGCCCCAGGCGAGCATTTGTGAAACCTGTTCAGAGCAACGGCTCTTCTGTCAGTGAAGAGCTGACTCAGATAAGAATTGGTCACAATTAAATTAGGCTTATGTGAGGGGATGTCAGGCTGGAGGGACTGCCCTGTATGTTCACCATTGATTAGACCTGTGGAAATTCTTATCCTGAAGGGACTGTGTGCCAGGATCTTGATGAACTCTGCATATATTAGAAAGGAGAAGCACTTACTACAGTAAAATTCTGATGATGCCACAGCGGGAGCATTAGACACAAAGCCATCTCTGTCATTGGCTTACTTTGAATATCTCTGAGAGTTGTCCTTAGCCCATTTCCTCCCACCCTATGTACTGGATCCATCTTCTGGTGATCTTACATCCTAGTTTTGTTTAAAAAAAAAAAAAAAAAAAAAGGGCAAAAAGTCCCCGAATGTCTTCCTCCCCCCTCATACACTGAATATATGCAAAATTCCCAAATGACTTGAAATGGAAGGTTTCACTCCTTGAAGTTTTTATTTAGGTTTAAGTAGATGGTTATGGTTTGCTTGACAGGCAGGGGAGTTTTGAAATCAATTGGTGATGGACAGAAGTGATGTATTAGAGTTACTGTATTTCCTGGGGCCCGAGTAAGGTAATTGTTCACAATTATGAAGTCTGGGATAACCACCCCTCTCCCTTTCCAAAAAAAATTGTACTTTCGCTGAAAATCTCAAATATTCTGCATTGTATGCCAGCATATAAATCTGGAGTGAAAAAAAACACAAAATTCCTGACTTTGAAGAAGGCTAATTTTAAAAAAATGTGATAAATAACATGTAAAGCAGAATTTACCATTTTATCCAGTTTTAAGTGTACAGTTCAGTAGTATATTAAGTATATTCACATTGTTTTCCAACTGTAGGCTAATAGATTTCAGGTGATCCTAGTGCAGAATCCAGTGGACACGCTGTGCCACATGAATTGTGACTATGTGGTAGAGAAAAAATTATTTAGAACTGAAATTAAGTTGAATCAATGAAGAAGGAAGAAGTAGCTAGAGCAAGAAGGTCATTCCAAAATCTCCAAAACGAGATAGACATAAGTTTCAAAAGAGGACTGATATGTGTTGAATTATTTATATTCTATAAAATCTGTACCTGAACTGTGAAGGGCAGAACTATGTAAATAATTTATTCATTTGCCTGACTTTACTTAGTGGAGGGATTATGATGATCTAGACCAGAGCTGATTTCTTTTGGCCATTTTTTATAAATTCAAATAACCAGGGGTGCCTGGGTGGCTCAGTTGGTTGGGCATCTGACCCTTGGTTTTAGCTCAGATCATGATCTCAGGGTCCTGGAATCAAGCCCTGCATCTGGCTCTGCACTCAGTGGGGAATCTGCTTGTGATTCTCTCTGTTCCTCTCCCACTGCCCCTCCCCTGCTCACATTTTTTCCCCTTTCTCTCAAATAAATAAATCTTTAATAAAATAAAATAAAATAAAATAACTGGTAACTATTTGGTTGAAAAGCCAAATAATCTTAAACTACTAAATAACATTTTCTGACTGCTTCCTAAGCATTCTCTGTATACTTCCAGAAACTTATTTTAAAATACAATAGTATTTCAACTGTTTCTTTTGATATGGAGCTTGTGTTCTCATCCTGGCCCTACTAAAAGCCCGTGGGATGCATACTGAGTTCTGAGCACCATAGTTCCACCCTTCATGGCAAGGCTGCTGAACTACTTCTGAAATTCCTTGGTCTTATTATCCCTAACTCTGGAAACACTAACCTTCAAGTAAGCTGAGATAATAGCAATGCACAAGATCCAGCAATGGGGTGAGCACTCATTCTGCATTGCCTATTATTTCTATTTCCCAATTCAACAAGTATTTATTGAAAGACTATATTTGACCTTGCAAATTACATAGGAGGCAAAGGGTAGGTCAATGCCTAAAATTCTGGTTAGGGATATTTAATCTAACATATCATCTGTTCTTTCACCTAAAAACACAGAAGAAATGGAAGGATGGTATTGCTACTCTCATCAGGCCAAGAACTAGCATCTTTCTTATTTATTTATTTATTTATTTATTTAAGCAAGCAAGCAAGCAAGCAAGCAAAAGCAAAGGGGAGAGAGACACCATGAACAAGGGGAAGGGCAGAGGGAGAGGGAGAAGCAGACTCCCTCCTGAACAGAAAGCCTGACTTGTGAACTTGGGGCTGGATCCCAGGACCCTGGAATCATGATCTGACCTGAAGGCAGGTGCTTACCCGAGTGAGCCACCCATATGCCCACCAGAGTTTTCTTTTTGATGTGGAAGATAGAACTTCTTGAAAACAGTAGTGTAGCCTAGTGGATTCTTCAAGCTCAGAACTCAAAGTGCTTGGTATACAGACTTTTCTGTTGCTACATTCTTTGTGAATAATGTTTATTTTTGTCTGTTAGCATTTACTAATAGCACGTGGACACCGAAAAGCAGACTTCTGTGCTGACATTGGAAATGATGAAATGACATTTGCTCATAATGGTCAAACCACTAGGGCCTCTTTCTTTAGTTAAAAAAAAAGGATGTGGGAGAAGCATGTTAAACACAGCAATAGAAATCTGTTCTTGAAGGAAAATGCAGATCTGAACCCCTTAGGTGGAATGGTTTGGTAAAGGTTAAACAAACCTTCTTTCACCCTTGTGGGACTTTAAAATAAATTTCATCTACATTCTTGTCAGCTTCCCTGTACAGCTGTCCCTAAACATCTGCTGTGGATGCTCAGAATGGCTGCTTCCCCCTTTCACAGTTTACATATGCTGTGTAAACTATTTATTTGTAATACATAATTAGTGGCAAAGTATACTTGGTTCTTAACTACATATACTCAGGGGTGGACTAGAGAAAACTGTTTACGTGGAATGAGAGGATTTGGTTTAAGGCTTGTTGGAGTAAAAATCACATTTACTTTCCAGCAGCTGTTGATATTAAGAGGCGTTTAAATATCTGTTTAGGTTCTTGTAGCTTGCAAAACTGTGGGAGTTGTGCTTGGTCTCTCGATCCATGGTAGGGTATGATAGGCCTGTCTTGTACACCATGTTACAGATGATTCCCCCAGAGCCATGCATGGAAAGGTGAGGCTGTTTGAATACTTGGGAGGCTGTGGTCTTAGTAGCCAAGCAGAGAAAATTATGTAAACCTCTAGAGAGGTGGCCCTCTATTGACCTGTAAAGATCAATCTTGCAGGGTCTTGATTTTGTTGGCAGAATAAATGCTTCCGTAAAGAGTGAGATCCAAGTCAGGGTGGTGGAAAAGTGAAGAACATTAGTCCTTGGGAGCAAGCAGGGATTCTGGCTGTCAGGGTGACTGATTGCCTTGCCACACGTGAATACTTCTTGGAGAAATCAGGTCACATGGCTCTACCACTGAAAGGTGAAGGTTTCTTCATTCTGTATTGTGGATCAGGAGCTCAGAATGCAGCCAGATTCATATTGTGGGGACAGGAGCCCTCCCAGCCCTAGCAGAGGGGAGCCCAATTCTTAGCACCAGATACCCACAGCTGATCTCCCTGGGGCTTATCTGGGGACCATCTCAGTGGCAGCAGAGGAATTCTGTGTCGTGTCTCTGCTGTGAACCATGCTCCTTGGGAGTCATTTCTTTTTATATACTTGGCCTACCCTTCTCAAAGTAATTGCTCTAATTCCTGTAATCTAGGTGCCACCTCATCACTATCAATCTTTTAGACTAGAAAAGTCTTTGCTTGGGAGGCTGTCTTGTGCCTTGTATGATGTTTGCCAGCATCCTACCAGCTTGTACCCTCTGGATGCCGGTAGCCACCCTCTCCTTATTGTGATAACACAGAATTATCTGCAGACCTTGCCATATGTCCTCTATTGAGGACAGTTGGGAATCACTGCTTTAATTCTACATTTTCTTGGGGTTTCATAAGACATTTATAGTGCATCCAGCAGCAAATTCTTCTTGAGCACTTACTATGTGCCAAGCAGGTGTGGAATGATGGTGACCATCGGAGATAATTCCTTCCTTCAGATAGTTTACAGTCAAATTGGGATAGCAGATAGTAATGAAATAGTCTTGCTAAAATATAATTTAGTGGTAAAAGGGTACGAAGGAAAGGTCCTGGGTGCTGTAAGGACATCTAACAAGAGGCCACAGCTCACCTTGAGCACCAGAGAAATGTTCCCTTAGGATAGGGGTATAAGGATATAGAAATTGGGGTTACTGACCATGTGCATATTGTTTCCATGATGGGAAACCAAGAATGGGAAGAGAGCAGAACTCAGGTGTAACAACATGAAAAAACCACCTGAGGCTGAGGCGGGAGGTGGTCTATCAGGAACCGAACAAAGGCCAGTGTGACTGGAAAGCTGAGTGGTTAGAGATGATAGGGAAGAAGTCAGGGCCAAATTCGTCAGACCTTTCTCAAGCATGTTGACAGTTTTGGTCTTTGCAATCCTGAAAGCCAGGGAAGATGTTGCAGTGAGCCAGGAGGGGTAGGAGATGCTCAGGCTTTAAGTATGTGACTGGGTGGTTGTAGGAGAATGCTATGGAGGTGCAAGAGTGATGTGTAAGGCTGGCCAAGAGGTTGATGCTATAGGGTTACTGTCATCTCTTCACAGGCAACCAGTGCCTAGACCTTGGAGACACCTTCCTTTTCCCCATTGGCCATGAACTTTGATCTACTCCACCCCCATTTTTGGATCAGCCCTGGAGCTGATCTCACTGGGTTCTTATATATTCATTTTCTTTTTGAACCTAGTACATTTGACTGCCTTTCTCATGTCTGGCTTTCAGTTTCAAAAACAGTATCAGGATTCCAGGAAGGGGGGTGAGGGAGTATCTCAGGAAGCCACCTCATTAGGCACACCCACCACACTGGCTCCTAATTCTTTCAAAATTGCAGTGTGTAGTAGTATTCACAGAGACGCAGAAAGTACTTCAGTATCTCTTAGGCGGAGCTCACGTGATCAGCCTTGTCTGTGTGTGCTTAGCAGGTATTCTCCACAGATAGGCTTTGCCCTCGGCCTTTGCCTTTTCTGTGTGGCAGCACCTCTAGAAGGCACAGCTCTTGTCAGGCCAGCTATGATGCACTGAGTGATCTCTCACTTAATCCATTTATGGCTGCTTTGGGAGAATCAGCCTGTCCTGGATCCAGTAGTAGGGCTCAGATTGGTTATGCTGAGAATTGCTAACCAGGTTCTCAGAGGTTCTTTGATCACTCCTTCATTCTGTATCCTCAGAAATGTCTCCAGATGTCTTGCCCCTCTGAAGAGATATGTTTTCTTAAGTGAACATCGGGACTCCACCGATGCCTGATTCTGTAGTTTTGACTTTGTAGTCGAGATGGAGAGTAGTTGATGCTCACCTATTCTTGTTGACCTGTTCTCAGGCGTAGACCTGTGTGTAGCCCCCTGTGGGATTGAACCTGTGACCCTGGTCTCATTAGCACGGGGTACTAATACAGGCCACGTCGGCATAAACCCATCAGTCAATAATAAATAGGCTTAATGGGGAGTGTGGGAGAGCTGAAGGAGCCAGATTTGCATTTTTGCCTTGTTTGCTAAGACACAGTTGTCAGCAATGGCAATGTGAGGAGACGTGACTGACAAGATTTCTGGACTGTCAGCAAACTTCCAGACAGCATTTCCTGACCCACATGTGAGCTCTTTAAAATCCTGGCAACGCTTATTGTTGCCTAGTCCCAAATAATCTTCTTTGCTTCTTCCTTTTTTTTTTTTAAGACTTTATTTATTCATGAGAGACACACAGAGAGAGGCAGAGACTAGGCAGAAGGAGAAGCAGGCTCCATGCAGGGAGCCTGGTGTGGGTCTCGATCCCAGGAACCCAGGATCATGCCCTGAGTGGAAGGCAGACGCTCAACCACTGTGCCACCCAGGCATTCCTGACTTGCCTCTTCCTATAATGTAATTTCTACCTCTCTCCCTAGCGTGTTCCTCTTTCATATGTCAAGCTGTTTTGTTATCTCTTCTCCTTTTTGAGTTTATCAGGATTGCTGTCTTGAGATACTTTTTTTTCAATTCTCACCAATTTCCTGATATATTGTTTCCTTATTTCTTGCACACATATTCCTTGTATTCTTTGTCCCCCAGTCTTATCTGCCATTCCCCAGCCTCCGTGAGGTGACATATTAGCATTAGCCTGTTGTACCGTGTTGAGCGTGTATCTCTTTTCTCATTAGATTCATTTTGTGGTTCTATACTGTGAACAGTATACAGGGCTTGGTGCTGCTGCTTTCCCTTCTGGGGAAACATTTAGCCAAACACACCTACGTTTCTGGAACTGCCGTCTGGAGCTTGTGGGCTACTTGGTCCAGAGTAAGACCTGATCCCGTGTGTACCCTTGGAGACATTTGGAATTGAATTATATTCTCCCAAAAGTCATCTGCAGTCTTGAGAATGTTCTGTCATTTATCACATCTTCCTTTGGCAGTTCAGATCTTTTGGAAAAGGGAAACCTGATACTTCCTTTCCCCTATTAGATTGGGGCTCTGGGTCCGTCGCCTCCTGCCACAGCCCTTTCACAGATGTGTTGACTTCCGTCTTGCCCTGACATTACCACCACTCACCAGGGCAGGAAAAGGATGTGCTGAGGGAAGCTCCGCCTCATTCTGCTTTCCTGATTCCTGATTTTACTATATACTTTTCCTTGAAGGAAAATCACTTTTAAAGGACAATGGCCATTGGGATGGTGAAAAGGATGTCAACTTTTGGAAAGTGGACGGACCGCAGGGACTTAGCATGGTAGTGAATGTGGATTGTATCAGAATATAGCAAGCAGAGGGCAGCTTGTTCCCTCACCTGCATTCTGTCTCCCTAACCCTTGGAATGAACACTGTTTAAAGACATTGTTCCATTTGAAACTGGATTCTTTTCTCTCTCAGGCGGTTATTCCATAGTAAATGCTGTTATTTGGAAAATATTGGGTTTTTTTTTTCCCCTTGCTATTCTTCTTTTTTAAAGAAATCTTGAGTATAAGTGAATACTAATGTATTTACCCTTTGGTTTCTGTCAGCAAGACCCACCAGAGAAAAATTGAAATCATGCATTTTTCTGGAACATTTTCTTAGACAGCCAAGCATAGGAGCAAATTATATCCTCTTCATACATTTTTTTTTCTTTTACCCTGTGACGAATTTCTTTCTCCAGAGGGAGAAATGATTTTTTAAAAGGCTTGAACAACATGATAATCTTTCCTCCTGATAGCCTCTGGTTGAATTACCCCTGAATTTGAAGCATTTACTGATGAAATGATACTTGACATTAACCAGTGTTGTATGGAAATATTTCTAGCACCTGGGGAGAAAATAAAGGAGGGTATTCATAACACTGCCGCTGTGTGGCTGAATCTTCCATTTTTCTCAGAGCCACCTTGAATTACACTTGCTTCATGCTGATTGACTTTTCTCCTGAGAGACACTTTTAGACAATAGAAAGATTTGCACCACTGGAAAAAAAATGAGAATTAACCGTATATTATAGTAAATAAAAAGATTGGGTTTGGGTAATGGTCTGCTTGGCTGGTTGGCAGAACCAACTGGAGGCTTTGGTTTGGGATTTTTGTCCTTGTGTAGACTGGCAGAGGGTGATAATCATATTCTGGTCAATGAAATACTCTTTTTGCTTATAAAGCTCTGCTTAGACGTGGGGCTCAAGCAGAGAAGTAGGATTTTCCAGGGAGGAGTGTATATGAATTTGGTTTTAGGTTTTGCATCTCAAGGATACTTTGGATTTGGCAAACTGCTTTATACCACTCACTTTAGTGAAAATAGATAACAAAAACTATGAGACTATGTGGATGATTACTTAGCATTAATAAAGTTCTTCCCCTCGTGCCAGTCTTTGCCATTTATAGTCTTTGAAAATTCTGTTCTTTTTTAAAGATTTTATTTACTTATTTTTTAAAGATTTTATTTCTTTACTCATGAGAGACACACACACAGAGAGAGGCAGAGACACAGGCAGAAGAAGAAGCAGGCTGCATGCAGGGAGCCCAACGTGGGACTCGATCCTGGGTCTCCAGGATCAGACCCTGGGCCGAAGGTGGCACCAAACCGCTGAGCCACCCAGGCTGCCCAAGATTTTATTTTTAAGTTATATGTACACCCAACTAGAACTCACGACCCCAAGATCAAGAGTTGTGCACTTCACTGACTAAGCCAGGCGCCCCTGTTTGTTTTTCTTTTTAATGAGAAAAGAGAAGAGCGTAGCCAACTATGGAACAGTTGTCTCATTCTTTTTTTTTTTTTTTTTTTTAAGAACCAAACTATTTTTTTTTAAGATTTTACTTATTTGACAGAGAGACGGAGAGAACACAAGCAGGCAGAGTGGCAGAGGGAGAGGGAGAAGCAGACACTCTGCTGAGCAAAGAGCCCAATGTGGAGCTTGATCCCAGGACCCTGGGATCATGACCTGAGTTGAAGACAGATGCTTAACCAACTGAGCCACCCAGGCACCCAGTTATCTCATTCTTAAGTTGGAACATGGAGATGTGTTTATATAACAAGTATTGAAGCCATTTCTTCAAGGATAACTCCCAGCTTAGTTGAAATGGGAAGCCATACCCAGTGATATGGTGTAGGAAGAATAATGAACTCATTTGAAGAATCCTGGGATTACATCCCACCTCTGAAGCTTTCCAGGCAGCTGTTGGACCTGTCTGGGCCACAGTGTCTAGCTTGGATTCAGTCAATGTCTCCCCAATTGTATTCTAGAAAATACCCTTTCTTCTCCTGTAGGTGCCTGTTGTGGGGGCATGGGGGATGGGGAGTAAATTAATAATAAAATAGATTTTAGGAACTGTGCTTAGAATCACAGTTTGTGTAGTATATTTGTGTGTGCAACAGGTATTCACTGAATTCTGACCGTGTGTCAGGGAACTTTATTTTTGCCACTGTAGATAAACAACAGATACTGTGCTTTCACAAGGAGACAGCAAAGTGGGATAAATTATTAGAGATGACTAAGGATGAGAGAGGGGGAACGTTTATTTTGGTGCATACAGAAGACTCCACGAAGTTCTAAATTAACAAATCTGTTCACCTTTGTTCAACCTGCATTTCCTAAAATAGATGCACACCTATTCATAGGTCATAACGTGATGTGTCATAGGACACAGTTTGGGAAATGCTGGACTAGCTATTTACCCAGGGTCTGTAAGTTTTATAATCGTCATTCCTGATTAGTCTAATGATTCATTTAGATCTTCTCCCTGGAGCATGTTGTAGAGTTACAGTGTATGCTGACCAGACCAATTTTATTCCATAAACATTCACCAAATATTTGCCGTTTCCAAGCACTTTGTTAGATAAAAACTATAAGAAGAAGAAAGAAGGGAGATTATTGTCCAGTGTGTAATTTAAAAACACACATAAGTAACTTTAATACAAGGAAGAATGTGCTATCTGAGAGGTACATACAGATAAAATATAGACAAGTTCAGAGCACTAGTTTTCAGAGTATGGTTGTGCCAGGCCCTGCATCTCCTGGGGACTTGCTAGAATTATAAATTCTCCACCTAGTGATCTAGAAACTCTGAGGTGGAGCTTAGCCCTACCATGATTCTGGTATTCAATAAAGCTTAAACATCACAGCTTTAGAACTGGAGCTCACTTTGGGGGTGCCTGGGTACCTCATTTGGTTGAGCCACTGACTCGATTTTGGCTCAGTTCATGATCTCAGAGTCTTGAGATAGAGCCCCGCATGGGCCTCTGCAGTCAGTGCAGAGTCTGCTTGAGATTCTCTCCTCCCTCGGCTCCTCCCTGGCTCACATTCTCTCTGTCTCTCTCAAAGAAATAAAAATCCTAAAAATCGAAAGAAAGAAAAAAAGAAGAAAGAAAGAAAGAAAGAAAGAAAGAAAGAAAGAAAGAAAGAAAGACAGACAAGAACTGGAGCTCACCTTTGAATGAGAATCGAGAATCTCTGGGATGGAATCATAGAGTAGGTACTGGTTTAGTTAAATCTAAGAAGGTGAGTGCAATTTCTACAGATGAACAAGTAGAGACCTGTATTCTTAAAGGAGGCAGTAGCAGTGAGTCACATTCACAGGAGAGACCTTAGCTCCAATTTTAGCTTTTTTACCGGCAAGCTGTGTGACCCTGTCCAAATCACTTAACCTTTCCCGATGTGCTCCCTCCACTTTAAAACTAGGGTGTTGGACTAGACAATTTTATGATCCTTTCCACTGTAAAACTCAGTGAGTTTACATGGTCCAGGTTCAGTATATCATGATATAATCTGAATAATGGCATGGCATGAATTATTTGTGACCTGAATGCCTAGTATATTATCCTCTGCACTCTCTAGCTACAATGGTTTGTATTAAGAAAACTACAGAGTAAACATTTTTTCTTCTCTTCAGGCAGCCATTAGCGACAGCCAGAGAGTAAAACTTTATTCCCAAATGTGTCATACAGACAGTCTATAACTGATTTCAGGAGCAAGAACCCAGAACATAAAGTAGTGCCATGAGGATGGTAATTTGAGCAGTATCAGAATTGGCTGCTCTGGAAGATGGGGCTTAGCAGTATCTGGCTGTTCTGGGACTCATCACAGCAAGGAGAAATCCTGCTAGAACTCCTCAGGAATTAAATGCCAGGTCTGAGGAGTAGCTCCCTAATGAAGCTATAGTTTCCTGAGTTGTAAAGTATACATGCAGACATTGAACTAGGCTACAGAGCTGTGACAACAGCCCTCGACCCATGCCATTAAGCACATACCTTCTCTCACACTGATCCCAATCCAAGGTGGGCGTCTGGGGTCTGTGAAAGGATGGCTTCTGTATTAGGGCTAGAATACCCAGGGATGGTCTACCTCTTAACCTTTTATCCTTAGCCCGGTTTTCTTTTGTTTTCCATCTTGTATCCCTTCTTCTGAATGCCTTAATAACTGTAATGTCAGTTAATATTTATGGAATGTTTACTGTGTCCCAGACACACTCATAAGCCTGTTACATGACAGTGGGAGCTCTTCTAATCCCTAAGCTGAGACTTAAAAAGGTTTAAGTATTATCCCAATGTCACCCAGCCAATAAGCGACAAAGCCTGGGTTCAAGTCTGGTTTCTCTGACCTTTGGGTCTACTGTAATAAACATTTGCTTCCAGTAAAGATAAGACATCTTTTCCTTTACCTTTGATGTGCCTTTTTCTATTAGAAAAAGAAGTATCAGAGGAGGTCGTAAAACACATCCCTATCTTGTGACTTGCTGATTTTGTCTTCACTAAAAACTGCCTTTTTAAATGATATTAGTAGCTAACAATCATATACTTAGCATGTGACGTGCTACTGTTTTAAATGCTTAATATTTATTACATCAAATCTTCCTTGGTTGGCACTATCATTCCCATTTGAGAGGAGAGAACACGGAGGCAGAGAGAGGTTAAATAACTTTTCCAGTATAACACAGCTAAGGAATTGTGGAGCTGGGATTCAAACCCAGGCAGTCAGGTGCAGAGCACGTGTCCTGGAATCACTGCGCATACATCTGGTGTGTGTGTTTCTGACTCAGTTGCCTTGCACAGCTTCTAACACAAGTCATCTTCATTAAGGATGCCAGAGAAGGGGAGGCCTTTCAGAGAATGACTTTGTTCTTCGTTTCACAGCCTATTATAGCACATTTCCCAAGCACCGTCTCTGTCTGCCAGTAAGACCCTTTCAAAATATACAAGATAAGAAGAGATGGAGTGAAAATAGAATGTTCTTGTGAGATGCCTTTTCTAGTGTTCAGAAATCCCAGTGATTTAAGAAGGCCAGTTTAGTGATGGCAGAAAACAGCTTCCCCAGGTTACCCAAGCAAACAGAGGCACTCTTTTGAGTCCAGGCACTCCCAGAGAGGTGGCCTTTGCAAGAGCTGTGAGCTGCCCCTGAGGTCACCTATATTTATTCATCCCTGGAAAGAAAAATCTGCATGCTCTTCTGAGTCTCAAGCTAAGATCCACTCTCTCAGAGCTCACAGGGCAGGATGGGGGAGGCACATCCAACTGCTCTGAAAAATAAATGTCTCCAAGAATGATGGCTTGATGATTTCTTTGGAGATTATATCAAAAAATATTGATTATGTTACTAAGTCGTAGAAAATAGGCTCTAAGGTTGGGAACTAAGTGGTTTGTTTAAAATAATCCAGAAGCAATAGAATAAATCAATGTACAGAGCATCTAAAATACTATAACTATCATATTGGCTTCACAAATAGTTTGGCTTCAGTGTGGAAAAGCGTACTTTTTTTTAAAAACAGCTTAACAGTTGTCTTAGCGTGCTAAAGAAAGAAGCCAAAATCTTATTCTAGTGTTTACTTTGCAGAATTTTACAGAATTCCTCACTTTTAGCACTCATTTATTTTCTACATCAATGGAGAAAGCTACAGGTTTTTCAATTAATTGGCGCCAGATAGGACTTTTCTCTTCTTTCCAAAATAAAGATGCTGAAACCTGATGACATATTTTGGTCTCAATAACTGAAGCTGACAAGCTTAGTCCTGCTCAGATTTTTGGTGTTAAGTCCAGATTTCTGTACACAATAATACTATTTCCATTTTGGTGTAGTTTGTGGTGCTTTCTTCTTGCATGTAGGACCACTTATCCTATTTTATAAGAAAAAATTCTGTTTTATGAGAATAAGATTATGGTTTATAAGAATAAAAAAGTTTGTTTGTTTTTTGTTTTTTTTACAAAAATTGCAGCAGTGTATCTTGCTGAAAGAAAAACTTGGTCTGGAAAAGTACTGACTTTCAAATAGTTCAATTGAATGCTGTTTTTGTTTTTGTTTTTTTCATAAAATGACAGCATTCTGTGCTTTGAAGGATTCACTGGAAGGGTTTGTAGAAGTAACTATCCCCCAGGGCACTTAAATGTTTGTTTACAGTTAACTACTTAGAAGAGGTAGTAGCACTTGGGGATTAACAAGGTGTCAGAAGACAAAGATCCCTGCAAAGTGATGATAAACCACAGCCCTAAAATTGTTACATAACTCAGAGAAAAACTAATTCAGCTGACACACGTTTCCATTTGGTATCAGCTCTGACTCTGGGAGTCCTGAGACCTGGTATTAGTGAGTCTCTTTATCTTTATGGGTCTCAATGTCCTCATCTATAAACTCAGGAAATCAAACCAGATGATCTTTAAGGCTTCTTTGAGTTCATATAATGTCTTGGTTCTGTTTCCTGGAGTGAGATGTGTGTATTTTCTGGGGTTTGGAAACCGAGCATTTAAAGGCCACTGGACTTCCGGTTAGGTTACATTAGTATCTTGATATACTGTGTGCCTCCTGCATGGTATGTGTGGTACTGGGTGCTATTAATGGATTGATGCACAGATGCAGCTCCTCTCTGCAGTCAGGCTTTAAAATGGGGATGGGAGATGGACTAAGAAAAGTTCATCTGAACTGAATTTACCATCAGGGATGTTTCCTTCCCCAAAGACCACGGAGTCCAGACTCCGTGGGCAGTGTATCAGCAAAACCATGCTTATAGGCTTTTTGCCTTTGGCATAGAAGAGCCAGTGGGAAATGAGGTAGAACCTGTATTTCCCTGGAGATGCCGGGAGTAACCCCAGTTTTCTACTTTGAGAGACTATACATGGCCTTTGGTCATTCCCTATAAGAGCATTCCATTATGTTCATAGTGAACCGAAAAATACCTCTACTTTGCAGCATTCTCCAATGATGACATAAAAGAGTCTATTGAGTTATATGAGGTATTAATGAAGCTTCTCCTGGTTTATATCTGTGCTCCCTCAAGAGGTTGTCTTACTCCTGCGTGTTAGCCAAGTGTGCTCCTCGAAGAGGCAGCTCTAACTGCCCTGGTCCCATGGGGCTCTTTCTTGTCCTGGGCAGGAGATTTGAGCCTACCACATCCAAGTTATTGCTTCGCACACTTAGCGTGCGAGCCACTTCCTAAGGACAGACAGCCAAAGCAATAGCATGTGAAATTAACTTCTTTCCTTTTATAAAAAGTTATCTCCTCTTTCTTCTTTTCATTTGTACTGTCTATTCTGCTTAAGAAATCCCTATATTAAACTGTACTCTTTCTACTTGTTACACGGTTCCCTAAGTTGCTTCAACAGATGACAGCAGAAAGGCATATTTCATTCTCAGTTGGAACCAAGCGAATGCAGGCCCAGAAATTGGCTTTAGAGTCTTCTGTAAGGCAGAGTTGGAAAAAAAAAAGGCATGAGAAAGCCTTGTGGGGTGTGGAGAGGCTTGGGTTCTAATTCATACTCTGCTACTAGGAAAATGAAGTTGGATATTCTCATCTACTGACATGTGCCTTGCCAACCGTGGGTATGAGAGTGTTTTATAAATGGCAAAAACAATTGATAATATTTAAGATGCTAAACTTTTGAAGGAGGTTTTTCAGCTGATAGCCAGTAATTGGAACTAGTTTAAAACCTGAAAGAAGATAACCACATGGAGATGCTAGGTGGGTTTTATGCTTTTCCATCAATGATAAATGGTGACAAGTTCAACAGAATTAAATTGTGTCATATGTGCTTCTCGGGGGCCTGAATTCTTGGTTATAGATAATTTAGAGACAGTGATGGTTTGATGGGGGAAAGCATGCCAGGGTTTGGGATCCTGCTCTGTTACTTACGAGCTGGAAATCATTGGTTGGGTCACTGCTGCCACCACCTAGGTTAACTTCTCTAACTTCCAGTTTTCTGACATATAGTTGGGTAAAACTGAACCTGTTGCCTGGGGTTGTAATTCGGATTACATATAACAACGGGGAAATGCCTGACACAGTGCCTAAGTCAGAGAGTGCAAAAGGATTCATTTCCCATCCCCTCTTATCCTCACATTCTGGGGAATGTGAATGTCCTGCAGCAGCTGTCTTGGTAAAAGAATTACTAAATTGGGGGATTTTAAAAATCTGAGCTCTCACAGTGTGTAAATAAACTTAGCCATTCCTTGTTAAGGAGCGCTTTGTCCACCGTCTATTTTAAATATCTAACAGACTTTATTAGTTAAAATAGGAAGTGTTTTTATCTCTTCATCTATGTAGTCATAGAGTTTTAGTGACTATGAAAATTTAATAGTGACTGATGAACCTAATTGGAAGCAATTTTTAAAATTAGTTTTAAGAAATAAATCTCTTATAATTCTTTAAATTTTCCTAGCACAAAATCTTTCTTACCTCCCTTGTTCTGGGTAGCACGGTCCATCATGGATCTTCCTTAGATTGTGCAGCTCCTTAGGGACTGTATGGTCTGTTTTGTTCCGTGATGCTTTCTTTATTCTCTCTCTTGGTATTGAATTCTGTATAAATCATGATCAGTTTTAAAGTCAGCACAACAAAAGATAATGCCTTATAAGCATTTCTTTAAAAGTTCATAGTTCTAAAGATAATTCTATAACCATTGATGAACAATGTTAAATGGGAAAATATTAGAAAATGCAAATAATCCCCCAGATCCCACAACACAGTTAATCCATTTAAAGTGTAAAATTGGAGTTGTGTTTTTAGATGTTCAAGTAATAATACAATCATAACCACACATACTGTTTTATGATCTTTTTTCCATTCAGCATTACTTCTTACCACATGTACATTATAAAAATAATTATGTTTAATGGTTGCATAGTATTTCACTCTACCAATGCACCACAAATTATTTGGTTCTCTATTGATAAGCAGCTGGTGTCTTTTCAATTCTTTTGTCTTTTAAACTGTACCTTATGTGTACACTTGTCTAATTGCTTCCACTGGATAATTGCCTAGAAGGTAGTTCTAAGTGAAAGGTAGAAGCATTTTTTTTAAAGCTTCTAGTACATATTTCTAAATTGACTTTCAGAATGCAAGAAATCTTGTAACAATGAACTATTCTACCAGCAGTATACAAGTGTGATTTTATTTTATTTTATTCTTTTAAGAATATTTATTTATCTGTTCATGAGAGACACAGAGAGAGGCAGGGACACAGGCAGAGGGAGAAGCAGGCTCCCTGCTGGGAGCCCAATGTGGGACTCGATCCCAGGACCCCGGGATCGGGACCTGAGCCAAAGGCAGACACTCAACCGCTGAGCCACTCAGGTGTCCCTGAAAGTGTCATTTAAAAGACCCAAACGAGGTTAAATCCTAATGATTTTGAACTCCTTGCTATCTAGTTTGGTGAGGTCTGTAATTTTTCTTTCTTGTATTGATATTTTGGTAAGAAGATTTTATAATGAAGTTTTTAAAAAGCACTGTTTCATCACCGTGAGTTCCTACACCTTCTCCCGCTTTCCTGTGGGTTAATTTATCTTTTCTCTCTCTTTCTCCCTCCCTTCCAGGATGGAGGTATGATACGATGGATATAACTATGGGATACTGTGTGGGTACACGGCCTCCCCCTTCTTGCCTCATCCTCCTGCTTCTCAAGCTTTTGGCCACAGTGTCCCAGGGGCTGCCGGGGACCAGGCCCCTGGGCTTCCACTTTACGCACCCCGTGTACAATGCTACCGTGTGTGAGAACTCAGCAGCAAGGACCTACGTCCACAGCCAGGGTAGAATGGGCATCACCTTGATAGATCTGTCCTGGGATGTCAAATACAGAATTGTATCTGGAGATGAGGAAGGCTTCTTCAAAGCGGAGGAAGTCATCATTGCAGATTTCTGCTTCCTCAGAATAAGAACTAAAGGTGGCAATTCAGCCATATTAAATCGGGAGATTCAGGACAATTATTTATTGATAGTAAAAGGTTCGGTCAGAGGAGAGGATCTGGAAGCATGGACCAAAGTGAACATACAGGTTTTAGATATGAATGATCTGCGACCTTTGTTTTCACCCACAACCTACTCTGTGACAATAGCAGAAAGCACACCTTTAAGGACTAGTGTTGCCCAGGTGACAGCAACAGATGCCGATATCGGCTCCAATGGAGAATTCTACTATTACTTTAAAAACAAAGTTGACCTCTTTTCAGTTCACCCGACAAGTGGTGTCATCTCTTTAAGTGGGCGGTTAAATTATGATGAAAAGAACAGGTACGATCTGGAAATTTTGGCTGTGGACCGGGGGATGAAACTCTATGGAAACAATGGAGTGAGCAGTACTGCGAAGCTTTATGTTCACATTGAACGTGTAAATGAGCATGCCCCAACTATCCATGTGGTCACTCACGTTCCTTTCTCGCTGGACAAAGAGCCGACATATGCAGTGGTGACAGTCGATGACCTAGATGAGGGTGCCAATGGAGAGATTGAGTCTATTTCCATTGTGGCTGGAGATCCTTTAGATCAGTTCTTCCTGGCTAAGGAAGGCAAGTGGATGAATGAGTACAAGATTAAAGAGAGAAAGAGGGTCGACTGGGAGAGCTTTCCTTACGGCTACAATCTCACCCTTCAAGCAAAAGACAAGGGGTCACCTCAGAAATTTTCAGCAGCAAAAATAGTCCACATTGCCAACCCCCAAAGAGATACTGTCCCAGTTAGATTTGAAAAAGAAATGTATGATGTGAGCATTAGTGAATTTTCCCCTCCTGGTGTCGTAGTTGCTATAGTAAAATTAAGTCCTGAACCGCTAGATGTGGAATACAAATTATCTCCTGGTGAGGATGCACAGTACTTCAAAATTAATCCTAGGTCAGGTCTGATTGTCACAGCACAGCCACTGAATACAATTAAGAAGGAAGTTTATAAACTGGGAGTGACAAACAAGGAAGGAGATTTAAAAGCACAAGTCACCGTTGGCATAGAAGATGCGAATGACCACACCCCAGAATTTCAGCAGCCACTCTATGATGTTTTTGTGAATGAAAGTGTCCCGGTGGGCACAAATGTTCTCATGGTTTCAGCTTCTGATAAGGATAAAGGAGAAAATGGGTACATCACCTACAGTATTGCCAGTCTGAATTTGTTGCCATTTGCCATTAACCAGTTTACAGGTGTTATTAGCACAACTGAAGAATTGGATTTTGAATCCTCCCCAGAAATTTACAGGTTCATTGTAAGAGCCTCCGACTGGGGTTCACCATACCGCCATGAAAGTGAAGTGAATGTGACTATTCGAATAGGAAATGTCAATGACAACAGCCCTCTCTTTGAGAAAGTGGCTTGCCAGGGAGTTATTTCATATGACTTTCCAGTTGGGGGTCACATCACAGCTGTCTCAGCAATTGATATTGATGAACTTGAACTTGTAAAGTACAAAATCATCTCTGGAAACGAACTTGGTTTCTTTTATTTAAACCCAGACTCTGGTGTTTTACAGCTTAAAAAGTCACTGATGAATTCCGGCATCAAAAATGGTAATTTTGCCCTCAGGATTACAGCAACGGATGGAGAGAATTTTGCGGACCCCATGTCTGTTAACATTTCAGTCCTACATGGGAAGGTGTCTTCAAAGAGCTTCAGTTGCAGAGAAACTCGTGTGGCTCAAAAGCTGGCAGAGAAACTACTCATTAAGGCAAAAGCAAATGGGAAACTGAGCCTGGAAGATGGATTTCTCGACTTTTATTCAGTTAACAGGCAAGGGCCACATTTTGACAAGTCTTTTCCTTCTGATGTGGCTGTGAAGGAGAATCTGCCTGTTGGTGCTAACATCCTGAAGATTAAAGCTTATGATGCTGACACTGGCTTCAATGGTAAGGTGCTGTTTACAATATCTGATGGGAATACGGATAGTTGCTTTAATATAGATATGGAGACGGGGCAGCTTAAAGTCCTTCTGCCTATGGACCGAGAGCACACGGACCTCTATCTCCTTAATATCACCATCTATGACTTAGGTGATCCACAAAAATCTTCATGGAGGTTGCTGACCATCAATGTGGAGGATGCTAATGACAACAGCCCAGTTTTTCTCCAAGACAGTTATTCAGTTAACATTCTCGAAAGTTCAAGTATTGGTACTGAGATTATTCAAGTGGAAGCCAGAGACAAAGACTTGGGTTCTAATGGTGAAGTGACTTACTCAGTCTTGACGGATACACAGCAGTTTGCTATCAACAGCTCAACTGGAATTGTTTATGTAGCTGACCAATTGGACCGGGAATCTAAAGCAAACTACTCTTTAAAAATAGAAGCCAGAGACAAGGCAGAAAGTGGCCAGCAGCTGTTTTCAGTTGTTACCCTTAAGGTTTTTTTGGATGATGTCAATGATTGTTCCCCAGCTTTCATTCCCAGTAGCTATAGTGTGAAGGTTCTTGAAGATCTCCCTGTTGGCACGGTCATTGCTTGGCTGGAGACGCATGATCCAGATCTTGGGCTAGGCGGTCAAGTGCGCTATTCTTTGGTCAATGACTATAATGGGAGATTTGAAATTGATAAAGCAAGTGGTGCCATTCGCTTGAGCAAAGAGCTGGACTATGAAAAGCAGCAGTTCTATAACCTCACGGTTCGGGCCAAAGACAAAGGGCGACCAGTCTCTCTGTCATCTGTTTCCTTTGTGGAGGTGGAGGTGGTAGATGTCAACGAAAACCTCCATACTCCCTATTTCCCAGACTTTGCTGTTGTTGGATCCGTAAAAGAAAACTCACGCATCGGAACAAGTGTACTGCAGGTGACTGCCCAAGATGAGGACTCTGGCAGGGATGGAGAGATCCAGTACTCCATCAGGGATGGCAGTGGTCTCGGAAGGTTCAACATAGATGACGAGAGTGGTAAGTTCACTAGTTTGTGCCGGAGGTGTTGTTCAAGTGTCATGAATTGTAACATTGGAGAAGAAAAGGAACCTTCTCACACTGAAATAGAAGGACGAGTGAGTTTGCATTTGGTGCATAGATGACTCAAGTGAAAGCTTGATCTCAGATTGCATTGGTTTGTAAGAAGATGTGTTTATACAGTGGTTCTAACTCCGGTTTTCCATGGGAGCCCTGTTCTCTCTTTTTCTTGTTCAGCACTATTACCAGGTTATCTTTTGATAAGCATAATTGTCACCTCTGTTGATTGCACTTCTGACCTTCACTAAATTAAGGGCCCTGATAAAGTAAATTACATTTGAATTGGCTTTAAATTAGAAGTGTGAAATGGATTTTCAAATGGGTCTTATACACCAATCTTTCCCTTTCTAGTAAAGCTTTGCTGAAGTGGCTTTATAGCAATTGCTTGGCCTTTCATGTTTCACAGGCACATCTGGCCTTTGAACGACAGGGATTTGCACTGTAGATACTCAATGAATATATGGCAGTATGCTTCTACAAATGTTTTCATGAGAGGCTGGAGGGAGCATGTTGTGGATTTTACTCATAAAAACCTGATTTTATGATTTTATTTATAAGAATTGATTGTTTCGTAGAAAGATTTTAAAATATGGGGCAAAATTGCGCCAATATTTTCACTGTCCCCCACCTTCTTATTTAGTTTTCATCATAGATCCAGGTACACACACATATTTTTCTTTCCTGTTATTGTTGTTATTTATCTTTAAATGGGCATGTGCATGTGTGTGCGTGTGTGTGTTTCTTGATTAGCACTGTGTGTTTTCTATAAATTGTAGTCATCTCAAGACTGAGGCTATGTCTTCTCTATTCTCAAGTAAATGGTAATATTAGGTCTTCACAGTTTTCAGGGTACCTTTATATACATTAACTCATTTCCTGCAACACTCACAGGGTGCTTTGTTCCCAGTAATGATAATGATAATCAAAACAGGTGGTGGGAGAGTGGTAATATAGTGGTAGAAAAAGTCCTTGAGAAATTGTATTGAATACTGGATAGAAGTTACAAAGCTGTATGTACCATCAAATTTAAATTGTAATATTTATTTATATGCAGAGACTCTAATTATGGCCAGTGTAAATTGTACAATTGGTCTCCGTAGCCATAATAAAGGAAAAGATAAATGTCAGGAAAATGAGACTCTGATTTAGCCACATATTCTATTTTATTATATATCATTTTTCATTCAACTGGAATATCTTTTCATCTTTGAAATACAAAATGAGAAGGGAATTATCTTACTGAGTTTCTACTCTGTGCTAACACTTTGCTATACTGCTAATGACCTCATGGAGTACTTAACGTGGACACCACTACTTCCAATTGCTCCATGAAGTACAACTAATAATCATCAACTCATGAACTGATAAGGAGAGCAGATAGATAACTTGGAGCCTCATTTCAAACTCAGCTCTAAGTAACTGCAGTGTACTATTTTGTCTCCCATCTAAAGACACTTTTGGGCTTCCTCATGTTCCTAGATACACTTGAATCTGGTGTTAATCTAAAATCTGTTAGGCAGTAAGTGTTAAACAGTTTTCAAAGTCCTTACAGCCCTGGGTTCATAACTGATGGCACTGGCCATTTGTCACCTTTTCTTTTTCCTCCTAATCTCTTGTTTGTGGCTCTCCAGTGACAGGAGTTTATCCTTGGGACCCAGGCAGATGTGGGTAAGGTGGGTCAAACAGAAAGGTGTCTGGTGGAATCATTAACCACTGCTATCTAGATGACTGCATCATCATCCACGTTGAGTTACTGTTTTTGGAAGTTTTATGTTGGTGTAGCTTGGTGCAGGGAAGAGCAGGAGCAATTTGGTGAGAGTGGCCTACATTTTCCTTATTTGTACCGTATTATTTTGTTCTCATCTTGGGTGTGATTTCAGAAAAAATGTGTGTATAGTTTCATCTGATGATACAGCTTCCTTTATAATTCTAGACTTCTGTTTAAAAAAAAAAAAAAGACAAAACCACTCACTGCTCTGACTTTGCTGTGTTAGATTCTGGACCATACAAAATAAATTTTGCCATGGATGATAATAACACTACTTACATTTTGACATTGCTTTGTGACTTAAAATGCTCTTTCTGATAAACATTAACTCCTTTACGTTAGCGTAGCTAAGTGAGTTCTGTGAGGTTACACACCCACTGGAGGACATAGATGTATCTAGAACCAGCACCATGCCCCACCCCCCACCCCCGCCCGTTTCCTCGGTGGTCCTAACTTGGTTACCCTTTCTTTGCATTCACCACACATTCTGATTTACTTCCCTAGAGGCTTTTTAAAACTATGGTAGTAACTTTTTACCCCCTTTAATGCCGTTTTTACCTTCTCTTAGAAAGCAAAACTATGTTTTTCTATATTATAGGAATAGATACGTTATAGGATTGGATGTTGAAATTTTTTATGAAGTTTAGAATTTCCACATAGTAATATCCTTAACCATTGTAGTTCCTTCCATCGCACCTTCTATGTATTTTAATTTTCAAGCCCAGGAAACTGATGAGGAATGATTGCCAGGACTTGTGCCAGGAGGTTGCTGGGGTTGAGGAGAATTTTGGCAAATGTATGTCCAACAGGAGAAGCCATCACCATGGTGCTATTGGGTTTGTGTTACTGTGGAAGCATCCGTCAGCTCTTTGCCTCCAAGTGCTAAAAA
Source organism: Canis lupus dingo (assembly GCF_003254725.2). NCBI lineage: Eukaryota > Metazoa > Chordata > Mammalia > Carnivora > Canidae > Canis > Canis lupus. The sequence goes on along the minus strand of NC_064263.1, from coordinate 8,370,545 downwards.
TCATGGCTTGACCTGCTGGCAGAATGAATGGCTATTTAGCCCTGCAGCTGTTACTGAATCTCAAGGCCAGACTCTGTTGTCTTCATTTGGTCTTTTGGCATAGAATGGGCTAAACTTGTGTGGGTTTTTGTCTTTTAAGAACATTTAAGTCAGCTGCCAAAGGTTATTTAATGACTTGCATTGTCTAGTGGTTCTCAAACTTAGGAGAGCACATGAATCAGCTGGAGAGTTTGTTAACAAATGCAGCAGCCTGGGCCCTTTCCCTAAAGACTCTGAGTCACTAGGTGTGGGGTAGGGACCCCTGGGGGATCTTCATTTAAGCTCTCCAAGCATTCCTTCTATATGTGGCTTGGAAACACCAGCCTGAATTTCCTTGGGTTCCTTAGAGAATGTCTACCACATTATATCTTTTCTGTAAAGTCCTTTTCCTTATTCTTTTGAAAGGCAGGAAATTGAGCTCATATTTTAGATAAATTTCTTTTTTAGTCAAGTTTTACAATCCAAATAAATCTTCTATTATTCATTAGTGGTGATAGTTTTCTGAATGCCTTCCCAATGGATCAAAAATCTATTTCTGTGCTTCAGTAATTGTGGTGCTCCTGTTTTGTGAAACTGCATATGCTGGGAGTAGTTGATCCATTTAGTAGTTTTATGTTCTTGATTTTTTTTTTTTTGAGGGGTACTCAGTGAACAAAACCATACCTTTGAATTTTTTTTTACCATGCAAAAGCATTTAATAAATGTTTAATAATGTTCACAGTAAATGGATTAACTGGGAGGCCCCCAGCTACAGTGGATTTGATCACAATTTAAATTGCTAGTCTGGAAGATGCAATTTAATCATTTTTCCTTCACAAAGAATGCATTCTTATTCTTTGACACAACAGGAATTCATATTCTTGACTACTCAGAAGTTTCAGAAGGTTTAGAAAGAGCACATTGTATTTTTTTAAACTGTGATTTTCTATTAGATTCTTTTGTAAGCTGCAAACTGGAGCAATGATTTCATTATTTTATTTACCTGAAGCTAAAGAAATCTTTTAATCGGGATAAACAGTTTCTAGTTCAGCACATTCATCATTGATCATTGAGAATATATTTTTGCTGTCAATTACTGTTAATTATAAAATCTCTTTCGTTTACCAAGTATGTATTATGTGCCAGGCATTGTGCTAGGTGCTTTGTGGGTGCTGTTTCTAATTGTCACAGGAATCCAGCAAGGTAGGGTTTCACGAGGCTTGTTCATTCAGGGTCACGCATCTGGGAGTTGTCAGGCTGGGACTGGAACTGAGTGCGGTGGACTCCAAATCTCCTGGGACCCCCTCTTTGCCACCCTAGCATGCCATAGTAACTTTGTTAAGCATGTGTATTATTTCTGCATAACAAACAACCACAAAATCTCAGTGGCTTATGGGAAAGGACAGTATTTCTTCCTGCTCCCAGGTCTGGGTAACAGTTGAAGCAGCATCTGTGGATTGAATTATAGCCTGCCCCACTGGCCTTCCCATTCCAGGACCCAGGCTGAAGGAGGGCCCACTGTCTGGGGCATGATGTTGTTCTCAGGGTAGAGGTCAGGAGCTCAGGAGGGCTGATGGAAGTTTGTGGTGCCTCTTAAAACCTCTGCTCAGAACATTCCATTAGCCAAAGCAGGCCATAGGGACAAAGCTCAACATTGGAATGGGGCAGAGAGTATTTCTCTTATAGAGGAATGGAGAGGAGTGAATAATCACTGCATCTTAATATAGCCTGGCATAGGATCCATTTATATTTATCTTTCTTTAAGCTGAAGCTGCAGCCAGCATTTCTCTAACATACACGAGCATAGAATGCTTTCTCTATTCCAAATGTTTTGATGGAATCAGTAGAGGCTTAGGAGACTGAAAGTACATGTGGGTTCACAGAGACACCCCAAGGAGGCATCTCACACTTACCAAACACTGTAAAGGTAATTATTATTTTTAGTGTATATACTATTCCAAAAATAAATAAATTTAACTTTATAATTGTGTTCAGTATCTGAACTAGCTGTCTCCCATTTACCTCTCCAGATCTATTTTCCACCTTTCTCTCTGCTTTGTGTCCAGGTCCTGAGTTCTTGGCCTGTCAGCTCCTTTGCTCCCTGACACCTGTTGGTTCTGCCACTGGGAATGTAGAGAAGAGGAGAATTAGGTCAGGGTATTTATCCCTTTGATTCTTTCCATACTGGTTACTGTGGTCTGGCCGTATTCTCTTAGGGGTAGAAACAGCTCCCTGCTGTTGCCAACCCTGGAATTCTGCATCATTTTCTCTAATTCTTGTCCACACCTTTGTAAATAATCTGTTTATTAAGTGCTTCTCAATTACCCAGTTGGGAGTATGCCATCTGTTCTCTGTTAGGACCCTGACTGATAAAATATTTTTTATGTAAATATTTCTAAAACAGATTTTAAGTTTAAAAATCTTTCTGAGGGTGATGTTTTCCTGCAAATCCTATTAACTCCAATTTCTGCAGGGCTGCCCTGTGTGTCGGCACATTTCACTGGAGGCCCGGAGAAAGAGTAGACAGATAGTAATTATCCACTACTCTCATTTTGCAAGAAAAGAAAGTGAAACCAAAAGATTCTGTGTCCCCACTTAGTTTATACTTCCCTTGTCCTGTCTACAATGAGAAGAAAATTTTTGCTTTGCTGAAGACCCTCTCCCACCAGACATGGGAAGAAGAGGGATTTGGCTGGATGGTCTGGTACTAGGATCTCTCAAGCTCTCAAATGTTGTGATGCTGTACCTTGGTCTTCTACAGGGAGAAGGACACATTTCAGCTGGTGGCCAAGGAAAGAATAAAGTTCTACAACTGAGTAGTTTTTATTGAGTTAGTTCAACTAAAGAGTTGTTTACTAGTGCCAGTGCTGAGTCTAATACTCTTACCTGTAGTCTCTAATCCTCAGATAGTCAAGAGGGGGTGAATGAAAACTAGGAATAGGAAAATTGGTATTGTGAGAAAAATGAGCTTTCTGTCATTGCAGAAATTGTTAGTCCTTGCACAGGTATTTAAAGGGGTGGGTAATTCCTGTAGTAGCATATTTCTTTATATAACATAATAATACATAAGCTTACTTTTCTTCGAGATTTCAGAAATCCTATTTTGTTTTATGGCTGGCTGTCAGTCATTCCAGCCTCTTTTCCCCAAACTTGCATGTTAACTCCTCTTTGACAAGCTGAGAAGTAAGACGGATGTTATTTGGTGGCTTTGGTGCAATTCCTGACAATTCCAGACTAAAAGGCGTTCTCCATCCTCGTTCTTTTTTCAAGGTGATATTTTTACCTCCACCTATCTAAGTCAAAAGAGGCGTATTGAATTTTGGCCCAAGCTTGCCCTTAAAATTTCCACTTGGGACCAGAGGAATGAAGTTATGATCAAGTGACAGCAGAAACTTTTCTTGGCTATGGATTTTTAACCTTAGCTCTAGACTTTTGATCATAATTTTTAAGGGAAAAATAATGTTTCCCAGAGGAGCCCTGAACACTGCACAACATTCAGATGAACTTAGCAGTTATCATGTAAGCCAGGTGGGAGAGAGGATTAGAAGCTTCTGGAAAATAATGAACAGCATTTTTTTTATGATTCTTTTCAGCAGGTGCCTTCTTCTTGACCCTTTCTTAACTATTGGCTGAAGGCAATTTAGGTTTTGATAGAGGATTGTTGGTCTCAATCTGTAATTATGTCGGGGTTGTGTCTCAAGTTTGAGCTGCTTTTATCCTCTGTATGACTAGTAAATGATAAAAATAATGACCACCATGAAGAGGAAGACAAATAGTGTAGCAAGCCAACCATCTGAAAACTTGTGTGGTTCTTTCCTTTGAAATCAGTCTTCCTTTTTTATCAATGAGGAAAATTTTCAGGGGTTTGCCTGGCTCTTCATTTCAGGGATCCCAGTGTGACGTGATGCTGAATTGTTTTTATTTCTTAGGTTAACAGAGAGTAACACCTAAGAAGCCTCATAAGCAGAGGTTACAAAGACTATCAAATGATTACTTCATCTGTTACTGGTTCTGATTTCTGGTAGCTTGCATCTCATTTCAGTGTTCTAAAAAATGTTTTTTTGCAGGTGTTTTGTGTGCACTTTGAAGGATACTTTCATTTACCATTACATTTGGAAGAATTATAGAGTTTGATAAATATTTATGTGATGCCACAACATTCACAATGTATCATTGAAAAGAAAATGAAATGAAAATGAAAATGGGCTGTAGTCTGTATTTTTAGCTTGCTGGTTTTTATGAAAGCCTGTCTTTTTTTTATGAAAGCATGTCTTATCGACAGACAGAATCTACAAAGAGTTGTGTGTAGGATTCAGTTCAATTTATATTAAATTCTGGGCACTGGTATACGAATTATTGAATATAATAGGAGTCTCCAATTTTCTCTTTGGATGTTGGAGGATTTAGTGGCTCCTCTTGGGCCACTCTGTGATTAAATTCACATTTTCATTTGCATAACATAGTTAATATTCTAGTTGCTTTTAAAAAGCAGTATGTTGGTGAGAGTAATACTGAGCTAAAATAACATTGAATATGAAATGTCTTGAGTCAAAAAGTGAATAAAAGTTGAAGGAATTAAGCTAAAAAATTGAGGTCTTTCTCTCTCTCTTTCACACACACACACACACACACACACACACACACTAAAAGATATTATGGTGAAAACATAAAGCCTTTGTGATTTATCCCCAAGATTTATAAAATACAGATTAAACAATTTTCATGTTTTTTCCACTTGCTTCCTTAAAAGTCTGAGTCTTCTCCCTCCTTTTCCCTTCTTCCTTTTTTCTTGCCACCTCTTTTCCCCCTCATACCCACATTTGCAGTTCACTGATTCCCTTTAGGCAGAGTACTTTGCACTAAAAAGGATGCACAGATGATTAAGTCAAGGGCTAGTAGTAGAGACAGAAAAGCATGTAATTGCAAACTGTGTGATGCATAAGTGACACAAAGTAAGTGAGTGCCTTGTGCTTGTCATTCATCATGTTTATTGTGGCCTCAGCATCACCCTTTGGCATTGTGGGATGATTTTTACAAATTCCAATTGGAGACAAGACAGTATGAGAGATAACCAGAGCATTAAAGTGAGTTGATGATGATATATAAGCCAGGCTTAATTGTCACGAAATGTCTAAGCCCAGAAACAGATCCAGGTTTTGTGAGGCTTGAAGTACATACTTTGTATCATTTTGGGTGTCTGCTTTGAAGAAAAGTGTAAAAATTTATGACTACAAAATTACTGTATTTATTTGAACCGAGGATAGAAATCACAGCAACTCTCCAGTTTAAACGTCAGCAAACACCACAAATATCACAAAATTTAGAAAAATAATATATTTTGTTGATTAAATTCCTGACATACCTCTCTAATACTTTGTTTCCCCTACATCTTTCTGTTGCATTTTTGGTTTGATTGCCTCTTCAGGGGATAACAATTTTGTAATTGTTTATTTTTTTTTAAGATTTTATTTATTCATGAGACACACAGAGAGAGGGAGAGAGGCAGAGACACAGGCAGAGGGAGAAGCAGGCTCCATTCAGGGAGCCCAACGTGGGACTCCATCCCCGATCTCCAGGATCTGGCCCCGGGCCGAAGGCGGCGCTAAACCGCTGGGCCACCCGGGCTGCCCGTGTAATTGTTTCTATAGAAAGTATAGAAAGATTATTTCATTTTCCTTCACTGCTGGTGGATTGACTTTTATTTTATTTTAGTTTAGTTTAGTTTAGTTTTAAAGATGTTATTTATTTATTCATGAGAGACACAGAGAGAGGCAGAGACACAGAGGGAGAAGCAGGCTCCCTGTGGGGAGCCCGATGCAGGACTCGATTCCAGGACCCTAGGATCATGCCCTGAGCCAAAGGCAGATGCTCAGCCACTGAGCCACCCAGGCATCCCAGAATGTGTTTTTTATTATTGGGAGTTTAGGCATGTCACTCCATGGTTGTGACTTGTTATTGTTAATGCTGTGTAAATTTTCTACATTGGTGTCAAATTTGAAAAAAAAAAAAAAACAAAACTCTTGAATTTTTTTTTTCATATGAGCTATAACAGATATATTTTCTGCTAATACTGCTACTTGTCTGTACTCTTTAGACAAAGAGTCCAGTAATTTCCATTTTGAGGAATCTAATCAACAAAAGGAAAAAAGTCATGGTATGTTTATAATTAGTATGCTACATTTCAGGAGAGAACATTCATTTTGACTCTGGAGGCAAAAACCAAGTCTTCCAGTTACAAGTGTACATATCTAATAATTGGGAAGTTTTCCATAAAGTAGCTTCTGGCTCTGTACATTTGAGCTCTGTTTCTCCTCCCCCTGGCCATAATTGTCATCATTATTGTGACCATTCATGGAATATGTTCATATACTAACATAAGTTCTAGGCTTTCGTGTCCATGCCACAATGTTGGGTCTCTCGGTCCAGTAGGCAGTAGGAGTGTTTTTGGAAGCCATCTCTGCTCTGGGACAGCTAACAACAATTTGTCTATAACTGGAATTGATGGGGAACCACATAAATATATGCTACTGAATGCAAACTAAACATGTCCTTAACTCAATTCTGCCTTATGCCTGCAGCCATCCTATCTGATGATGCAAAATGTAATAGAGGAGAAGTTGGAGGGGAAAGAGAAAGAAGTTTTAAATTATTGTGGTTGAAATATATTACTTTTGCAAAAAATGTATAAAAATGTATAACCACGTGAACATTGCTAGGGTCCTCCCTGGGGCTTGGAAGCTTTGAGTATGATAGCTTCATGTTAAATTAGCATCTGCCTACCAATGCTAGTAAATGAACATTTTTTTTTTTTTCTGAGAGAAGGGCTTCAAGGTCAATGTAGGGAATGACTGAGCTGGACCAGACCACAAAGGCTAGTCCTGATTTGAGGTTGGTGCCAGTGACACTTGCACCAGGTTTAAGATCTTTATCCCACTCTGGTATTTTTGAACCATAGGATAGAAGATCAAGGCTGCATGTGAGTGGGTTCAGCTCCCTAGTGTGTCCAAGTATCTCAAGGAGGTGCTTTGGAAGTTCTGTATCCAAAGCAGCACTTGATGACTAGGAAATCTGCAAGGTCAAGATGTTTAGTGTCTTGAGCTCACTGCCTTTTTGGAGCAATTGCCTGGTGAGAGAATTGCACTGTTCCTTGGACCCACTCTCTTTTATAGCACCCATTTGAGAATTCAATGATAAGATACACCAGGATCCGGAAACAAATTAAAAGGGCCTTCGAGAGCTGTGCTAGTAACTGTCAGAGTTCTTTTATTTAGACTCCTTATCTGTACCCTAAAATCATGACTTGGGGATTTCCCCTAAATCTTGAGGGTTTTCGTTGAACCATCATGTCCACATTAATATTAAAATTTATATAGAAAAAATAATAAAATTTATATAGATAATCTAATTTATTGCTATTCTAATGTATATATCAGTAGCACACCTCACAGCAATTTACCTCCCCATGGGCTGCTGGCATTGATAGGATGTTTCTGATTTCATTGACTGGAACCTGATAAAGTCCTGAAATTATTAAAACTCCACATTGACTTGAGGTTAGTTTTGACAGGGAATTCTATACTTGGGATATCATATCAGCCAGGATAAGGCCCTGAGATCCTGATTGAGGTCATGGAGATGAAACATAATGTTAAAGTCTTCTCCGGAAAGTCCATGCCCACCTTCATGCAGATCACACATCTCTCCCCAGACCTGGGTAGAGTTGATATATTTCTCTCTCACCCCTTGAGGATACTTCTAGAGGAATGTTCACCACATGGTTAAACCGAACGAGCTTGGAAATGAAAACACAGTGATTTAGTTTTGGATAACAATTTCAGAAAAACATTGTTATAGTTGCAAAACATGCAGGTGTAGTCCTATCTATACTGTTCCCCCAAAGGGCGAATAATCACGATTGGAGTGGGTGAGAATTCCATTTATGGTCACTAAATTCTTGTGTTTCTTAAGTAGGATAGTGTACATACTTCAGGGTGTTAATGCTAAGTTAGGATTCTATATTCCACAGTGATACAGCACAGCTGCATAATGTATAGTAGTAATACCTTGCTAATTGGGAACTTCCTAATTTGGTAGGGTACATTCAAGAATTAGGATGTAAGCAAAAAATTGCTGTTGGAAGCCTTGTAAATAGCCTTTAAAAAGAATTTGCGCTAACATCTCTGAACTCTTGTTTTTTGCCCAGACCTTACTTACTTTTACTTTGCACATAATTCTAATAAGCTATACTTCCTGATCCCTGTCATACAGTATTTTAGAAATTGCAAAGCAGAGATATTGCTGTAGAGAAAAGGCTTAATAACGACAGTGAGAAGTAACCCTGTTACCCTGTCTGTAATCGGACAGCGAGAGAAATAGGTAGCTAACCCACATTGTGTGTTTGTTAAATGCCAGACATTAAATAAGTATTAACTCATTTGCTTTTCACAAGGATTCCATGAGGTGGTACTCTTCCTATCCACATCTTCTGGATGAGGAAACAAAAGCTAGATTTTAAATGACTGACCAAGATCTTATAGCCCTGCTAGAGCTAGGATTTAAATGAGGCAGGCCAGCACTGGGTCTAAGCTCTTAATCACTACACTTCAGACACTCTCTGGATAAACAGCCCTAAGTGTCTCCTTAAGGGCTATAACCCAGAGGGAGCCCATCGCTTCATTACCACGCGGTATAATAACTGATCATTACAGAAGAGCCCCAATCATTGGAGAGGCCCAGCTCCCTAGAAAACAGACCCTGGGGCGAAAGTTACAGTGCAGGCTAATGTTTTATTAAGGGTGTGATCCCAGGGGAGCTCGGGTGAAGGTGGAGGGAAAAGGAAGCCAAGCCTGAAGGAAGGGAGACCAAATATAAATTGATACATTATTAAATTGGTTACAGCTTCACGACAAAACCCAGTGTGTTTCTCAGGCTCCCTGTGTCTCCAGGGAGGCCACTAGAAATGCTACATCTTAGACTACTCGACCTGGAGGGGAGGATAAGCAGTTCCCCCGTTGGCCCTTTCCCATTCTTGACCTCTTACTGAGCAGCTTTGCCCACCCGGGCATTAAGTCCTCAACTCTTCTGTGTTGCGCTTGTTGTGACTGGACAACTGGAAGAAACCAGTGCTTTGTTGGCATGTTCTCTTTTACCTGGCAGTGCTCAGGGTTTGGGGGGGAAGCCCACATTTTTCTGTTGTAGTAGCAGGCATTCCTGTTGGGAAGGTAGGGGACAGGTTGAGGCCTGGTGAAATGGGCAGGGCTGAGCAAATCTTGGCACCGCACAAACTGGATTTGGGCACGGAAGGTGAGTATCTGGGAAAGATTTTTCACCCAAACCACAAAAGCTAAAGAAGCAAAACTCAACCTATGCAATTGTAATGCCTACCTGGGCAGATGCTCAAACACTTAGAGAACTCAGCTACGCAAAATGACACATTTCCCAAAGGCTCTGATTTGTCAAGGCATTGTGATTCCTGTTTCCCTGGCCCTTAGAACTACAAGGGAAGAGTGCCAGCACTTTGTATTCTTCGATTGATGTGGGCAAAATGTCTTTTTAGTCTCTCTCCTTTCTTGTGAGCATGTGACATCTGAGTGCTGTTTTATCAAATGCGTGTGCATGAACTCATGGGCTGGAAATGCAAAGGGAGGTAGAGGAGCTGGAAGGGGGGAGGGTCTTCTGAGAGTTTTGTCTGCTGAACTGACTTCCCCATCTTGATTCCTTGTCACAGAGTAATAATCACCTTCGTTATCCTCCTCCTCAGCAGCATCCCCACTCTCAGCACTCAAGGAGGGTCTGCTCTCTGCTAGATGCTCTGCAGGGTGTTTCTCGTACTTGAGCTCACTCAATCTTCGCATTAAACTTATGAGGCAGGTAGTGTTATTATCCCAGATTTATGACTGCTGGAACTGAAGTTTAGAGAGGTTAAATAACTTGCCCAATTGCACAGAGCTAGTAAGTAACAGAGCCAAGGCTTCGACTCATATTGTCTTATTCTGCAGCCTGGCTCTTGTCCTGACCCTACGTTGCTCTTGGGGTCTGCACATCTGGGATCTCCCAGAAAAATGCCACTCCACCCCACTCTGTGCAGCCCATTTCCTCATGTGCCTCTGTTGTTAGGAGCTGAAAGGGAATATCTGGAATATACAATCATTATAATAGGCATTGTACATTATATTATGTAACATATAATGTAGACTACGTAAATGTATTCAATATAACAAACGCACCATATATAATACAATTTATAATATAAAATAACTACAGTAGTATATGTGTTATACATAATTTATATGATATGTTATATGTTATATCATATTTATTATATTAGTTGAGCACCAACTCTGTGCCAAGCATTGTTCTAGGCACTGAATTAGACCAGTGAACCAAATGGACAGAAGTCCTTTTCTTTGTAATATTCGAACGGGGAAGTAGATAATAGTCAAGATAAGTATAATGAAAAAAAAAAAAAGAAAAAAAAAAAGAAAAAAAAAGATAAGTATAATGTGTGTCAGGTGGAGTTAAGTGCTAAGCAGAAAAGTAATGCAAGTAAGGGAGAAAGAAAGTGTAACAGATGATAGTGGATTCCAAAGAAGGCATCCTAAGAGGACGACCTTTTGATAATGTCCTGAAGGACTTTTAGATTTGTAAGCTGGTTATTTCAATGTGAGAAGGCAATAAAAATGGGGAGCAAACTTGGTTGATTGCCACAGACATACTCAGGTAATTAACAAAACCACTATGAACTAACTGTAGGGAGAATATAATATGAGAGACAATTATTATAAGTGCAGATTTGTTAAATGCTGAAGTATCCTGTTTAAAAGTATTTTCCAGTTAATCAAAAGGCTTACTGTAGATGTACCCCATCTAGATGTCCTTTAACTCCAGCACACCTACCTCATAAGAGGAACAACTTTTTTACTGCCCCCTCTCTTATTAATTATACTTATTTCCCATCTTCCTTATGGAGTCCTGTTTTTCTGAGTATGGTTTTGTAGCAATTGTATTTTTATTATCATTGATTTTATTGTCTTTAAATCTATTGGATTGAGTGTCTGCTGTGTCCTAGCTGCTGACATGGAGGTTGGTCCCTTACTCAGAGGACTTCCATTCTGATGGGGATGATAAAGCATTCAGGTATTTTCAAGGAGTTACAATAAATTAATATACTTTCTGCTAAAATTATAATTGAACTGGATTTTCTTTTAGAAGTCTCATTACCTTGGAGTTATTTAAACTAAGAGAAAGAGGCTATAATGTTTGCATGCAGTACATATTTGCTTCTTTACCAATTATGACAAATTGCAAGGAATTATGTAGTGCTGCACTCGTGATCCATGCTAAACCCTGGCATTTTCAGTTGTATGTAATTTAAAGAAAGGTCTCAATACTTTGAGTAGTAGCCAATATGTAGTAGTAGCCAATACATAGAGGCATGCCCTAGGTGGACATAGGAATGTAGTTTAGAAAAGAAAGAGAAATATCACACTGGAAAGACTCAATTTCTTCAAAATCATTGAGCAAGAAAAGCAATGTTGAACTTCCATACTGATTTTACACACCTTCTATACAGTACCTTGCGTTATATCCAAGAGCAAAAGTTAAGATTCTCCTCTTCTTTTTTTTTTTTTTCTCCTCTTCTTATTTTTTGTAAACAACTATAGACTGTACTTGGATGACTTTCCCCCTGGATTTTACCTGGGACTAGCCACTTAAGTTTTTCTTTAAAAGAGGCTAGGTTTGGCACTTTTATACTGATGTCACCTAAGGTTCATATTTCTTGAGTTCTCAGGAAGATTCATATTCTTTATAGCTGATACAGCACAAGCTGGAGCTCCCACTAAGCCAACCTGAGGATACAAAATAGGCCAGTGTCAACTTTTTGCTCAGATTTCTCCAGTTTATTTTGTGCATCAATTTGTGTAACAATCTCATTCATGTTGGTCTCCAGTACCATTCATACCATCACCATTTCTGCAGAATACTGTGAACCTTGTCTACATGGAAAATTAAATTCACTTTCCAGATATTTTCAAAAACTTTGTGTGGTGTTTTCAAAAAACACCTTGAGTTCCAGAAACAATATGAAAGATTTTTAGGAAGCAGGGAGGGGTGGGTTTGGGAGTCAGATCTGGTTATACGTAGTTAAGCAATCCATGATTCTTGGGCTGCTTATGTGATTGAATGAGGTCTAAAATGCCAGGTTTACTTTCTGAAGAATCCATACAGAAGACAAGATATAATGCTGCATGGGTCTATAAATCAGTTTGTTGTCAGATCTTTCAATTAACAATCCTCCTGCCAGGAAATCACATTATCATCTCTCTTAGATACCAAATGGAATGCCTCCCTGATGATTTGCTGTCATGTGTCTTCACTGATAGAACTTGGAGAGCCATGGCTTCCCTTAGGTGTTGAAGATGAAGATCACCTTGAGGAGGATCCTTCCCCACCTGATCCCTCCCACAGGTGGACACATGTGCACACGCACTTCTGAGTGGCTGCGTGAGGCCTTGAACTGGATTTTTAAAAACTCTTTGGGGCAGGCACCTGGGTGGTCCAGTCAGTTAAGCATCTGACTCTTGGTTTCCTCTCAGGATAATGAGATCAGTCCTGAGTTGGGGTTTCATGCTCAGTGTGAAGTCTGCTTGAGATTCTCTTTCCCTCTCTGTCTGCCCCTTCTGCTCTCTTAAGTAAATACATTTTTTAAAAAATAAAAACTCTTTAATGATTCTTTGGAGCACAGTTAGCCCACTGCTCTGAGTTGACAAATGAGGAAGATGAGACTTCCTGAGAAGAGTGACTTTTCCATGGCCCTACAGCTCATCAGGGAGCCTTGGATTCAGGACTTGTAAGCATGAGTACTGTTTTGCTCAGAGCTGTCTTCACAATTCAGGAGATGTTTTTGATGTTTTGGGTTGTCATCGTTAACCATATTTATTGCCAAGAGGTATGGTTACTGGCTTGGCTGTAAGAAACATCATCACCTTTTACTAGAATGGCTGATGTTATAGTTGACTCTGTGTGCATTTCATACATGGGAAGTTTTTAGATGATCATCCTTTATGGAGTTTTACAACTTAATCTTTTACATTCTGTTTTCTACTGACCTAAAAACATCATACCTAACATTTGAAGCAAAGATGAAAACACTTTTTTTTTAATCCCTCATCCTCAGTTTTTAGTCACAGAACTCTTTAAATTAAATCATTAGTATATACAAACACTCCTTTTCCCAAAGTGGTTTTTCTACTCTGCAATTATTGTGTTGTTTTGGGGAAGATAAATAAAACCAACATTAAAACATTAGACACTAAAATGAGAAACAGTAGCATTGCCATTATAAAATATTAGGGAGCTATTAAAAACATGAACAAATACAAACCATCTCCCTGTGGCTCCTGGGCCGGGGTGTGTTGAATGAAGTGATGCCCTCTGGTACGCTGGCTTCCGCATGTGAACTCTGGGATATTGGAAATTCTTTGCTGGGATTGACTGGCCAGACCACTTAGATAGGGGTGGGTGTGAAAGAGAGGCTTCTGCATTCTTTTGTTCATTCAAAACAATGCAGTTTCTCCAGCTGTGAGGTCAAATTTCCAGCCTTTTGTAAAATTAAATTGTCTGCTTTGTATAATACTGTTTCAAGCAGTTTTGTTTTCAGGCAGACAGCTACAAGTGGGAAAGCAGCCCATATGAAAAACAGGAATATGGTGTTGGTTCTTGGGCAAAGAGTTCATCATTCGGGGGACCTCGAATGCTAACTTTACATGCAGAGCTTGGTAACCAGGTTTGGGTAGATGGCCTGTTGCTTTCAAGATTTCTCTCTGTTGCAGGGAAATATTCCCAGTTGGCACATGGGATTCTTAATAAAGAGGTTGGAATCACTAGCCTTTCTGTGTTTTGGCTTCTCACCAGAAGGTAAATAAAGATGAGAAGTTTTCTCTCTCTCTCAGATGGATCCTAGAATCTCCCATTTTGGATAGTCAAGTGTGGTTTTGTTCACTTGGGTGTTTGCTGTTACTGTTTTCTTTTAGTGTTTCTGAGTTACTCTGACTTGGTGAATCCTGAATAGACATATGAACCCCAAATAATTGTACTGAGAAATGCAGAAATTATTGAGCAAGGGCTATTGGATTTCCGTAAGTAAGCAAATATATCCTAAGAGCTCATGGGTGAAAATTGCTTTTTATTTAATGAGTCATTTTTATTGGAAGGTAATGATTATGTCCAGGCCATAAATACAGTGTAAATTCCTTTCAGTGAACATTAAAAATGACTTTCAATTGGAAGCAGCTCTAAAGGCTTCAGAACATTGAGGCTTCAAAATTTCAAACCTGTGCATTCTCTACTGTCTGAATATGAGAAAATGGATGAAACCCAGCAAGAGCTCACATGCAGGAAGAGATGCTTATGACCGTGCAACAGCAACCTGAAGAGAACATATAATGGTTAAAAATTTTAAGATGTTGCATGCATCATCTTATTTTACTGTCACAGGCACCCTGTGAGTGATCTATCCTCTTCACACTTTGTAAGTAAGAAAACTGGGGCACCCGGGGTTTAGGGACTTGACCAAATACCTCATCTTTCCTACATATCATACTACCTCTTGTGTTTATGAATGTGTGATTTCTTAGGACTAGCAATTTGAGCAATTTGTCTTCCAAGTCTGAATAATTTTTCTTTCAGGAATATTTGTCCGGGAACAAGAGTTATTCCTGGTGGTTAAACTTCCTTGCTTATTTATACAGGATGATTTTTAAAAATTCAGCTGTGCTCCACATATACCTGGGAAATAAAAACTGTTGCCCAGTTATTTTAAATCATATTCAGACTATGCTGTCTGTATTGATATTTTGTTCAGCTGCTCAAAGAGCAAATGATAGAACTTTTCCAGTTGACATTTATGCTACCAAACTCTCCAACTGGTGCTTCTAACTCTCTGTATGAGAGCAGCTGGTTTTGTTAGAATTGCTGTGTGTGCCTGAGATATGGGTGTATAGGCCTTGCTAGTCACACCCTGGCAATACTCTATTTTTGTTCAGTGTTAGCAGCATATTTGTCTTATTCCTTCTGCTTGATCGTAAGCTCCTTGAAGGCAGGATGTATTTCTCTAAATAAATATGCACCATTGTGTCCTGTGCCTTTCCTGGTCAGAGCTTGGCATATGATCACTGCTGAGTAGGTACTTTTGAAAAGAGAAAGAGAAGGAGAAGCTGGGCTGTGTATATTCAAATGCTACTCTCTGTTTCTGTTTCATTCCTTTCTGGAGGTCAGGTTAGATGGAGATATGTTTCCTGGCCATCAGCTTCACCTCTGAGCATGTGGAGATTTGTTCCATTACCTTCTTTTTTCTTCTGTGGTTCAAAGCTTTGAATAATGTATATGTAGACAAAGGAAATTAAGATACAGATGATCTATGAGGAGCTTTAGTCAAATACTGGAGTTTGGGGTTTATTTTTTTCCCCAGCCATTTAAGGAAATGGCAAAAATAATGATAATAGCTTACATTTTAAAATATATTTGGTTTTCAATCATTTTCTATTCATCTCATTGACTCCATAGTAAGTAGCTTATGGCTTCTTTCTTCCTAACAGAGTCAACAAAATGTTCGTGGAGCTGCCTATCACTTTCTTATACATGCAGTCATTTCAGATTTCCAGTGCTTTCTTTAAAAAGAGAGATTTACTTTTTATTTTATTTTATTTTATTTTATTTTATTTTATTTTATTGTTTTAAAAGATTTTATTTATTTATTCATGAGAGAGAGAAAGAGAGAGAGAGAGAGAGAGAGAGGCAGAGACACAGGCAGAGGGAGAAGCAGGCTCCATGCAGGGATCCCGATGTGGGACTTGATCCCGGGTCTCCAGGATCAGGTCCTGGGCTGAAGGCGGCACTAAACCGTTAAGCCACCAGGGCTGCCCTACTTATTTATTTTAGAGAGAGGGAGAGGGGGAGAGCACATGCACGCTTGGGAGAGGGACAGAGGGAGAGAATCCCCAAGCAGACTCCCTGCTGAGCTCAGAGTCTGATGCCAGAGCTCGATCTCACAACCCATGAGATAATAACCTGAGCCAAAACCAAGAGTCAGATTAACCTACTGAGCCACCCAGGCGCCCCTCCAGTGCTTTCTTGTCACCTGGCTCGTTCTTTTACAGTGTGTTTAAAGCTCTCTGGGCCAATTCTTAGGCTGCTTTTCTGATGGACTTAGTCCTCAACATAATTTTTTTTTTATTAACTTTCTTCACTTCTATCTTTCAATAAAGTCCGATAAGCCTATTACTGATAAGTTCAGCTCACCAGGCAGCTTCAGCAGGTGCTGCTTCCCAGATCCCATTTGGAACTTTGGGTTCATTTCCAGCAACAGTTTTCTATATAAGGTGTTCATGTTATTTTCAATGTGCCAAGAACCTCGAATTTCTTCTTTAAGAACTCCTCTCTTAGAGATGTTGTTAATATATTAATCTTCAGGTCCTTCAACTTCTATTTTATATGCACTGCCCTTTTTGATTTATCTTTGCAAAAGTACTTTAGTGTTTTTCCAAGTTAGGTCTTTGGTCTTGTGACCTTTCTATTGCCCTCCCATCCATATGCTTTCTGTAGACAAGAATTTTCTGACTTCTTTAGAAATTGTCTCATTTCGGGGTGCCTGGGTAGCTCAGTCAGCATCTGATTCTTGATTTTGGCTCAGCTCATGATCTCAGGGTCATGATCTCAGGGTTGTGAGCCTTGCATTGGGTTCCACACTCAACTGGGATTCTCTCTCTCCTTTTCCTCTCCCTCTGTCCCTCCCCCTGCTTGCACTCTCTCTCAAATAAATTGCAAAAAATAATATTTGATCTTCTCTTTCATTCAGTCTTCTTGTTCATGAAGAAATACTCTTTCTCCTTGAGAAACCATAGTTTTAAAGCTTGATCCACAACCAATTAATTCATACTAAATGAGTTATTTTATATATAGCATAGAGCACAGTGTTTCTATTCCTTATATATTTATTTCAGCTTCCTCACTCCAAAAGGAATTTAATGGGCATTACTGATGATCAGTAGCACCTGCCCTTTACCGTCAGACTTTCATAAGTGTAAACACAAATGCATTCATTTATCTAACATTTCTGTATTTGCTGAGCCATGGCTTCATTTTTCTTCTGACAGGTAACACACACAACTTTTGATGGAGTTACCCTGTTGGATGGGGCCAAGAAAATTGTCCCCACCAGCAGGAAATCATCTCTTCTGTATATATCAGGCAATTCTAAGACTCTTTGGTGGTAATCCAGACCAAGGGGGATTATTCTATCTTTGCCTTGTCAAAATCACTTTGCTTGACTGTAGATGAGAAAAACGCCTGAAACTTTGGACTGGGACTGTTTATTTTCTGATAGCTGGGAGACTCTTATGAATAAATAATAGAAAGATTTGCAGGTAAGCTCTTGGCTTTGGTGTCCACATCTGTTCATATTCAGGGCCAGAATCTTCACAAATATGATCAAAAATATCCTAAGTACTAAAGAAAAAAAATCAAGATTTTTTTCATTTAGGTTCAAACTTTCTATTTGTTACTATTTCAGAAATGCTAAAATTACTAGAAAAGAGTCTTTGGAGTGTAAGAATGTGAGCTTCTTAGTTCTATCCATATAAGGAAGAAACTCAAGGAGACTCAAACCAGGTTCTGGAAGATTAATGTCCTAGAGTGGGGCTGTGAGGTTAGATGAAGTTGAAGGCCAGCTCAAAGGGATTGATTAGGTCATTAACTGCAAGATTATTTAGAGGAAGTAACTGTGAGAGACAACAAGATGGATAGTGCCATCACTTGATGATATTGTTGGGTTGGAATTCCATCGTTTAATCAGACTCTTGAGTGTATGTGTGCGCATGCATATGTGTGTTTAAGGAGGCTAGTTACAGGTGAGGTCTTGTTCTCAAAATAAGTGGTGTTAACTTTTATAACAGGGATCATATATAGGAAATGTTAAATTTTAAAACAAAAGTGCATATGCACCTGTCACATAGAGGATCTCATCTTCAAAATCCCAATTTGTGGTTAACCTTTCTTACTTATGGTGTATCTTGCTAATGCCTAGAGTGAACAGTTTGGAGCTGGTATGTGAACATTCCACTTCTCTGTGGCCCTCAGTGTTTTGTGGTCCTCAATCGGTTCTGTATGTCCCTGTCATCTTCCTCCAGTCAGACTTGGCTGTCTGCTTGATCCTCCAGCTGTGGTTTATACAGTTGTTTCCTTTCTTCTTTCTTGAACACCCCAAAGGACATCATGTTGTGTATGCTCCATCATGTGAGGGACTGCCCATGTGATCTTCACAGCCACCCTGTGAGGAATAATTGTCCCCACTTCAGAGACAAGGATACACAGCATATTTAGCTCCCTTCATAATGCCGAGGCCAAACCCAGATCCTTTCACCCCTAGGCCAACTCTCTTTTGAAGGGAGAACCTCTTGGCAGTGCTTCAGTCTTTGGTTTAGCAGCTAGGATTTGCCTATGAGTTGGGAAAGACATAGGGTCACATTTTCACGAGTGGGTGCCATAACAGAGTCCTACCACATGCCCTCATGCCCTTAGCTGACTTTTCGCTGTCAATGAGCTGCTGATGGGATGTTGTACTTAGGGAAACCTTGGAATATGCCTATTTTTGTTTTTTGTTTTGTGGAAGTGAAATTCACATAACACAAAATTAATCATTTTAAGGTGCCAAGTTCAGTGGCATTTAGTACCTTTAGAGTTGTACATTCACAATGTTGTACATTCAAAACTGTGAATGTAGTACCACACAACTACTTCCTCCCTTGAGTACCCAGCTCCCTATTCCCCATTCTCCCCAGCACCTGGCAACCACCGGTCTATTTCGTGTCTTCTGTATTTGCTTTTTGTAAGCGTAGAGTATAGCCGTAGTAAAGAACGGAATGCAACATGATTCAATTACCCCAATGTTAAAAGAGAAGGTAGGATCTTAGGGACTGGGATTTCTTTTATGTTATCATAAATCCAGGAGGTGAGTTTCAAGAATAAAACTGCATTTTGATTTATCTTCCCTTTTGTAATAAAAGAAAGATGTTAATTTTCTAAAGCACCTTTGATCTGACTTTTAAGATGTAAACTCATATATTTTTGCTCAAGCAGATAGGCAGCTAGCTGAGGGATAATTAATTGATGAACTATATATTTTTTTTCATTTTAAAATTTCTTTTGGTGAATCCTAGTGACAGTCTGGGAAATTTATGGATTAATCTCCTATTTTAAGTATCCCATTCCATTTTTTTTTCATTAAGGGAAATACTTTTGAAACATCGAATGTTCATTATGGGAAAATGAGAGTACCAAGCATTAAAAACGGAAGGAAACATGAGATGCTATCTTTTTCTCAAACATTGGAGTTTGTGTCCCTTCAGCAGACTTTATGCTTTATGAGTTTTTGTTGCTTCTTCATTGTAGTATTAGTTACCTTCAGAGGGCCAGATAAATGCGAGGATATCAAAGAGAAAATTGACCTCTTTGGCTTAAATCAAATTGCAAATTATGTTAGGAGACTGGAGACTTCACCAAAACGCCTTGTATTAAGGGGCAAGAGCTGGGTTTTCCTTTGATTCCAGATTTTAATATCAAGTTCCAGTTATTTAATAGTAAAAAAACATGGTTTCACATGTATTTTTAATGTCTTCAAGTTTAAAAGTTGCATGAGGCTTAAACTGGCCCTTACAAGTGGATTTCAGAACTGCTATTGAAAATATAAAAATCACTGCAACTCAGTGGAGGGTTAGCTAGAGTATCATTTTCAGGAATAAGCAATATTTACATTGTATTTTTTTCTGTATTTTCTTCAATTTTCACTTGGTAAATCTGGTTGGTATTAAAGTGACAAAGCTCCTGTAGTTACCTGCTCAGGTGCTTTCTCCTAGAAGGGCACCTTTTGTTTAGAAGGAGGCCCATTATGAGCTGCCTCACGATGGAAACCCAGAAAGGAACTGCCACGTCCCTCCAGAGTGTCACTTGGCTTTCGTCCTTCTGCCACCACTCAGATGCCTGTCAAACTCCAGCTTAAATTTATTTCAAGAGCTACTCCTTGGTCTTTCCCTTTCTAAAACAACAGCCACAACAGCAACAAAGTACTTTCTGGAGGTTTTTTTCCTTCTTCAGGTTTTGCTATTCTCCAGATAGCCATAGTTTGATGGCCTTTTTTGTGTACGTTTCCAGAAGGATGTTCAATGGACACACCAAATTACAGGCCCAGATCTACTGTTTTCAGTGACTGTTCTGGTTCAGTGTTTCTTAGAGTGGTCTGCCATGAGTCAGCAGGTGTGTGTTGGTGGGGTGGGGGGGGGGGGGGCAGGCATTTGCATTTTATTTTTTTTTTTTTTTTTTTTTTTTTTTTTTTTTGGCATTTGCATTTTAAACCAGAAGATTCACTTTAAATCAGATGATTCAGATACGGTTGATGTACACAACAACCACACTATGAGAATTACCATCTTAGCCTATTGAAGTCATCTTGCGCCTAACTTTGTCATCCAGCATGTTTGTTGTCCCTCCTGGTTTTGAGTCATGTAAAAATTTGGTGAGATGTCCATGACCTAATCCCAGTCATTAGGAAAAATGTTGACAGATACAAGACTGAATTCAGAGCCCTGAGGCAAGCCACTGGAGACTTCTCTCCAGGTTGACACTGCCTTGTGTGTACTGAAATTCAATCAGTTTTAAGCCCCCTTTCCCTGGCTTGTCATTCAGCCCACATTTTCCTTGTCTTGTCCTCTGGGATCTCATGAGAGATTTTGTCAAATGCCTTGCTGACAGCCAGCTCTACTAGATCTACAGAATTCCCCCAATCTGCCAGTTTAGCAAACACATCTTTAAAGAGGAAAGAAAAAAAGAGAAGGGAAAATAAAATTTTTAAAAAGAAGAAAAGTAAGATTAATTTGGGCAAGCTCTCACTTTTCCTGTTGATCCAAAGATACAGATTTGAATCAGAAATTTGTTTTGGGTAGTTCATCTGGAACACTCAGATTGTAAGAGACTGTCCAGGAGTCATGACAGCCTGACAAAGAAATGCACATGCATTTTACAGAGAGGTTTCCCCTCCCCATAGGAAAATGTACAGATACAAGTGTGAGGAGTCATTAATGCCAGCCTCTCTCTTTATGTGATGGGAAGTGGGAGATGGACACCTTTGCACCACTTATTTTTGGGAAGGGTATAGAGATGGGTATTTCCTTGTAAAAATCTTGAAAAGCCTCTAACTGGCCATCCCTCACTTCTTAACTGAATGCTCCCTCCTCCTGTTATTGCTAAATGGATGGCCCCGATACTTTACCTGTATCTCTCATGCATCAGGGAGGAAACAAGTAGAGGGTTGCTACCAAAAAGAGGAGGAATTACTATAGCACATTTAAGTGACAAAATCCTATTTCTCAGGGAGTTCATTCCTAGAAAAAGGAAAGAGGGTAGTAGGAATATAGGTGTCTCAGAATTCTGACCATGAAACTGCAGCAAAGAATTTCAACTCACAACTGGTTTAAACTATTCCTCCTGGCGCCGCCACCCCTTGATGTGGTGATTCATTGTAAAAATCTGAAGAGAGCCAAATTTAAGCACATGCAGAAGCTGGAGTGCCAGGCATCTGGGACATTGCCCACTGCCCGTCATCCCTCGAAAATTGAGGCTTCAAAAGCAATGCCCTTCTGATGTATAGATTTTTTTTTAAGTGAGGAAAGCAAATTAATGATATTCAAAAGGAATTTAAAGTGGGCTAATCAGCACAGTGGAAGAGACCGGGAGCTGTTTACAGATGTGCTGATGTAGAAAAACCAGCGTTGGCTTTGTCTGGAAGAAAGAATGGGGGGAGGTGGTCCTCTTCTCTAGCTAATTAAAACGGACTTATCTGTAAATTTAGTTATTCATAAAGCTTGCTTCCACGGAGCTGCTGTTTCTCTAATAGGATGGGAAGGCTGGGTTTCTGTAAATGTGGGTCAGCCATGTGATTGAGTGACCCAGATTTCTCAGACACCCAGAAGACAGAGCAGAGAGAGAGGAACTCCCAGTTCCAGGCTGCACAGCACAGCGTGGGGTACACCTAGCGCCTGGTCCTAGTGCTGCCTTAGAGCTCGAACCTGAATGTTTTCACTTGGAAATCACGCTGTAGATTCCTCCCAAGAAAACAGCCCCAACAGCCAGGGCTTCCTATTTATTCTTGGTCACATCTCCTTCTAAATTCATGAAGAGATCTTGTAAGCATTTAAATCATGATAGCATCAGTGGTGGCTGTGGCTGTAGCTGGGATAGCTGGCAGCACGGGGAGTGGGTTCATATCCCTGAGTGTCCCATCAGTGGAGAGTCCGGAAGCGAGCTCATGCTGAGTTCACACAGCTCCTCGCATTAGCATTTTATTATCTCTCTGCACATTTTCTCTATAACATAGCAACTGTTTTCACTGCACGGTCAGCCAAATTTTTCGTTGTTATAAATTATGTTCAAGATCGTATGCCTCGATGTGGAAAAACTAGAAAACATGAATAAATAAAAAAAAGGAAAATTTGAAAGTGAGAAAAGAAAACTCATTCTTACTGCTACCGCTCAGAGATAAATATGCTCATTATTTTGAGGCAATGAGCAAGAAGATGGTTTTGTTTAGTGCTTAACAAAAGGAGCTCTGCACTGGGTGTTGTATGGAAGTGTTGAATCACTCTATTGTGCAGCTGAAACTAGTATCACACTCTATGGTAACTAACTGGAATTTAAATAAAAACTTTAAAAAGGGGGGAGGGGGCTGTGGGGTCAGCTACCTGGATCAAAATCTTGGCTCTGCCACTTCTCTGCTGTGGGATTTGGGAAAGTTAATTGATGTCTCTGTATCTCAGTTTCTCCTTTGATAAAATAGGGATTTATTTCTCAGGAAAATGCCATGATACACCTAAAAGACTTTGAGCAAAGAGAACACTGAACAAGTGTTGGAGACGATAGTGAATGAATGCTTAGGTGGAATATTTCCCATGTGGTGTGAGGTTGTTTGTGTCTCTGGTCTATAGCTGATTACCTACCTCAACACCAAAAACATCCTGGAGCTTGCGTCAACCCAGTGCGTGCACGGTAAGTACTGGAAAAGTGTCAGTTATAATTATTGACTGGCACATTACTAGTATTCATGAGATATTTGTTGAATGAGTGAATAGCAGTCACTGCTCTGAGGTAGTTTGAACTTGAGAGAGAAAAAGGAGGAGATTCGTGAAACAGTAAATAAATTGTGAGCCACTTGGTAACCAATTTGAAGGGAGAGCTGTCTCATGTTTGGGAGGTTTCCTTGTGTTCGGTGGATTAAACTGTTTCCATTACAGCCTTGGTGTTAGATCAGGAACCTACTCTGGAACCAGTGCATTCCATCACAGAATGGAAAATTCATTCATTCATTCATTCATTCATTCATTCATTCATTTTCTTTTTCAACAAGCATTTCCTGAGTGCTCACTGAGTGGCAGAAACCATGTCAGATTCAGCAGATCCAAAGACAGTGGGAGAGGATACAGTCTTGTTATGGAAACCTGTGACTCAAAGTGGAATTATAATGTAGTGTGATGTATGCTGTCAGCCAACAATGCCTGGGGTGTGGGAGCTGGTGTGTGTATGTGTATGCACACATGCAAACTGTGTGTGGTGGGGGGAGGGAGGAGGGAAGGGAGGGGTGTCAGAGCATCATTTCTCCAAGAAGGTTCTGTTGAAGCCAAGTCCCAACCAGGAACTAAGTTTTAGCTTCACATGGTAGGTGAGGCTCATTACCAACCAATGAGCATTTGCAAGGATTAAGGAGACTGAGCAAGCTGGGAAGATGAGTATTCAGCAGAACTAGAGCTTTAAAGTGAGGAAGGGTAGGAGTCTTCGATTTTAATGCTGAATGGTGTTGGTAGCCATTGAATGATTTTTAAGCAGAGAGTGACATGATCAGAGCTGCCTTTTAGAAAATAAGCCCAAAGCCATATATGCATGGACTGCAGTCAGGAAGACTAGTTGTGGGAAATCCAGACAGAAGGGGCTGGAGCAAGGGTGAAGGAATTGATTTCCAAGGTATAAGGAAGGAGAATTCACAGGCACAACCAATTGGTGTGTCTATGTTGGGGTAGCGGGGGGTGGTGGAAAGGTGATTAGGAAGGAACTAATAATGTTTCTTCACATTTGCTTGTCCTGCTATGCATGGACCTTTTATTTAGATTAAAAATACAGGAGGAAGGCCAAGGTGAAGATGGGAAGATAATGTACAAATGGCTTGTGATGAGCCTCTGACACACCAGATGGAACTTCTTAAAAAAAAAAAAAAAAAGATTTTATTTATTTATTTGAGAGAGAGAGAGAGAGAAAACAGAGCATGAGCAGACGGGAGGAGGTAGAGGGAGAGGGACAAGCTGAGGAGGGAGCCTGACATGGAGCTCGATCCCAGGACCCTGAGATCATGACCTGAGCTGAAGGGAGACATTTATCCGACTGAGCCGCCTGGGTGCCCCTCAGATGAAGCTTCTGAAAAGGAGTAGCATAAAGGAGGAACTACAGTGGATGCGATGCTAGAGAGAACACAGATTTCTTCATGCAGATTATCTTAGTTTCATTGGATCAATATATTATCTCTTGATTTTTCCTCATTAAGGAGCTTCGGGAGCTACCAGCTTACATTAAGTTCTGTCTTCTTAGAGTAATTGTCCTGTCAATAAAGAACCATGGTATGCTGTCCTTGTTTTAAATACAGTACAAAGATCTTTTCTGGTGAAGGGAATTAATCTGAACAACTAATTTTCATTTTTGGGCTTTTTGCCAGGCTATTTGAGGCAGCTTTTAGAAGCAGAGAGAAATAGATTAGCACTGGCTACAGTTTTTGATGCTTTGGATCCAAGCTGATAAAGTAATGAAATTTTTATGATTTCAGCATGGTTTTGTGGATGTGTCACAATTATTTATCTGTTTTTTTTTTTTTGAAAGTAAAGGAAATACCAGTTCTTAGAGGGAACTGTGCTCTCACCTTGTAGCTGCTGGATCATGTACTGCGCCTACCCCCCCAACACTTGGTCAGGTCATATTAATACACGCTTCAGGGAAGTTGCCTCCTGGTCTCCTGACCGTCACCGAGGGGAGTGGAAGGTAATACTTACTGTCCATTTGCTTTATAGTGCTCTGTGCCTCTGTTAAAGATATTTCCTGGAAGAGAAAATGATGGGGAAGCAGTATTCAGAAAAATGAATATGGGACTAGCTTTTATTTCTTAATTGTTATGAAGTCATATATTTCAGATATGGCAAGATATAGAATTAGGTTCATGTTTCAGCAGCATTTATTTAGGGCTAATTATTGGGTACCAGCTATTGTGATAAGTTTCCTGGTGGGAGGATCTGTAAAATATATATATATATATATGTAAAATAATAGGACCTAGTGGTCCTGACCTGAAGAAGCTTATTAATTTCCTTTGGAACATGGTTTTCCAAACAAATGAATGCAAAGCAATGAAGAAAGTCCTGTAATAGAAATATATCCAGAATAGTTTGGGGGTTCAGAGCATAGCTGCCCAGAAAGTGCTAAGAAATTCTTTATAACAGGAACGCTATTTGGGCAGTCTACATGTTTGTTTACCTTGTTTGAACCAATGGCAAACTTGTTGAAGGTTATGTCCTTTTCCCTGAACTGGACTTTCTTTGTATTTTATATTTTATCTGTGCCTTTTTTAAATGCATTTTCTGCTTTGGCTTTGTATTGTATTTTTTCTTTTTTTATTTATGAATCTTTTATCCTACACTATCCTGGAGCCTCTTAAGGGCAAGATTCTTATCTGTTCAACTTTCTATTCCCTGCAATGCTCAGCAAATGCATAGTAACACACTGAAAGTTTTCATTTTATTCTCAGATTAGCACTGTGGCACAGATGTTCTCATTAGTCCCATTTTTATAGATAAGAAAATTAAGATTCAGAGGGTTGAAAACTTGTCTCAAGGTGCCTTAGTTTGGGTTCTCATAACAAAATACTGTGGGCTCAGTGGCTTACACAAGATAAATTTATTTTCTCACCATTCGGAAAGTTGGAAATCTGAGATCAAGGTGCCAGTATGATCAGGTTCTGGTGAGAGCCCTCTTTCTGGTTTGTCTTCTCAGTGTGTTCTCGTGTGGCAGGGTGGAGGAAGATGAGAGAGAGGAAGCAAGCTTTCTCCTGTGTTTCATACTACTACCACCAATTCCCATCATGGGTGCTCCACCCTCATGACCTAATTATCTCCCAAAGTCCATCTCCAGATGCCATCCCATTGGGGATTAGGGTGTCAGTGTATGAATTTTGGGAGGATACAGTCAATCCATAGCACAAAGATCATGCAACTAGTTAAGTAAAAGCCAAGACCAAATCTAGATCTTCTGTCATTAACTCTTAGGCTCTTTGCACTAAACTGCCCCCCTCAGTAGCATCACTATACTCAGAGAGAGGTGTGGGACTATCCTGTGGAAGCTCTGTGAACAGTGGGCCAATACACATAGGAGTCCCTACTGTCTTAGCATGGGGTTCCCAGAATTTGAAGTCAGGGAGGTTATTTGAGGGAAGCAAAGAGTGCTGGTGGGGAGAGAGAAGAAATGCAAGAAAGGGAGGCAGCCAGCAAAGGACATTATTAGCCATTGACCACAGTGAATAACTAGGGCTGATTCTGAAGAGAAGTCTGGGAGATGATATAAAACATATTTCAGAATTATTGTGTTCAAAGGGCGAGGGAGTTGAGGTATTGAGGTGCCATGTTCATTCAGTCATTTGTTAGGGGCTGCAGCTAACAGTTAGTTAATTGCCTGGCACACTGAGTCTGCTATGGTGTGAGCACGATGACCTCAATTAGTTCCAGAAAAGACCCTCAGACCCAGAGATGTAGCAGGAAGTCATCCAAAGCATTCTGAGATGGCCAAATCACCAGGTGGAGGTCCTGACAGTATCTCTTAGGCCTGCCACTTACTTTGCATGGATCCACGCTCATAGATGTGTTTCTTAAGCACTTGGGTTTTGCTCTAAGGGATAGAGCAGTAATGGCTACTGTCCCCTGCCCTGAGATGGACTGAACACTCATGACCAGCCCCAGTAATGCTTACAGCTTCACAAAGCACGTTATTCCTATTCTTGTTTTACAAATGAGAAAATAGTGGATGAACTTAATGTCTAGCTTAGAAGAACAGGCTTACATGCAACGAAGTGAAATAAAAATATATTTAAATAATAAAGATTCATGATATTAGATATACCTCAAGGCAGAACATGTTCAATTGTTAAATGCATGGTATGTAATAAAAACTACTATTTATTGGGTGTTATGGATGTGACAGGCTTGGTGAAGCATTTTGTAATAATTTACTCCTCACAGTAGCAGTTAGAAGTGACTATTACTTTTCCCTTTTCCTCATGATGAAATCAGCACAGAGAATTTAAATGCCAATGATCACATATTAGTAAGTGCCAGAGTAAATGTCAGGTCTGTTTGTTTCCAGTGCTTATTCTCTTAAATACAATGGGATTACAGCAGTGTAACACCCTGAGATATTAAACTTTTGAGTTTTTCTTTTTTACTCTGTCTAACATATGGTCTTTCTGACCAGCTGGTGGTCTTCACATTGCCTTGTGGAAAATTAGGGGCATTCTAGGCAGGGAACAGAGGAAGCAGGAGGTATGTCCATAGAAAAGCAAAGAAAGCAAAGGAAAAAAACGCAATTTTTTTTTTAACTTCCAAAATAGGCTTTTGGAAGTGCACATCAAAAATGACAGTTTTAAAAGCAAAGTTTTTGATCTTAAGAGCTAAGTTTTGTTGGGAGAAGAAAAGGCTCCTGAGAATAAAAAATGAAGGTCTCTGAAAAGCTGGCCCTAGAGTTTATGCCATGAAAATAGTTTGAAAGGAGGCTGGATGAAGATCTAGGAGCTTTCCTTCCCCCTCAGTCCTCCTAAGACTAGCCGAGGCTCTTTGAGCTTGTAGAGAAAGAGAGTTAGGGCTTGAGCAGGGAAGAGCGAGAAAGGGTCTGGGGCCTGCAGTGATGGCGCTGGATCTAGACTAGCCCTCAAAGTAAGAAGCAGAGTCAGCAGAGAGTGTACCAAGCGTCAGCCGAGGCCCTCTCTGGGAGCCAAGTTCAAACCTTCTCTTTTTCACCTTTGGAATGGGCACCATTTGTCAGGTGCATCAGGAAGCCCCGGGGACGGCTCACCACTGCTTCTCAGGCCTTCTTCACTAATGGCTTGAATGCTTCTGCTTATGGGTCATCCACTAGAATCAGTATTTCCTCCCTGTGTCCTGAGATTTCCTGAGCCTTGATTTGAACCACCCATTTGGCACAGTCCCCTTTTTTAAGACCCAGGAGAGTCAAAACCTTGCAAAGGAGACCTCGTTCTTACCTGGGGAGGACTTATTGTACTTCAAAAGGAGAAGTGAAGGATATTCTAAGTTGGCTTCTGCCAGCAGGTGAGAACAAAGCAGTATGTTAAAGAATGGGTAGAAAAAAAAAAAAAAAAAAAGAATGGGTAGGAGCCAGGAAGACTAACTGGATGAAGGAAGCTTGTGAGGGGGTAGAACAGAGCTAGGCTGTTGAAGGCATGGCCATCAAAAAGCATAGTTAGTGCTGTGGAAGTACTTAAATCCTGTAGCTTCTAGGTTCGGGCCAGAATCTGGCATAGAAAGTCTTGAATGTGAGGTTAGAGTTTAGACTTCAGCTTGTATGCACTAGGGAGCTGTTGAAGCTAACTTTTGGTTGTTTTTTGATCTTTGTAATGGCCTGATGAAACCCTTTACTAAGCATTTTACACAGACATATGATTCACTTAATATTCAGAAAGAACTCCAGGGTCTAAGTAATTGGCCTAAGACTGCATTTCTAGAAAGAGATGGAACCCAACAGATTTGAAGTCTGGGTTTGTCTACGTGAGACAAAAATCTTATGCCTTTCCAACTCTACCAAGCAGTTCTCAACCCCTCCACCTCCCTTGGTAATGGTTGACTCACACATAGTCAGACTCCAGACTCTACTCCAAGGGGATAGACTGTGGAAAGTCCCATGTGTTCCTGTAGCCTTGCAAATGAATGTAAGTTCCCAACACTTCTGTCCCCCAGAAGTTATTATACTCTAGTTATTCCCAGGTTGTGTGGCCTCTCATTCTCCTCATTTCTATTTTTTTTTCCCCTGATTTCTATTTTGACTGAAAAGTGAAATCAGTGTCCATCACCCATAAGCTATGGCCCCAAGGCCTATAGCTCTTGTTCTGAACATCTTGGTTTCTGGATCTGGGCTCTGTGAAAGATCTGAGGGTATTATTTTCTCTTCTTGATTCTTCAGAGAAACTTAGTTTCAGTGGAGGACAATGTGAATGCTTACCTGGAAGTTCTTATTATTTATATGTAGTTCAGATCTGTGTTCTATCAGCTCATTAATTTGTCTACTTCTCATTCAGTTAATGACAAATGTAGATTATGGAAATGTTTGACATTCAAAACAGACAGCTCGGCAGTTTTGTGCTTTTAGCTCCTTTACTCACTCCAACTTGGAGATTTATCTAAATTAGCATGACAGGGTTGCCTTTTCTTATACTTGTACCTGTCGTTTCTGGAGTTGTTTTCCTTGGCACCTCAGGGTTAGCAATGGGATCCCTTAACATCAACAGTCTTTGAGATTGGCAGGACAGGTGTGCTAGTACACTCTGCCTAGACGAGGAATACACAACACACGGAAGTCACATGGCTGTCCAGTGGAGTGGGGATGGTTCCTTGGAATGCCCAGCAGTGTTCATTCCATTGGCTTTCAATGTCATACTCAAGTTGGAAGCAACTCAGACCTCTACCACCAGATAATCCCACTCTTCTCTCCCCTACCCCTTTCTCCAGCTCTTCCTTTCCTTCTCTCTGTCTCTCTCTCACACACGCACACACACACATTATAGTCCAGCCAAATTGATCCATGTTAATTTTCCAGAATGTTCCATATTTTTTTTTTACTTCTAAGCATCTGCAGATGTTGCTATTATTGTTGTTATCAATAATAATAACAGTAGTAATGGCAATGGTGACTATCCGTATTAAGTCCTAAGTTCTTTACTCACATTTTCTCATGGAGTATTCTTATTTTCCCATTTAAGAAACAGAAAACTAAGGCTTAGAGCATTTGAGGAACCAGAACAGATTTCTGTCTGACTCTAACACTCTTTTCTCTGCCTTGGCTCTGTTTCTGTCTAGTCAGCTGGGTAACTACCGTTTATCTTTGGGAGTCTGTGTGCTCCCTCTCTACCCCCTGCCATGCATACACTAGCCTATGCCTCACTGTACCATGATGCCCGCTGCACAGTGTTGGCCAGCTTCTCTGGCTAACTCCTTTACTAGAGTCAGGGCCACATCTGTCTTGCTCAGTATTACATTTCCAGGCTCAGTATTGGGCCAGATTGTCCAAGGATGGAATGAAGATGAAAGGGATTTGTTAGATATGGAAGGAGTGTGCTCTGGAGCACTTCAAAGCTGCTTTGAGGTTCTGACTCCTGAAGCCTTCTCCTCTTCTAACCCATAGAGGGTGACCAATAAATATCTGCTGACCAATAGAATGAGTCTGATTGATGAGGATGAATCTGGAGCAATTTGTGAAAAGAGCTTTTGGGACCTAGGAGTGCCAAAGGCTACCAGGGAGACCAGGGGGCCCTGATCCCATCTCTCAGTTGCTAACAGGCCATCTTTTCTTTGACTGTGAGTTTGGTGGAAGGATGGTGGTGACTTCCTGTTTTCTAGGCGGGACCTACATATCAGAGCTGTATAAGTAAAGAACAAAATAGTGCTGCAGTTGCTACTCCCTTTCCAGCAGTGTTACACCATTAGAGACTGATGAGATTTCTAGAAGGCAGAGCTTACCTGATTTGATGTGTACCTAATTGCACATGCAGGCATGCTGTGTGTGTGTGTGTGTGTGTGTTTATGTGTATTCATGCTCATGTGTATTGGTCTGTGCGAATCGGGGAGGGGTTCTGTTTTGCCACCGGCCTCTCAGGGAAAAGGCATTGCTGTCATCACAGTGAAACATGTGGCATCAAAGCAGCAGCAGCAATTATGCCACCATTTGGATGTCTGTGCTATGGCAGCATCTGCTGATGCTTTGAGACTCTTCTGCCAGGATTTCGCCTGCCAAACCACCCAAACCATATGTTCTCATCACCAGTAATACCCGCATCCCCAAGCCTTTTAGGGGTGAGGCATCATAGATCAATGACCGACATCTTGGTCGGGATAAGCACAGCTTGTGCTTGGCTTTGATCACTGAGGGGAGGAGATTGGATGACTTGCCATTTTGATTTCAGAAATAATAAGTGTTAAAAATAATGTTGAATTTACTTCTGATCCACAATAATTGACAGTGTAATTAATGGGTTAATTAATTACAAAGAGTGCAGTATTTTTCCAAGGCCTAATCTACTGGCCTGTTGTAGTCAGAAGCATCATTAAACAGAATAGCATCGAAGAACTCTGCTTGGAAGCAGTTGTTTTCCTAAGTGGCAGAAGAGCGTTTCTTCACTTCTAGTTGGGGGGATTCCACTTTCCATCAGCACTAACACATGAATTTTATATGCTACTGACTTGTTATCCAGTATTTCAAGAATTCAGATGTGTATGTTTTATTTTCCATCTCATCTTCCACCTTAAAAAAGTGATAATCTTGTTAAGGGTGTGAGCTATGTATTTTCCTCCCTTCCATTCCTAGAAACCCCCATAGTATTGGACTGAGGAGATACCCAATAAGTCACTCGATGAAAGAATAGCATTGACAGGTAAGATTCATTTGGGAGGCATGACAATATGGTTAAATCACCAACAGATTGTAGAAACTTAAACTTTTACTGAATGATCTGCATGTTAAAGGAATTATAGCAGAAAACTTTTTTGTCCAGATTCGATTGACAGTCCTTTTGTTCTTGGACAATCTGTAATTAATAGGAAAAAAAAAAAGTTTTGTTCTTTAATATATATGCCATGTAGTATTTGTGCCTACCTATTCAGATGTAGGCTATAGGACTCTTTATTTATTTGGCTATTGGAAACTTTGAAAGGCATACAAATTTTTTTGGTAGTTTTCTACTTTTCCTCAGTTTTTAAAATTAAAACACAATAAATATATTTCTAGAATTCAATTCCTATTAGGGCACAGATGTTTGTGTTTTGTTTTTCTGGCACACTCATTGGCTAGGAGGGTGCTGCCTGGCACATGGTAGATATTGAATATTTGCTGGATGAATGACTGAAGCCCAAATTTTTTTCTAAAACCAGTGGACAGTGGTATAAATAACAATTTTTTTTAGTTTAATGCTATTAATAAAAATATTGTCCATTGTACTAAATACTTTTTTGCTATAATTTCTTTAGATACATCCCCTTTTTATCCTTTACCAACTTCTTTTTTGTCTTTTTTTTTTTTTAAATAATACTTAGAGTTCAAAGATACTCTTGAACCATTGGTAGCATTGACATTAGCAAGCAAGTCCCGCCTATCACACTGTGGGTCTCAGTGAATTTTTTGGAACATTGCAGCCTGTCTGACTGTCAGTTCTCTTGTATATATGGACAGTTTTGTGTTCATTTAGTGTTGAGAAAGCAATACCATATGCAAGTAGACCCAGGCCTTACCATTGTTTGCTAACAGTCCTGGATTTCTGCTTCAACACATTTCTTGCTGTCCTACAAAATGCTCCTTTATTCATGCTTTCTTTTTCCTCTTTACTTGCATCCTTATGACCTAGATTCAGTGTCACTTGCTCTGGTCCTAGGCATCCTTTTTTTTTTTTCCCTAGGCATCCTTTACTTCTTTTTTCTCCTTCAGTTGTAATATTTAACCAACTGTACTGTAGTATATAATTCCCTGGGTGTCAGTCCCTTTAGGTGTCATGCCTGGGCAGCCCAGAGAAGCTAGCTTTTTCACCTTTGTATCATTCCCTGTCTCCCTTCCCCAACAGCCATCCTACCCTGACACGTAGTCAGTCCCCAGCACATTGGAGACACAGTCAATGTTTATAGAAGAAAGGGATGCTGGATTCCCTCACATACAGCGATAAGTTTAAATTGGAGTTGCATGTAATACATCCGAGGGGAACAGAGCACATCCATGAGCCAGGCATTATACGTTACCATCTCATTTAATTCTCAAAAACTCTGTGACATGAGTATGATCACAAATCTACTTTATTTCTGAGGAACTGGAGACATTGGAGCTACTGAGTAAAGTGTTGGAGTGGTTTGTTCACTTATCTAAACCCTTGTCACCCTACTTGCTCTGCTGATTTGCTATCTCAAATACAGGTATTTTATACAGGCCAAAGGGCAGAATTTAATAATCCAAACGCTTATTTTCATTCAACCTGTCAAGAGGAGAGCCAATTCACATGTAGGGATAGAAGATGGAGTGGTTTATTGTCAGTGTGTACTGGGAATCGAGGTGTGGTATGAATTGGCCCCCTCTCCTAGCCCAGAATGAACAACTAGGGGACTCTGGGAGTCCTGTGCTTAGATGACAAGCAGCAGCATGAGTAAATCATGCTGACATTCCTCATCTCAATATTCTGTTCTTAGTAACAGAAGAAGTCATTAGGTTTCCTTCTGTTGTCCCTTCCACACCTTTATTGGCTATACATGTTTACAAATAAATGATACTTGATAATAATGCAGTTTGTCTTAATGATATGGTATGATCCTATGTGACAAGGATTTTGTGCCACTAAACTTGTGTCATGATACGCATTACAAGAACAAGACTAAAACTGCTAACAAAGTGCTTTTTGGTTTGGCTTCTGTTAAAGGAAAAAATTAACTGGGATTTTTGGGATTTGGGCAGATGTTAAAAGTTAATTTTTCAAGGGATGGGGAGATCTTGTTTATGGTATGTGAAGGAAGCTTAAAGGGAATTAGTTTAATTGTGTAAGAATATTAAGCAATCTTCTTCAGTCTGCTGTCAACAGCACAGGGCTTCCTCAAGGTCTTCTTTTTCATTACCCTGATTTTCTCCCTGTCTGGATGGAGTTCCCAATATCAATAACATGCCTCACATAGTTTCTTTTGAAGCTTGGGCTGGGTTAAATCATCTTACTTATATGCAAGTGGATTGGCTAAAACCTTTTCCCCCAAATACCTGCCCCAAAAGGGCTATTTTTGTTTTCTCTTGCCAGAGACACCAGTCAGTCTCACACTGTGCATTGCCCGATCACCAGGATCACCAGCTACTCTAATTGTGCCGCTCTCTCCACCCATCTTCCCAGAAAAAGCTCATTTTGTTCAGGAACCACCTTCCATCCCCCACCGTGCAAACACTCCACCTCTTTTCTCTTTTCCAACAGTATTTTGTTTTGCTTGCCTCCTGTCTTAAGGAGATCGTGAGAATAGATTTAAATGGCAGTAGATTTGCCTGTGCTATGGAACATGTTTCTCAGACTGCTCTTGACAGCCATCCGCAGTAGGAATTAAGTTTACATTGTGACTCAAGAATACACACCTACACCCACTCCACAGAGGCTTTCACAAAACAATACTGTATTCATTTCCTGGGGCTGCTGTAACAGTCTACCAAAAACTGGGTGGCTTAAAATAACAGAAATTTATTGTCTCATGGTTCTGGAGGTCAGAAGTTTGAAATCAAGGTTGGCCTGGGCCATGTTCTCTCTGTTGACTCCAGGAGAGATTCTTTCCTTGCCTCCACCTAGCTTCTGGTGATTTATGACTTATAGATGCATCATTCCAATTCATGGCAGTCTTCTCCCTCATGTCTTCTCATCATCTTCCCTCTATGCTTATCTGCCCCTGTGTCAGATTTCCCTTGTTTATAAGGATAACAGTTATATTAGATTAAGGCTCACCTTAATAACTTAAATTTAACCTGACTACCTCTGTAATGACATTAAATCCAAATAAAGTCACATTCTGAGGTGCTCAGTGGGGGATACCCTCAACTAGCTCCCATACCATTTTCAGGGATCACAATTCAATTCATAACAAAAACTAACCTTTAAATAATGCTTCAATGTCTATTCCATTCTCTCATTAAGAAATGTTGATTACTTAAGTGATTACTTTAATTGATTATATATATCAGTTTGAAAGTACCGTTTAATATAATAGTTCTGATTTTGAACCATGTCTTCTCTGGTTTTCAGTTTTCTTTTAAAATTGGAGGTTATAATCCCTGCGTTCCAGGCTTGTAGTGAGTATTAAGAAGAAAATATTAAAAGGTACTTGGTAAGTTAAATATAGTAAAAGCAAATAGGTAATTGAAGCCATGCCTTTTAATTTGTTCAGTGAAACTATAGAATTTTTAAAACTTATTTTTAGGGAGGGGAAGGGAAGAGGGAGATAGAATTTTTTTTTAAGATTTTTTATTTATTTATTCATGAGAGGCACAGAGAGACAGAGAGGCAGAGACACAGACAGAGGGAGAAGCAGGATCTGTGTTGCGAGCCCAATGCGGGACTTGATCCTGGGACTCCAGGATCACGCCCTGGGCCAAAGGCAGGCGCTAAACCGCTGAGCCACCCAGGGATCCCCAAGAGAGAGAATCTTAAGCAGGCTCCATGCATGGAGTCCAACATGGGGTTCCATCTCACAACCCTGAGATCATGACCTAAGCTGAAATCAAGAGTTGGACACTTAACCGATTCAGCCATGCAGGTGCCCCTCCATAGAATTCCTTATATCTAAATGAAATGGGCAAAATTCTTGAAAATATATAGATTACTAAAATTGACCCAAGAAGAAATAGAAAACCTGATAGAGCTCTAGGTCTGACATGTAAAGAGGTTCAAAGTTGTTACTCCCAACACTACAACAACAAAAAACCCTGGAGAAACAGGATAAACTTATATTCTTGAGATCTGGTTACCTGGCACAAAAAGTACCCGATGCCATCACTGGGTAGAAATTTTTAATGGTGATTTTGACAAATTGCTGGAGGCTGAATGCAGACAAGTGGGAGATTGAAAAGCTCTTGAGGGTCATGGTCTGAATGAGTCACTACACTTTCACAAGTGTTGTGCCTGGAATCCCACCAGGTGTTCAGGGAGAGGATCCAAGAAAACTCTCATGTCCTTAGTCATGGAACCTTCTCAGGTTTTTCTTCCCAATAAATACCTCATCTCCAGGGTGAAGAAAGAAGTGAAGTTCTTCACTTCTCCAGAGGGCAATTCTGAAACCTTAGCACAGCTGTGGGAATAGAATTCAGCCCCCAGCCTCCCTCTCTTATCTAAGGGGAAAGCCAATAAATAGAAGCTATGGTCAACAGGGGAGAGACTTTCAAGGAAATACATTGGGAATATCATAGCCAGAAAGTGTTACTGGTGGGGGAGCAGGATAGAAATAAAGTTCTGCTCCTAGAGAGGAACAAAAACATTTCTGAAAGTCATACCCTGAGACATAGGCCACTAAGACTAGGACTTAATTAGAGGATTTGAGGGGATCCCTGGGTGGCTCAGTGGTTTAGCACCTGCCTGTGGCCCAGGGCATGATCCTGGAGTCCCGGGATCAAGTCCCATGTCGGGCTCCCAGCATGGAGCCTGCTTCTTCCTCTGCCTGTGTCTCTGCTTCTCTCTCTCTCTCTATCTATCATGAATAAATAAAAAATAAAATAAATCTTAAAAAAATAGAGGATTTGAGAACACCCATCCCCCACACTGTTCCATCACATTAACAAGCCTCCAATGATAATAATATTGGAGTGCAGCTGAAAAACTGCACAACACAGACTGTCTCTGAGAAACAGAAGAAAAGGAAGCCCCAAAGCCAAAAGAGGAGGAACAAAGAAGCCCACTATAGGAATTTGAAGCCTTAGGAACCAGTCGTCACACCAAACATTAAATGCAGCTCATCTCCCAGCCAAGTTAATATAAATTCTCATACTAAAGGTGCCTATTTACTTCAGTACCTCTGATCCTATACAATGTGTCTGGCTTTCAGTAAGAAATTACAAGGCAGGGCAGCCTGGGTGGCTCAGCAGTTTAGCGCTGCCTTTAGCCCGTGATCCTGGAGACCCGGAATCAAGTCCCACGTCAGGCTCCCTGCATGGAGCCTGCTTCTCCCTCTGCCTGTCTCTCTGCCCCCCTGTCTGTCTGTCTCTCTCTTTCTGTGTCTTTCATAAATAAATAAACAAAATCTTAAAAAAAAAAGAAATTACAAGGCATATGAAAAGGCAAGAAAATAAAATCGCACACACACCACACACACGCGCGCGCACAGAGTTTGAAGAGACAGAGCAGTCATCAGAACCAGACTCAGATTCTCCAATGATCAGAGAATTTAAAATAGTTATGGTCAATATGTTAAAGGTTCTAATGAAAAAATAGGCAACATGCAAGCTCATATGTATAATATAAGCAGAGAGGTAGAAACTCTAAGGAAGAATCAAAAGGAAATGATTATAAAAAGGGCAGTAACAGGGCAGCCTGGGTGGTTCAGCGGTTTGGCATGATCCTGGAGTTCTGGGATTGAGTCCCATGTCGGGCTCCCTGCATGGAGCCTGCTTCTCCCTCTGCCTGTGTCTCTGCCTCTCTCTCTCTCTCTCATGAATAAATAAGTAAAATCTTAAAAAAAAGGCAGTAACAGAAATAAAGAATACCTTTGATAGACTCGGGTAGATGCAACATAGACAAGAAAGAGGAATCACTGAACTAAAAATAAATCAATACAACTTCTAAAACTGGAATGTAAAGAGAAAAAGAAACTGGAAAAGAAAAAGACAATTCCAAAAACTGTGAGACAGTATAAAAGATATATCTTTTAACAGAAGGAGAAAAAAAAAAAAAAAGGACAGAAGTATTTGAAGTAATAATGGTTGAGAGATTTCTAAAATTAATGACAGACACAAAACCACAGATCTGGGAAACTCAGAGGATAACAAGCAGGTTAAATACCAAATTAGAACCAAACCAACCAATCAACTAAACAAAGAAACAAAATACCAAAAACCTACACCTACACATGTCGTATTCAAATTACAGGAAGCCAAAGACAGTGAGAGAAAATCTTGAAGCAAGTTAGGGTGGGAGGAACATAAGGAAGTAGAATCGAAGTCAAAACTTTTCCACTCTCTTCCCATGTCCAAACTTGCCTCTTTCATTAACAAGTTACCAGATCCATGTTTTACATGCAAGTTTACCTGACTTTCAAGATGTACATGAATCATATTTTATGCAGTTTTCCAGGAAATGAACAGAGAGGGGAAGGGAAGTAAAGCAAAGTATACAATTTGCTTTTTTTGGAGAGAGAAAGAGTGAAAGTGTGCATGCTGCAAGGAGGGGAGGGGCAAAGGAGGAGAGAGAAAATCTCAAGTAGACTCCCTGCTGAGACCAGAGTCTGATGCAGGGCTTGATCTCAGGACCCTGAGAGCATGACCTGAGCTGATGTCAGCTGATGCTGGGATGTCTGGGTGGCTCAGTGGTTGAGCATGATCCAGGGGTCCTGGGATCTAGTTCCACATCAGACTCCCCATGGGGAGCCTGCTTCTCCCTCTGCCTACGTCTCTGCTTCTCTCTCTGTGTTTCTCATGAATAAATAAATAAAATCTTTTTAAAAGAGTTGGATGCTTAACTGACTGAGCTGCCCAGGTGTGCCCCACAATGTGTTTTATAAGGTTATCCTTTTTCACTGAAACTAAACAAGCACAGGATAAGAAAACTACGGCAATTCCCACTTGTTAATATAAATGTGAAAATCCTAAACAAAATATTAATGATTAAATCCAACAGCATAATCAGAAAAAAAAAAAAAAAGCCCAGTATGTTCAAGCAGGATTTCTCCTAGCAGATATTTCAACATTAAGGAATTTGTCAATTAAAAAAAAATGATTAGCAGATTGAAGAAAAGAGCATTATGCCTTCTCCTGGTACTCTCATTAGTTAGGCAACTAGCTCAGTCATATAGCTATTAATTGGTAATAGTGTGGTTTCAGCTGGCTTGCTCCAGACCCTGAGCTCTTCCCACTATTCTGTCTCTGAAGAAAGACAAGAAATGGTGATGATTGGGAACAAAGAAAGCAGTACTGGCAAAAATAGGAAAAGACTGTGGTAGCTGAGCAAGATGGCTCATTACATTGATGTTTTATTTGAGGTTTTGTTTCTTCTTTTTGTTTTACCCAATCTCTAAATTTCTACCCTGAGTGTCTTTTCAAATTGATGCATTCCTAGGTTTCTCCCTGATGTACTGTGTTTCCCAGAACCAGTCTTACTCTCTCTTTCATAAAAAGGAGGGTCACCCTTTGGAATGAACGTAGAGAAGACTTCTAGAAAAAGCAAGCTGAATACAAAGCATCACAACATGTGATTGTCATGTGGATATTACAGACCATAAGTACAGTAGGAGTTTAGAGATGAAAGTAGGGGGTATAGTCTAGGAAGATAGAGTATAAGGAATGAGATTTGAACTAGACTTTGAAATTCAGTGTTTCCATTTGCAGGGGGAAAACCTCATTCATAAGGGTGCTCTAGATCAGGGCCACAGGGTTGTTTGAAGCCTAGAGGTAGGAATTTGCAGGTTCTGATCAGTCTGCTCCAGATGGAGGGAAAAGTTTGTATTGAGGAGCTGTGGAAAATAGGTGTGTTAAGGATTTTATATTATAAAGAAAAATGAGCAAAGGTATTAAAACTTGCATCTGTGAATTTATTCATTCCCTTCTTCAGTCAACAAATAATGATCATCTTTTCTGTTCTATGCCAGTCCCTGTGCTACCATCCAGAGTACATGTATTAAAAGGACATGGTTCCTGCTTTTTAAGGAGCTTTGAAACTCAAAAGACAGATGTGTCTATAATAAAATACCCTGTGACAGGTGCTACACTGGTGGAATGTATGACTGGGTATGGGAGGCCCAGAAGAAGGAGTGATTAATTCTGTCAGGCAAGAGGAAGAATAACAGAGCCGAGAGAATGTAATCCCACGTAAACTACCCTGGATAACTCAGAGTAGATGATCCATCTTTGTTAAACCCTCAGCACTGTTTCTCACCGAGTGCTCGGTGGATGTTGGAAGTCTTCCGTCTGTGTTTATTCAAAGCCTGACCCCATTGTGTGTGGGTCATGCCATCAGAACCCAATATGGCAGATACATGAAGCTAGCTGACTTGCAGTTGCTCCAAGACATCTCTTTTTTTACTGCTCCTTTGTGTTTTTCTTTGTGGCCATATCTCTCTAAGCAGAGCCTTCCTGTTTGACGGACAGGCATAGGGGTTGCATCTGTTTTCCTTGTGTGTGTATATCTATCTTCCTTATGGTGGGTGCTTTCCTGATGCCTTCCCAAGATGCTCAAGAGAAGCAAAGGGTGCACCTGGCACATTGTTGGCACAGTACCTGTTATAACATGAAATACATTGTGGCCAGCCTCTCTCAAGACCTTATCCAACCAAAGAGGTTTATTATTTGGCAAGAACTTGCTATACAACATGAGCTCACCAAATATTCCTTTGAGTGGTATCTAAGGATGGCACCAGAATGAGGCTCCCATTTATACGTTAAGATCCACTCATCAATTGGAGAACTTTTAGAAAAGTATATGTTTGAGGGGTGGAGAGAGTAAGGAATGGGAGTGGCTAGAAATGTTTTATCCTTAGGTGATTTGCAGAGATTTTAAATTCTCTCTGGTCAGTGACAGTTTGGTCTTTTTTTGTTTGATACTTTTCCCAGTTTCCAAGTTAAACATACAAACATTTCGAAACTTTGAATATTTCAAGAAATATTCTTGAAATTTGAAATATGTCTTGTTATTGTAAAAGCTAAAAAAAAGTAAGGTTCGTTCCCTTGGTTCAGAGTACATGTTGCTTGATTTACGTAGAGCTGCTTTTATGTCCTTCCTAGTCCCTGCTACAATCTCCATTTTTGGTTTGTAATCTGGATCTGGCAGCAGTAGAATTTTAAAGGGATTCTCTTACCATTTGAGCCATACATTCTATAACTATAGAATGACCTTGTCTTAATATTTCTATGGAGACTCTCTTGCTCCTTGAGAAATAAACCATTTTAGGAGTTAGTAGTCTAGAAAACTGGAACTATTTTATCCCTGGTTCCTTGTGTTATCCCAGTCCCTGACAGAAGTATATTTTAGTAGCAGTTTATATACTTCCTTTCTAATTGTATTTTTAGCACCTAAGGGATTCTTAAAAATTCCTTTGTAACTAATTGTACCC
Organism: Canis lupus dingo; assembly: GCF_003254725.2. Lineage (NCBI taxonomy): Eukaryota > Metazoa > Chordata > Mammalia > Carnivora > Canidae > Canis > Canis lupus. The sequence goes on along the minus strand of NC_064263.1, from coordinate 8,329,374 downwards.
TTTCTCAAATAAGTACCCTCCTACCTCTGACAATAGAGTAAGTGTGGGCATAGCATTTCATTTCCCCAAACATAATCTGATTTCCTTGCTTCATGAACCTGATTAATTTGCTGGCTGGAAAGCTATACAGACTGCCTCGGACTTCCAGAATTGTTTCCAAAGAGAAAGATAACTTATGTGGAGTCCTTCCAAGTATGTGCTGTGTGTGAGCCTGGCCTGGAAGACCAGTTTGATGTCAGTCCCTTTCCAGGAACCAGAAATAGCACAGCAGAGTAGTTCCCCAATGTGGGGGTTCCAGGGGCCTCCAGAATGTAAATGGCTGAGCTAGCCAAATGTGTATTACATGGATGCATCCATATAGGCATCAGCAGATTTCTGCAGCCTTATGTCTTTTACCTGAACACCTTGCATGGCTGGAAGAGACCTCTGGGTCTTCATCATATGGTCATATGATTTAAAGTTTCTATTAATAGGGGTGCCTGGGTGGCTCAATGGGTTAAACATCTGCCTTTCCCTTGGGTTATGATCCAAGAAACATGGATCGAGCCCCCATGTCAGGCTCCTTGCTCAATGAAGAGTCTGACTGTCCCTCTGCTCCTCCTCCTGCTTATGCACTCTCACTCACTCTCTCTCAAGTAAATAAATATAATCTTAAAATTAAGTATCTTTTCATATCTTAGAAGGCTTGACTCATGGAGACAAGCAGAGAAAGAGGTTATGGAAGGCTAAATTTTTGGAAATTGAAAATTATTCTGGCTGCCAGTAACCAGTCTCATGGGTACTGTCTCTGCTCAGACTTAAAACGTGATTTTATTTTATAGAAAAATTATTTAGGAGACATTGCGAGAGAGGAAGAGAGATAGGTGATATGTTTGAGAAAGAAAAGGAGATGGAGATTGATTAGTAACACATCACACATTCTTACTTAGTATGTCTCCACAGCATCTAGAGCCCTGCCTAGCACGTAGTAGGTACTCAATAAATATTTATTGAGTTAAACCATAAATAAATATTAAGAATAGATTTCTCTGAGATGATCAGCAGTGTGTTATCTTTAAAGTTTTTCAGGGCTCGTACCTTAGCTTTCATTCCTGTGTTTGGTGTAGTTTGCCTGCATAATCCTTGGTTGATTTGAGAGGAAATGCCCTTGATTAGAGACCTATAACAAGTCAGGACTGATCAGATTGAAATCTAATGTAGGCACCTAATTTAATGAGGAGAAAAAAATTACCCAAACAAGAGCATGTGTAATTATGCTAAATTTCATGACTTCGAGGTCATAAATGGATTTTTCTTGATGTTCATCTGACACGAATTAATTCCAGTTGTTGCTGACTGTTAAGCAGAGGCTTGTAGGGTCCTTTATAATAAGAGGACATTAATTCCTGTTACATTATGATGAGCCTCCTGCAGAATCATACATTTTATTCCTATGGATGCAGCTAATAAGGAGACAATGAAAGACCAGGAGGATCAGAAGGAGGCTGTTGCTGCAGAAATCAAGGAGGAATGAACCTTTTTAACCCATGAGGCAGGGTAGTGGCGAAGAGCTTTAAAACGGTTGTCTTAGTGAGCATGGGCCACCATAAGGAAGTGTCACTGATTATTGGGCTTAAACAACAGACATTCCCTCATAGTTCTGAAGGCTGGAAAGTCAAGATTAAGGTTTCAGCAGGATTGAGTTTTTGGTGAGAGTTCTCTTCCTGGCTTGTAGATTGTTGCTTAGTCCTCACATTACCTTTCTTCTGAGCAGAGAGGGGGTTGCGGGGGGGAGAGATTGAGCTCTCACATCTCATTTTGACACCAGCACTATTAGAACAGAGCCCCACCCTAATCATCTCATTTAATCGTAATTACCTCCTTAGAGGCTCCACCTCCAAATACAGTCCCACTGGCGATTAGGACTTCAACAGAAGAATTTTGCAGACGCAGTTCAGTCCCAAGTAGTGGGACAGCTTCAGGCTTGAACTCCGCTTCTTTTCTGTGTAGTTATTTTGACTCTGGCCAGTTGAATAGGCTCTCTGAGTCTTAGTCCTCTAACTACAAATATGGGAGTAATAATCACAGCCTGAGTTGGGAGATGACAGTGAATTGAACAAGTGCATGGAAGACCTTTGCCCAGGGCAGGACTCATAGGAGCTGCTCACCAAGGGCCAGCCCTCCACCTTCTCCCTACCCTGTTATACCCACTCAGATTTTGTCTTTTGTCTACCAAGACTGGGTTCCAGGTTTGCAGGTGGCATGATGTCTCTCTCAGTGATTAGTGGATCCTAGTCTAGGAGAGCAGGAAAAGTGTTTAGAAGCATGGATCAAATACGGAATGTGTGACTGTCTAAGTGGAGATGTTGAGAAAATGAGAGGATTAGCAAGCACATTAACTCCAGTGGAAATTATGGAATTGTGCTGCTTCGGAAGGCATTAATGATTCAAGTAAATGAGAGAGTGGCCTTAATTCCATTCTTTCAAATTATGGGATTAGGCGAAGGGCTCTCTTTGATGAGAAAATAAAATGGAATGATTTTCAGCTGAATTCCGTTTTAAAATTATGCTCATCTTTAAATATTTTTCTTTAATAATCCTGTCAACTGTTAATGAATTAAACATTATGTGTAGAAGTGTTGTTTTTATTTCCTGCACTGCAAATAAGTCTCATGAGAAAAGATTCTGCATCTTCTCTGGGCTTTCTTCTTGTGGTATTTCAAATTAAATTCATCTAACCAAATGTTATATATAATTCTTATTCATGATTTTTTGCATGGATGTTAGTAAATGTCACTACAGTATATTCGCTTTCTTTATTAACCTGAATTAACGAGGTTTTCAGATATATACATATGTATATAAATTACATACATCACTACAGTCTGAACACTGACACTTAAAGAGATAAGCATATTTTTTCTCCTTTGTGTCGAAGAAAAGCATTTCATCCTGTGTTATCCCAGCTGCCTTCTACTACCTTTGTAGTTTTTTTTGTTGTTAAATATGCTGTTTATGCCCTGCGTATTAAGCCCTCTAATGAGCTAATATCAATCCTCCACTACAGTTTATCTGTGGCTTTTCCTCAGCTCAACAAATGCATTTTCTTTCACTCATTCAGCCCATGAAGTAGTTGTCAGTTGTTGCTACTTAGTATGTCAGGAGGGAGGAAAGTAAGCTGTGCTTTAAAGTGCTGTCAAATTATTATCTTTTTTTTTGGTTCCAGTCCTTGTATTTGGTATTCAAAAGAAACCCTTTATTTTAGGGCATTGAGTACAAAATTAGATCAGTTCCGTAAGATAATGACCATATTTCACAGTTATGAGCCAGTGTGATTGCTGGGTAGTGCTTACAGCTTAGAGGCGCTCCTTGTTGTAGTTTCTAGATGAAGTGTACTTGTATTTTGTATTTTCTTTTGTGTTTTGCCATCCTCAGACAGGATTTTATTTTTATTTATTTATTTATTTATTTATTTATTTATTTATTTATTGAGATGCAGAGAGAGAGAGAGAGAGAGAGAGAGAGAGAGAAAGAGACACAAGCGGAGGGAGAAGCAGGCACTATGCAGAGAGCCTGACGTGGGACTCCAGGATCACACCCTGGGCTGCAGGCGGCGCTAAGCCGCTGCACCACTGGGGCTGCCCTCAGACAGCATTTTAAACTGGTGGTTGGGATAACAGATCTTTAATTTTTCTGAATGGGGTGTAGTGGAATGGGCATAATCTTTCTGACTGCTAAATTTTACTGGAGCGTTGGTTTATCTACTCAGTTGTAAGAAGAGGTAACAAAGAGCATGCATTGTTTGATTCTAGGAAAAGAAAAAAAATCACATGGAATACACAAGGGTGAAGAAGTGAGGAATGATCATTTCTGAAAGGTCCCACTTTTTAGATTTCTTTTTCTTGAGGATCTCTCTCGGGCTAGGATCGTACATGCTCTGTGGAAAGTAGTCAGTGATTTCTTTTTTCAATCGTCACATGTACTGATGTGGATTCCAGAAATCCTCTGTACTGTTGACTGACTGACCTGGCTTCGTCACCTGCATGCAAATCGAATTATCTAGCCGTTTATAAGTTTGCTGTACTTGATTTTTTTTTTAATGGTGTGTGTGTGTGTGTGTGTGTGTCCCTCGGGGACTAGTCTGGAGGGAGAGTGGAGCTCTTACCATGCTTTTAGGCATCTGAGGGATGATGATGTCCCAGAGCCAGGCATACAATCTGATATTTAACTTTGTTGAGTCGCCTTGAATTAACCTGGAGCCCAAGAAATACCCCCCCCCCATTTTCTTTTTCATTAGGGGGTCTTTGTTTCTGCTATTGTGTGTATTATTCTGTTTTTTCTTGCTTTTAGTCCTTAGCCAATAAGTAAGCATGGTAGCTGATGGGAACGAGGGGTGAGTTTTACTGAATAATTTTCCAGATCCGTTTCTGGCCCAGACTTCAGCTTCACCCAGTGTGATTTCAGACATGCCAGGTCCTTATTTGCTCATTGACCTCTCTGGCCTCCCTGCCAGAATCAGGCAAAATAAACAATAAATAAAAAATATGGCTCTTTTCCTGCCATTTTCTTGGAATATAGTCTTGGGGACATAAGCCAAAACTCTACTCTAATGAGGAAAAATCAACCTTATGGGAAGGAAATTTTCATACATTGCACTCATTTTTTTTTTTTTTTGCCTTAGTTTCGAATGTTAGGTACAGTTGGTATATGTGACAATTTCACATGATACATCAGCACATCAGCAGGTCTTAAAGCTGTGGAGTCGCCTAGGCAAGGAAACAGGATAAAGAAATACACGGAGAAATGATAAAGGCAATGAAAACGTGCAGGCAAGTTGTAATGACCCACTTTTGAAGGAACATGTACAATATGGTCTTTCTTAAGCTCTGTGTGTTACTGGCATTGTGCTAGGCACTGTAGAGACATCAAAGTTGAATCAGACCAAACAAAGTCTAGTAGGAAAGTACATAAAATTCTATGGATAGGAACAGTGACAAACGCCCTGAGAAGTACAGATGCATTTTTACGAAGTAAGAGTAAGTAGGGAGTGATTGTGTGTAGGCCATTGCTTCTGAAGATGTGTCTGCAAAACACACCGCTTACTGGAAATGCAATTTCCCGGGCCCCACGGGAACCTCTTCTGGGCTGGGACCCAGGAATCTGTATTTTGATAGTTCTTCAGGTGACACTGAGGCTCACTAAAATTTGAGAAATATTGGTTCTATCCAGTGTCGAAAGAATGAAGGGGTTCTTGGCGAAGGTGGCATTTGATTGGGCAAGAGGAGCCAAAAGAATATGAGTGGGCCCTGCTGGAAAGAGAAGTCTCCACAACCCGTAAGCTGCCTCCAAGTTTTAATGCCTCCAATTCTTAGAATGAAAGATTTATCTTATATTGAATCTGGATTCGTCATGCCTTTCCATAATGCTGTTTCCTCTCTTTTTGTTCTCAGTGGAATAGTGAATCATGGTGATCATATTCTATGTGATAGCTTTTGCTGTATATCAAGAAGAATATTAAGTTCCCCACTGCCTTTTCTTCCTCAAGCTAATTAATCCTTATTCTTCAGCCTTTTCTCTTACCTTCCCATGCTTTCATCATTTTCATAGCTCTTGTCTGGCCTTTCCCCAAATTTCCCGTGTTTTCCAGAGTTATAAAGACCCAAGCTATGCTGGTGCTGTGTGGAGTTTTTGCCCCTCTCTGCAGGCAGAGTGAATGGATGTCTTAGCCTCTACATGTTCGTTTCTCATATGAGAATTTACCTAGAGAAGTAGCAGAGGGTAGGGTAGTGTATTGAACGTATTGTCCTTGGACTCATAGAGGACTGGAGATTGTTGACATGGGATTCTTAGATCCATATAAGTACCAGCCATTGTCTGGGGACTCAGTAACTGAGTAAGGATTCCCACATAAATGCATTTCTCTTTGTTTCTTATTATACTTGGCTATAATAGGGACTAGTAAAATTCAAAATCTGTTTCATCTTCCTGTGTTTTCTTAACAGAGTAAGAGTCCAACTGTCCCAGTGGGAATGTATGCAATTTGTAATGTCAACAAAGGAGCCCTTTTGTGTTTGAAAACACATTTGTTGGGGCAGCAGGCCAGTCAGTGAGCATGATGGCCTGTCCTCATCTGTACAAGAAGGGAGAGAAATATCTTTCTTTCATGTATGGACTGTAATGGTAAAATGGTTACCGTTTGTATAAGAACATAGTAGGTGTTTAGCAAAAAGAAAAATAGTATGGGGTGGGTTTGCTGAACATCACAAAGTTGAAAGTTTAAGACAATTTTCTATATGATCATTGGACTTGTTGCCAAGAATATCGTTTCCCTTTATGTTGACAGCCAATGGAGGACAGTTTCTGACCTGAGAGTCTTAAATGTGTTGAAGACTAAATAAATGTTCTTAGTAGATGGAGGCGAAGGTGTGGCTGGACTCACTAGGGCCTCTTATGAAGGAGATGCCTTTTTCTTGGTCCAGTCTCCCTGTCACCGTGGGATCTGTGTGTCTGTGCTGGTGATGTTGGCATCCATTTTCCTTTCACCTGTCATTATAGAAACAGATTACACCACACCTGCCTTCTCTTCCTGCCTTGCATTTTGTGGGAGAAGATCTGAGAATGTCCTTGTGTGTATGCTTCTTTGATGAGTGACTGCTCAGTTAGTGATGCTCACTTGTTAAGATTCCTTCCTGTTCTGTGTGCTGGAATACCATTGCCTATCTTCATCATTTCTCTTTGTCTTATCCTTAGGCTTTGTGTTGAGTTATTTTGCTTACCACAAAATTCAGGAAAGAACAAGCTGGGAGAGATCATCATTCCCCATGCCCTCAATTCATGAGCAGGGAACTTAGACCTCTCAGGAAACCAAGACTGCCTCAGAAACTAGTGAACGAGTGAGAGTTTGATGTTTAAGGGGAGACTCCTTGGGCTTGGGGATTTGGCCAATACAGGATACCTGAAGTTGATTAGAAAGTTGGACCTTCTAGGGGCACCTGGGTGGCTCAGTAAGTTAAATGTGTAACTCTTGATTTTGGCTCAGGTCATGATCTCAGGATCGTGGGTTCCCTGAGTCGGGCTTCAGGCTCTGTACTCAGCGAGGAGTCTTTCCCTTTCCCCTGCTCCTTTCCTACATGCAGACACTTTTCTCAAACAAATATAATAAGTACAGTCTTAAAAAAAAAGAAGAAGAATAAGAAAGTTAGACCTTCTAGATGATTTCCCTTTTGTCAAGCCCTGGTACTGGTGGCTTTCCATTGCAAAATTAAATGCAGTTACTTTCATAGAATCTTATTTTAACTTTAGGTTGTCTTTTCTAATTTTGCTTTTTAAAAGCATTACATCAGTTTCATATTTCTCTGCTACCTCTTGGCCTATGAGAAATACAACACATGGGCTTAGATGATTTTCTTTCTTGGAAACATGCTTGACAAAGCTGCTTATAATAAAAGCACAATTTTCTCAGCAGGAGAACTAAACACACTATCCTCTCGCAACTGAGCTTTAAAAATATCCAAAGAATACACTTACTTAGATAAATTTGGCTTGTATTTTAATATTTTTTCAGTGACATCTTTGCTTCAGAACATTCCCAGTTGAAAAATACAAAACTTTTTTTTTTTTTTTCCTGATGTGCTGGGGGAAAAAAAATAGATTCTTCTGCCAATTTCAGCATGAATAACTGTGGTGCCTGTTTAACTTGTTCTCTTTGTGAGTTTTAAGCCTAGAATAATTCTGCCGTTGCACAATTTAGAATGCGTTCTCATTTGATCTAATTTATTCAGCAATCAGTGCCGATGGCATTCCACAGATTGATCAGCCTCTTGGTTTGTTATATGCCTTGGATACTATATTCCTGGGCGGTTGTGTGTTCTTGGCATGTCCAAAGCAGAATGGGTATAGAGTCAGAATTCTTGGAGTGGGAACACATGCCCCAAGACATTAGTTAATCTGTCCCCTTGCACCACCAAATGAGCAGAATTATATTTTATTTATCTCATGTTGGCCACAGTTTCAGGAGAATGAAATCTCACTAGACATATTCTACCTCCATGCTTCAAATATCAATGGCCATGATTTAGGAAGATGCTGTCATAGTTGAAAACAAGAACACATCCATTGTCACAAATGAACAAAATTATCACCAGGCATAAGTCCATGTGCCAGAAGATGGTTCAAAGCATCTGATGTCCGGTAGTAACTTTGGGGGCTTCCCTGGTACCATTGGCTTTTGCAAGGTCCAAACTGGCCTCTGAAATACGTTCTTTTATAGCCTCTGCCACTCTGGTAGAGGGTATATGGGTAAATGTACTCATCTTCTAGTATTGAGTTTTTGCTTCACTTTCAATGCTGTTCTTTAAAATTTAGAGCAGACCATCTCTACACAAACAGGATTCCTTGAAGCCATATTTTTTAGGCTTTCCATGTTAGCATTAATGATAATTAATTTATATGACATTCAAATTAGTGTTTCTTATACATTTTTCTCTAATTGGGAAAGTGGATATGCTGTCTTTTCTTAAGGATATGTAAAAAGATCAAAGCCACCTGGATCAGATTATTTCTGAACTTTGTTAGAGCTTTTTCTTTTTAAAGATTTTATTTATTTATTTATTTATTTATTTATTTATTTATTTGAGAGCACAAATAAAGTGAGGGAGAAGCAGACTCCCCACTGACCAGGGAGCTCAGTGTGGGTTCCATCCGAGGACCCTGAGATCATGATCTGAGCTGAAGGCAGGTGCTTAACTGACTGAGCCACCCAGAGGGCCCCATAAACTTTGATAGTACTTTATCTACTACACAGCGCTGCCTTGGCTTGAGACATAAACAGTTCACATAAAGAGTTTTTCCGGTCCCTAGAAAGAAGTTCATATTTTAGCAACTCCCCCAGAAATTTTCCCAATGGATGAGATTTTAGTGAGGTGTGGATTCACCTGGGAAATACCTTGCTATTAGGTCCCAGTTCAGAGGGCAAACACCCAGAAAATAAGAAGATTCTCTCTTGGCGGCTCCCCCAACATCCTTCACAGGTGCAGATCTGTCCACATCCTGCTGAGAAAGATTGATGTGTCTGACCTTCAGTTGGAGCAGAAGATGATACCAGGACAGATGCTGGAGGTTAGGCAGTGTTCTGAGGAACTTGGCCAAGGCAGCTTGGATGTGTGCCCTGGAAAATACCAGCCATGCAGAACAGTCTTGGGGCTGCCACAAAGGAATGGGGAGGGTAAAAAGAAGATCGAGGCAATTGTTCGATTCCATAGGTTTAGAAATGACCTTCTAGTCATTATTGCTTTTGTATGACCTGCTGTTTTGGTAATTCTTAAGAATCCATCGTAATTTTGTTGTCATTCAATTTCTCCTTTAAAAATGTTAACACGTTATGAAAATTTTTTTCTAAATCACAGCTGTGGGGAAGAGTTCACTGTCAGTTGATAACAAGATTGTGTTTCTCACTAGATAATTAAACTCATTTTAGGAATTCAATTTTGAATTGCACATTCTCAAATTCATCCTAAAAATACTTATATAATGTATACCTTTTCGATACTATGCTGATTCTGGGGATACTAAAATGTGAAGAAATGGACTCTGTGCTCCTAGAATGCTCCATGAAGTAGGAAGACAGATAAACCAACAGCGGCACTCCTACAATAAAGTAATCAGTGCAATGAAATACAAAAGTTTGGTGAGTGAGGGTAGCCTCAGAAATGCATAAGGTAAACAATTAACATATAAGAGGTCATGGTTAACTTTCCTGAGGGAATGTGTTAACCAGGGACATCTTTAGAGAGGAAGTGATATCTGAAGTGATTTGACAGGTGTATAGGAATTCACCAGAAGGGGAAGAGGTACATAGGGAGAACGTGCTTGTCAGACCAATAGCTTGAGTGAAGTTGTATAGATGGGGTTATCACGTAACTGAGACTTAAATCACTCTTTTTTAAAAGTTGTATTTACTTTTTTTTTTTAGAGAGAGAGAGAGAGAGAGAGAGAGAGAGAACAGGCAAGCAGGGCAGAGGGAGAAAGAAAATCCTTAGCAGATTTCCCTGCTGAGTGTGGAGATCCCAGGACTCTGAGATTATGACCTGAGCTGAAATCCAGTCAGCAGCTTAACCGACTGAGCCACTCCGGTGCCCGTTAAATTACTCCTGAATGAGAAGAATCGACTAACAGAATATTTAAAAACAAAATTAATTTAAAAAACAAGTAAATTAATAGAATGATTTTAGTGATAATGGCGTATAACTCCATTTATGTTCTCAGTGGATTTTTAGGAAATAGCTGTCCTTAAACCTAAGTAAGAACTTTTTTTTTTTTTTTTAATTTAAGAGAGGAAACAATAGCAGGTTTGGCAGGTAGGTGCATGGTGAATACTGATTGCATGGGGATTCTGAAGTGGGAAGTGTGGCCTCGTTTCACACAGTCCCTGACTGGGGTCCTAGCTTAAGCACATCACCTGCCTCGTGATCAAAATGAGCTGTTTGTATGTATAGTATCTCAATTCTCTTCAAATCTGATTTCAGCACCAATCAGAACACTTCTAAATAAACTTTGACATATAAAAGAGAATAATTCATGTGTCCAGAAAATTCCCTCCTACTGGATAACCGAGGTATTTTTCCGTATCACTTCATATATCCATCACTTAGCAAATGTATTATATGCAATGGTCATCTCATAGCCCAAAGGAGCCAGCTTTTACTAGGCTAGAGGAGAAATTGATTTGAAAAATAATACTTAGGAAGAATTACAAAGACAGCAATGAACTGACAACCTTCCCTTCCCTCAAAAAGAGAAAACAGACCTTTTAGTCTTAATATCACCAGGAGTCCCTTAGCCTCTGTGCCTTGCTGCAGTCCTCACCATGGCTCTCCACATGTGAGCCCAGGTGCCAAGTCATCAGAACGCTTTGAGCACCTTTGGCAAAAACACAACTTCAAGCAAGTCACAGCCGTGATCACTGTGCGGGAAGGTTTCTAGGACCCATGTGAAGTGCTCATTGACCCTACTGCCCCGGGGAGCTCTCCAACCAAGAGTGCTCATCCCTGTCTGCCAGGACAGATGCATGATGCAGTTTGCTTAGGGAATTTGGTTGGATTCTTTTTCTGAATGAAAGTTCTGGTTTCAAAAAAGCTGTTTTTTAATAAATATATTAATTATTTTTTGTAGTTTTTAGAACATTCCTGGGCCTGGAGAGAAAAATGTTTTTATAAGATCTGGACCTGTGGGCCAAACATTAATCCACTTTTTAAAAATTACCAACAAAGCAAAGGGGTTTTCAGAAGAGACTCTGGCCTTTCTCGCCAGACTCCTGGCAGATTCACTGAATGAAGGAAAGCCCTCGAGTGTAGGCTTCTTGTTCCCCTAACTCCAATTTATATTCTATCTTAAATTATTAGTGCTCTCTATGGAAATTCCTTTGGAAGCCAGAACCCTTTTTGTGACCTCTGGGTTTTATTTTCCTTATGTCAGCATTCTAATTATAAAACAGCTTTCCTGAAAATTTCACGTTTTCAATGCTGTTAAATTTTCTTACATTTCTCGGTGGTGTGCTCAGGTGTTATTTTCATCCTTGCATAGCATTCTTAAAAGTTTAAGGGTCTTTCGCATTTCTAAATAGACCTGACTTCCAGGCCAACCTTGTAATAGGTTGCAGGTGATGGACATTTATATTGACCTACAAAGATCCAGGAAATTTATGAGGCCCCAGTTTTTGTTAATCCCATTATAAGAATGCCTGAAGCAGAGGGTCTGGTACTGGGAAACACTGTAGATCTCCATGAAGATTATAAGATAGAAAGCAGAGATAGGAGGAGTTATATTTTATTTCTTTTAGACCTTGAATTTCTTTAATTCTTCAGTGGGTTGGGATAGTATATATCTTCATGTTTGGATTATCAAACAAATGGAGGCATTGTGAATTTTCATTTTTTGCCTTTTCAATAACTGTATTTGTGATTGGTGTTACTGTTGTATACTTGTTTGTCTCCAACTGTGTACCCGTCCCTAAAGCCAGGACCCCTGATCAGTTTTAAATGAGGTAAGTGACAATCTGGAGCTAGTGAGTCCATTTTAGTTGTACTCTTTTTAATTTATTTGAAAGACCTCATGCCATCCCTCTGGCTAAATGACCAAACAAAATCCCATGTTAGCTCAAGGGATACTGGCCTCTTAGAGTCTTTAAGGAAGAGGGAAACTTGGTTTACATGAAAGATCATTCCCTTAAGGGTGTCCGAGGCAGGAGAAACATGGAAGGTTCATTTAGCTATTAAGCCCACTCTGGTTTCTGCAGTTGGTTGTAAGTGCAGGCGTGGGTAAAATCCAATCTGCAGGCTGGCCGCCTGATGATGTAAAGTTTTAATGCAACACAGCTTTTGCCATAGAAGGGCAGAGGGGAGTAGTTTCCACAGAAACAATGTGAATCACAAAACCTAAAATACTTATTATTTGGCCTTTGACAAAGAGTTTGCCAAATCCTGCCTTTGAATATTGCTAGTGCTCAATATTTATTAGGATAATTTGGCTGATAAATATTCATTGAAAAAAGAAGGTGTCTTATCGATAAGTCCATACCTTATATTTGCTGCTCTCTCAAAAATGTTTGAACTTTTTGTGACCACTCAAAAAGGATGCAATGTTAGCAAAGGCTGACAAGATTGCATGTGGGTAGCTATGCCCAGCGTCAGGTCAGGGACATATCACGGAGCCCCTGTTCCTATCTCTCGCCCAGTTTCCTATCGAGTAGGATTTTGCATCCAAGTTCTGGTTCCTGGAGGATTCAGCAGTTCCAGAAGACATGGCTAGAATAGGCTCTGATCAGTCTTTCTGATCTTTGATGGGGCATGGGGGTAGAGAAAACTATCATAACTAAATCCTTACTAATAATTTAAATTCTACAAATTCCAGGACTTTGGCAGCTTGACTCAGTAAATCTTTCCTGTCTTTCCTTTTTTTAAACAAGGGAAAAATACACAAACATTAAAGTGCACTTACAAACCCAGCTGGCTTGTTTCTGTGTTCCCAAAGGACCACTTGATTTCCAATTACACTATTTTTTCTTTTTATCAAATTGCTGAGAAACAGTAACTCAATTGATTTAAATGATTTCTATCACACATAGCCTTTAAGACAAGTAATCGGTTTTATTATGCTCAGTCATAACGATGGTATTTTACTTCTATGAATTGTATTTTAGCAGTGCTCATAAAATACCCAGTTTGACTTCGTTTATTAACTTTCTCATTTTCCATTAACTGATGTTTTCCTGTCTCAGATCATTTTCCTGCCTGTTGATATTGCATAATTCAATAGAAATGTGTCTTTCAAAAGAACAAACAAAATATTCTTTGCGGTTTGGATAAGCTGATTTTATCTGAATATATCTTGAAGAATAATTCTTCGGTTTATGTTTGTCAAAGTTCACTTCCTGTGTGGTAATTTGAATATCATTTTGAATGTAATCGTATTAATTTTCATGGCTTGCTATTTAATAGTTTCATTGCTGAGAGCCCAGCCATTTAAAAAAACGCATTTTATTTTCTATATTTTAGATAGGAAGATATGACTCAGTTTGCAATCACTCGGCTCTACAAAATCAATTAGAAAAAATATCTGGTCCTATATTAATAAGTTTCAATTTGTTGGGTAATTCTCTAGTGAGCCCCTTCCAGTCTGTCGCTGGAGCAGTCTAAGCCTGTGTAAGGCATCTGCATTATTTTTTTAGCTTCCTCCTGTTTTGTTGGCAAGTGACCATGTGTATGGTAATTGAGCAATTGTGTGCTTACATGAGTTTATGGAATTTGCATCAGCAACTTTTGGAGATCTGAGATTTTTGTCTCTAAACAGACTTGAAGAGGAAGCTTTCTGAAACACTGTCTTTTGGTTAAAAATATATTTTGCATTTTATTGAGTGACAGTCTACCTCAAAACACTGAAGATGTATTTCCTTTTTCTCTTGGCCATCTCTTATGTTTTTGTTCTTTTGGAGCTGAGGCTTCCATTTGTAAGGGGAGGGGGAGTGAAACAGATGAGAAGGAACATGTTCACTGAGCCCCCAGGCAGAGGGCCCACAGTGAGCCAAGCCCCCACAAGCATCATGGCAGGCAGCTTCCTGCTTCCCTTTTTTGATGGCTGCTGTTTCGTCGTCTCTGTTTAACATATGAAGATACTGAGTACAGAGGGTGAATTGACCTTCATCTCAGTCCCCTAGCAAGTGTGACAGGTCAAAGTTTTGAAAGCAGATCTACCAGACACGGAGGGCCTTGAGCTGTCTGTGCTCCTTGCCCACCTGTCACAAACCTTTATGTCATGTTTTCCTTGGGCTCTCCGGTCAGATTTGATTGTGCCATCAGGAGAGCCACCTAGTTTTCTTTCGTAGCCTCTTTTCACAGTGATAGTTCCTCCTTGTTTGAGTACCAGCCCATTCATTCCCAAACTCGACAGTGCAATCTTCTTCCCCCTCTTCGCCACTGCCAGTCCTATTCCTGCCCACTGTTTCTTGCTTGTGCTACCCTGGCCTTCCATCACTTGCTCAGTAAGAACAACTTTGTTTGTTTGTTTGTTTTGTTTGTTTGTTTTTGGAGAGAGAGAGAGAGAGCAGAAGGAGAGGGAGAGAGAGAATCCTAAGCAGGTTTCATGCCTAGTGTGGAGCCGGTTGCAGGGCTTGACCCTACAGCCCTAAGATCATGACCTGAGCTGAAATCAAGAGTTGGAGACTCAACCACCTGAGCCACCCAGGCATCTCCCAGGAAGAACAACTTTTGATGGAAAAGTGCTTGTTATCAAACTTGGGCCCCTTTGGCTTGCACCAAATCCCAACCTGAAGCTCTGGGATCCCTCCAGTGCCTGACAGCATCTGGAAGACCCTGGGAAGGGAATGGGATTTGAGTGTGGCTTTGACGCGGAGGACCTCAGCAGGACATGTGGGGGTGGAAGGGGAGAGTGCTGGCCAGAGGCACTAGGCAGGCAGTTAGGGAGTGAGGGCACAGGCGCGTGGATGAGCATTGGGCATGCTAGGGTGATGAGTGAGAGAGAGGAGAAGGCTGCAAAGGAGGCTGATGCTGGGCCAGATGGAGCCTGTCGCTGGGCTATATGGAGCCTGCAATACTAATGCGGGATTTGGAGTTTATTCTCTTCACAGCTGAGCACTGCAGGGACTCAGTAGCAGGGGAAGCTGTGCCTTGCCTGTGCCTGGTGCAGGTGGTCAGCAGATGTTTACTGGGTGGCCAGTGATCAGATCTGGATTTTATGGGTCCTCCTGCCAGGGAAATAAGTGACTGGCAGAGAGTGAAACTAGAGGCAACGCAACCCAGTGGGATGCTAGTATTGCTCATTCTCCCTCTTCTCTCTGTGAAGGAGTCCTAGGAAATGGGTGATGCGCTGCAGAATACACTCTAGAACCATACTCCTGTACGATGTCTTTAGGTTTGCTATTGGCTCATTGACATTTAAGAGAAATCATATTGCATGGAGTACAGAGTGAACTCTCTGATCCACATGCCTTTCCCTTCCCCCACCCTGTCCCCACGGTGTCCTGTCCTGAGACAGGAATGGACACTGCAGGCCAGTAAGCTCTGGACTCCCCTAAGTCAGTGCTTTTCAAACTCAATTATTCATGGATCATGCTATGAAATTAGTGGGTTGCAGAGAGCATTTGAAATGACACATTAAAAAATATAAAACAGCCTGTGGCATTGCACATATTAAGATCAGTTTTGTTTGTAACATGAAATATATTTCTTATTGTGTGTCTCCCCAGAAGTTTGAAAAACAGCATTGTAAGTGAAAGGAGCTCATTACCTTGGAATACCATAAATCTGTCTTTAATTCTGCATGTAAAGTGATCATGTAATTAATCATCCCAACCAGGACACATTTCAGAGGGAAAGAGGTGGCTCTTAATTACATGAAACAACAGGTGTAAAGCAGGACCGCATCGAGCTACTAAGAAATATGGTCACTCTTCCTATATTAGACAGGATTCTCTAGAGAAATCTAGAGAAACAGAACTAATGGGATATATATATATATATATATATATATATATATATATATCCCATTCCCACTGAGCAAGAGATAAAGAAATACTCATTTTTTAATATCTATTTATTTTTAGAGGCAAGGAGGGAGGGGAAGAAGGAGAGAGTCTCAAGCAGACTTCCCACAGAGCACATCTGATGCAGGATGCAGTCTTACAACCCTGAGATCATGATCTAAGTTGAAACCAAGAATCAGATGGATGCTAACCGATGGAGCCACCCAGGTGCCTCAAAGAGATATCTGCCTTAAGGAATTGGCTCACATGAATGCAGGGCTGGCAAGTCTGAAATTCATAAAGCATGCCCGCAGCAGGCTAGAGATTCAGGTTAAGAGTTGATGTTGCTGTCTTGAATCCAAATTCTACCGCGGGGCAGCAGGCTAGAAACTCAGACAGGGTTTCTATGTCTCGGGCTTGAAGAAAACACCTCCGTGGGGAAACCTCAGATTTTGCGTATAAGGCCTTCAACCATTGAATGAGGTCCCCACACATATGTTTATCACATATAAAAAAATACCTTCACAGCAACATTTAGACTGGTGTTTGACTAGACAGCTGACCCACTGTAGCTTAGCCAAATTGTCATACAAAGTTAACCATCACACACCTAAGGAGGACAGGTGGTGGGTGAATACAGGTACAGAGCTTTTTTTTTTTTTTTTTTTTTTTTTTTTTTTTTTTTTTTTTTTTTTTTTTTTTTTTTTTTTATAGTATCCAGAGACTGTGCTGGGGCTGGACACTTTGTCAGGACTTCTGTTGTGCTGATTACCTACATTCCTAGTTATTAGCAGTGAGCTTGTTCAATGTTGACATTGTAGCCTGTGGCTTCTTAAAACAATTTTTAAAAAGTTTAACATATCACTTTGTTAATTTAAATAGCTTTTTAAACTAGATGTGAGTTACATATAAATGTATTTAAAGCTTTTGAGTATTTCATGAAGTATTCTGTGAAATGTTTGGAGAAAAATGTTCCTGAATAGCTTGTTTGCTGGGGATACAGTTTATACTACAGAAATTGCCACAAGCATACCTTATTTTTTAAGGATTTCATTTATTTATTTGAGGGAGAGAGAGGGAGCTAGAGAAAGCATGAGCAGGGGGAGGGGCTGAGGGGGAAGGAGAGGAAGAGAGGGGGAAGCAGATTCCTCGCTGAGCAGAGAGACCAAAGTAAGGCTCGATCCCACGACTTTGGGATCATGACTTAAGTTGAAGGCGACTGCTTAACTACTAAGCCACCCAGGCAGCCTGCCACAAGAATATTTTGTAAGTACCCTTGCCATTTCTCTTACTCCAGGTTAAACTATGAATGATCTGCAAAGTGTCTAGGGAGTTTGTGAAGGCTTTGATTCTGACGCAGAGGCAGAAACTAACCACTAGGCATCTTTTCCCTATCTTACACTGCCACAGAGTAAGCTGGTAAATGCTCAGCAGAACCTTGGCCTTGGTAGGATCTTCAAAGAGGAATAAGGATTTCTCACATTTCTGTACCAAAAAATGTCTAAATAAAACTCCTGTCCTTTCATTGTTGCTGACCTAGTGCTGAATTCCCTAAGTTATGCATTGTTTTTCTAGCTTTGGAAGGACTGCTTGCCAATTATAGAAAACTGGGAAGCTCTTAAAGAAGTGCGAAGATAGAGAAGAAGTTGAAAATGATAGCTCATCATGCGGCATAGGCATTCACTTTTGAGTATTCTCTTTCTGTCTTTTCTCTGTGAGTGTCTTTAAGATCGCACTGATGGTTCACTTCCATGCCTTGTGTTTTTGTTGGGTGACCTAATAAAGTAACACTTTCCAGTGACAATAAGTGCTTTATAACTATGTTTACAGTCTGCATAATACTGTGTCACATGGGCATGTCACCCTTAAGTTGTATGTTGGAACTTCAAGGTCCCTGGTGGACTTTCATGTTGTTTTCTAAGTATTTCCTGTTGTTGGAAATAATGGTCCATCAAACAGCTTTGTGAATGAAGCTTTTCTGTTTTGTTTTTTCTTTTTAATTATTTTTTAAAGCTCTCTTTCTGGTTGCTTTCGAACATGAGGAATATAATGTTACTACTGGGCCCTGCTTGTTTGGGGTCAGGAGGTTGGCCAGAGAAGGCCCAACCCTCAGCATCCTTGGAGACCTTCAGGAAGGCTAAGCTACTTTCAAGCGGCAGTGAAAAGCTACCTTTTTTTTTTTTTTTTAAGATTTTATTTATTTTTTCATGAGACAGAGAGAGGCAGAGACATAAGCAGAGGGAGGAGCAGGTTCCCCATGGGAAGCTCGATGCAGGACTTGATCCCAGGACCCCAGGATCATGACCTGAGCCAAAGGCAGACACTCTACCACTGAGCCACCCAGGCACCCCCGAAAAGCTACTTCTTAAGGGGAGCCATTATCTTGGGTTGAGAAGGCTGAACTTCAGAGGAGAGGCATTGTTGGTCTTAGAGTATCTCATCATGATGGATTAATGGAAGCTGGTGAGTCCAGCACTTAGAGATCTTATAGTCCAGAAGAGTAAGGTACAGGGCAGTGGAATTACCTTGCTGGGGGAGCTTGTGGTCCTCACTGGCAGTGCATCACAAATGTGATGTTTAGCATTGAAGACCACAGAGGACCATAGCTCTCTTAGAATTTTATGTACATGTCTGTGGGGTTTTGTTTTGTTTTTATTTTTTTAGAGAGTTTATTTATTTATTTGACAGAGAGAGAGAGAGAGAGCGCACAAGCGGGGAAAGCAGCAAAGGCAGAAGGAGAAGCAGGCTCCCCACAGAGCAGGGAATCTACCAGAGGGCTCGATTCCAGGACCCCGGAATCATAACCTGAGCTGAAGGCAGATGCTTAACCGGCTGAGCCACCCAGGTGCCCCCTGTACATGTCTGTTTACATCATTTCTGCTGACAGCCAAAATATAATAAGGGCTCACATCTTTGGCAGTTCTTTCTACTCTTTGCAGTGAACAAGTCGTGAATGTAATCTTCATCAGCAGCTAGTCTGAAGAACCCTCAGTTTGCCCTATTTCTATAGCAGCTTGTATGACCCCTCCAGATACCCGTGATCATGATGCAATGTGGAAAAACCTTGAATAAGATTCAAGGACTTGGAATCCCATCCACCTCCTCCTCCAGCTCCTGCTTCTTTTTCTTGAGGTATAACTGACATATAACATTATATTAGTATTAGGTGTACAACATAATGATTCTATATTTATACATTGCAAACTGATTACTGTAGTAGGTTTAGTTATTGTGAATCTTTCCTGATTCTGCCATTCTAGGGACTTTGTCCCATTCTGGAGACGTTGATGCTAGTTCATAGCACTGGTTCTAGAACCAGGTAGATTTCTACTTAAAATCAGCCTTCATTACGCACTAGCTGTGTAATACAAGCTGCTTGATGCCCTGGGACTCTGTTTGCTTCTGTATCCCATGGATATGTAACATCTACTTTTCAGAGTTGTTTTGGGGATTGTATAAACATAATGTGCTTCTGGCAGTTTATACATTACTTTGCATATTGCTGAGTATTATTCATTAAATGAAGCTGTTGTTGTTTTTATTAATGGGTGGCCCAAATGATTTCTAAATCAGTGCCACAGTGGTGGCTCTTCCCCATTGTCTGTATTGTGACTGATACTAAGTGATACTAGAATCATAAGAAACAGGAGCGCCTGGGGGGCTCCGTTGGTTAAGCATCCAACCCTTGATTTTGACTCATGTCACGATCTCACGGTTGTGAGTCGGGCTCCATGCTCAGGGGGAGTCTGCTTGAGATTCTTTCTCTCCTTCTGCCCCCTCCCTCTAAAATAAATATATGAATCTTTAAGAATTACAAGAAACAACCAAAGGTGAAAACTCAGCTCTTAAGGATTTTATTCTTTAGGACTTTCTCTCCCTTCATATTTTTTTTTAAAGATTTTATTCATTTATTCAACAGAGAGAGAGAGAGAGAGAGAGAAAGAGAGCATAAGCAGGGGGAATGGCAGGTACAGGGAGAGGGAAAAGCAGATTCCCTGCTGTGGGGCCCAATCAAGAGAACCTGGGATCATGATTGGAGCTGAAGGCAGATGCTTAACCTACTGAGCCACTCTCCCTTTGTATTTAATTTGTATTTTCATAATCTACTCTGAGTCTAGTACTATGGTACATGCTGGGGATTTGAAGTTAAATAAAACATCATTTTTGACCTCACGGTCCAGTATTCCCAGATTTGCAGTCCAGTCGTTCCCCGAATACTAACATATAAATGCATAAATTAAAGCAACCTGATGATGTTTCACTCACCTGTGACATACCCTAACTAGTCACGGTTCTGAGGGGCTCTTTATCCTCTCTTTAATATTCAAGTTATCTCAGCTTTGACAAGCATCCCTCCTGAAGGAGAGAGTTCCCACCTTTTGGAGTTCAGACATGGCCTGTCAGCTTAGTCTAACTTCAAGGACCTGGCTCTCCATAGCCTGGGTCCTAGTCACTTGAGTGACTGGGCTGGCATCAGGCACCACTCTTCTTATGGGCAAAGATGAACATTTGCTTCTCACATCCTGGAGCAAGGTCCCATCAAGAGAAGCTTCTGGCTTGTTGCCCTGAGCCAGCTTTGAGGCCCATCTGTTCCATTTTGGCCTCTGAGTTCCCAATTTCTGACAGATCCACTTTGATATTCAGGTTCCTGTTCTGTGTTGCTTTGCTTCCTGAACACAGCAACCTTCAAATGAAAAAAAAAAAAAGTCAAGAGCCGGCATATTTCTGCTCTGGCTATGGAAGCCTTTGGAAACTCCATTTTTGCATGAAAAGTAGTTTCATGACACTAATTTCCCAATGCTATTTTCAAAGTCCTATCTTGGCATTTTTTGTTAATATTTATGCTGCCATTTTTGTCACTGGACTGATCCCTGAGAAGTCATAATAGCAATGGCATTTATTCAGTATGTTGTGATTTTTCATTCTGTCTCCAGTGAACTTAGAGGACCAAATCTTATTTGTTTAAGTAATGTTCTAAGTGGGCAGCAAATAAACTCTCATCCTTATTTTGAAGGACGCAAAGGACTTGAACTCAGATGCATGAAATATTGAAGAAACTCTTAAAATCTCATAGTATATTAGAGTTAAAAATACATTCAGGGTTATTTGACCTACTTTTACTCATTTTTTTAAAGAATTTTATTTCTTTGAGAGAGAGAATATGAGGGGGTAGGGTGGGCAGAGGGCAAGGGAGAAGCTGACTCCCTGCTGAGCAGGGAGCCCTGAGGGGATCACACCAGAGCCAAAGGTAGAAGCTGAACCCTCTGAGCCAACCAGGCATGCCTACCTTCACTCATTTGAGCAGTGAGAAAACTTAAAGCCAGGTTGAAGTCTTGCCTAGTTGTGAAGTGCTTAGTGATTAACTGGAGGCAGAAGGACTGAATTTAAATCCAGCTCCCCCTCTTATTGACTGTGTGACCTTGGGCAAGTTGTGTTACCTCTCCAGGCTTCATATTCCTCATCTAGATGGAAGAGGGATTATCTCAGTGAGATTCGCTCACCGCTGGACAGTGCACTTTGGTGAAGGTTAGCTGTTACGGTGATAGAGCATGGAAAAAGGCAGGAACAAATCCACTTTGAGCTCAGCTGTGAAAAAGGAACACATTTTCGACAGGTGTCAGTGGTGGGTGAGAGTATTCCAGGAAGGAAGGGCACAAACAGAAGCAGGGAATTTCGGGTCTTAATGGGAACATTGGGAGTGATCCAGCTTAGCCCTGCTGTGTGCCGCCTGAATGCAAGAAAGGAGAGGTAAACTGGCAAAGTAGTTGAAACCTGATCATGGATGGTCCTGAATGCCAGGATGTGGAATTTAAGCCTCAGGACTTGACTGGGGGAAGGATGGGGGTTTCAGGCTGGCTTTAATTGGTGTGAGTATAAGAGAGAATGTGACAGACACACAGACAGGCTTTTAGACCAGGGCTAAGGGAGAGTAATCAGGTGATGATGTACAGGAGGGGGGAGGTTTTCTTTTTTATTTATTTATTTTTAAGATTTTATTTATTTATTCATGAGAGACACAGAGAGAGAGACAGGCAGAGACACAGGCAGAGGGAGAAGCAGGCTCCATGCAGGGAGCCTGACGTTGGACTCGATTCTGGGTCTCCAGGATCACACCCTGGGCTGAAGGTGGCGCTAAACCGCTGAGCCACCTGGGGCTGCCCGAGGTTTTCTTTTTTAAAAGGGGAATTATGATTGTAATCTGGCAATCTATGTTGAAAACGTAAAAATATGCCTGCCTTTGGCCTGGCAATTCTAATTTTAGAAAATTATGCAGAAACAGTGGTTTAAAACTAACAACCTAAATATCTGATAACAAGGGCTTGGTTAAAAAATGATACATCTATATAATTTAATAGTATCTATCCATTTAAAATAGTGTTATTTATCAACATAGGTCATCAAGAGAGTGCTGAAATGATTTGGAAAATATAAAATATAATGTTAGTGTGATCTCATGTTAAAAATATATGTCTACATGGAGAGGCCTGTGCCTTCATTCAGTCATCCAGAAAGGATCTAAACCCAAATGAAAACAGTGGGTATCTTTGGGTGGTTGTGTCCTAGGTGATTTTTTTTATTATAGTAAAATATACATAACATTAAATTTATCATTTCACTATTTTTAAGCGTACAGCTCTGTGGCAGTAAGTATATTCATGTTTTTGCAAGCATGGCCATTCTCTATCTCTCAAATATAGGCGATTGTGTTGCATTCTTCATACTTTTACGTGTTGTTTGAATTTTTAAATTTTATAGCTGAAAGACAGTTTTAGTTTAAAAGTACAAAGTGAGGACTTGAGACTAGCTGGGATGTTATTGCTGTGATGCAAAAATCATATCCTGACTCAGGATCACACAGTTGGAGTAGAAAGAAGTGCAGAAACTGACAGGGGCAAGTTGTCCTAATGTTTTCATTTAGGGCATTTTATCACTCTGGATTAGGTGGTGCTTTTCCCTGAGATAAATTTGGACTGCCAAGTTTGTGGTAACAGGACTGAGGAACTATTGAGGACCTGCATGCACGTTTCTGGTATAAGCCAGTAGATTGTAGTACCGAGGAAACTGGCTAAAATGCCAGATCCATAACCAAGCTGGTGGGTGCACAGTCATACCAACTTCAGGAAATCAAGAGACCCAAATCAGCTAAGGTTGTGTATATGAGGAAAGCACAGATAGAGGCAGAAGTCCTTGTGTTGGCATGTGGCTGACTGTGGGAAGCCTTTTTTGGTTTTAGCATCAAGAATCTCCATATCAGGGGCACCTGAGTGGCTCAGTCAGTTAAGCAGCCAACTCTTGATTTCAGCTCAGGTTGTGATCTCGGGGTCTGGGGATCCAGCACCCGCACTGGGCTCCATGGTCAGCTGTTTGAAGATTCTTTCTCGCCTTCTCCCCCTGCTCCTCCTCCCACTTGGCCTCTCTCTTTCCAAAATAAATAAAAAATTTTTTAAAAGAATCTCAACATCAATTTCATGCTGTGTAATTAGATTCTCTGATTTCTAGATTCCTTCACCTACGCCTTTGTTGCACTAACATTAACAAAAAGTCTCAAAGTAACAAAACATAAAACTCTTTTGGTTTAGGCTGCATTTCTCCCCAGAAATACTACTCCTTTGTATCTAAATGGAGTCTGCATGATATGAATGTAGGAGGAGATATGATCTCTATCCAGATGCCCTGGGAATAAATCCCCCTGCATGCTTTTCTTCTCCCCTTTTCTTCTTGCACATCTCTGGAAAATTATCTCAGACAAATGATAGTTGGGAATTGGGTGGACCATTGGCAAGTTGGAAAAATCACGTTATGGAGGGACATAGACAAAGGTCTCAAGTGAGTCTCAGTTGGCAACTCAGGATGTAGCTAATACTCATGAGATTCCTATAACATGCCAGATTCTGCATACATGATGTAATTATTTTTTAAAAAAGAATAAGTCAATTTATTTCAACTTAAAAAACAAAACCAGAAAGAGTTCATTTATTTCTCCCACTCCCTACCTCCTGCCTCTGGTAACCACCACTCTACTCTCTATATCTATTATCTTCATTATTTAGTTATTTAGTTATTTTTAGGTTCCATATATGAAATATCATATAATATTTGTCTTCCTCTGTCTGACTTACATCATTTATCATAATGCCCTCCAGGCCCAACCATGTTGTCACTAATGGCAAGAGTTCATTTTTTATGACTGAGTAATATTCCATTATACAGATATGTCACAATTTATTAACCCATTCATCCATTAATGGACACTTAGATTGTTTCTCTATCATAGCTATTGGAAATAAGGCTGCGATGAACATGAGGGTGCATATATCTTTTTGAGTTAGTGTTTTCATTTTTTTCAGATAAATACCCACCAGTCGAATTGCTGGATCATGTAGTAGTTCTATTTTTAAAATTTGGAGGACCCTCTATACTGTTTCCCTGTATAGCTGCTCTTACATTACCACCAATATTGCACTAGGGTTCCCTTTTCTCCACATCTTCACCAGTGTGGAGAAATGTCACCATGCTGACCGGTGTGAAGTGATCTTTCAATATCGTTTTTATTTGCATTTCCCTAATGATTAATAATGTGGAGCATCTTTTCATGTACTTGTTCATCCATCTCTATGTATTCTTTGGGAAAAAACTGTCTATTCAGATCTGCTCATCCTTATTTTTATTATTTATTTATTTATTTATTTATTTATTTATTTATTTATTTATTCATGAGCGACACAGAAAGAGAGAGGGAGAGACATAGGCAGAGGAAGAAGCAGGCTCCTCAGAGGGAGCCCGATGTGGGACTTGATCCCAGATCCCGGGATCATGCCCTGAGCTGAAGGCAGACACTAAATCACTGAGCTACCCAGGCATCCCAACTGTTTTTTTTTTTTTTTAAGATTTTTTATTTATTTATTCATGAAAGATACAGAGAGAGAAGGGCAGAGGCACAGGCAGAGGGAGAAGCAGGCTCCTTGCAGGGAGCCCGACATGGTCTGTCCATTTTTAAATGGGATTGTCTTCTTTTGCTATTGAGTTATATGAGTTATTTATATATTTTGGATATTACCTCCTTATCAGACAATATTTTCTCCCATTCATTAAGCTGCCTTTTAATTTTGTTGATGGTTTCTTCCACTGTGCAGAGGCTTTTTAGTTTGATGTGGTCTCACTTGCTTAGTTTAGCTTTTGTTGATTTTGGTTTTGGTGTCATATTAAAAAAAATCCATCACCAAAACCTATGTCAAGGTACTTATAGGTCTTATATTCAAGTGTTTTTTTTTTTTTTTAAGATTTTATTTATTCATGAGAGACACAGGAAGAGAGAGAGAGGCAGAGACACAGGCAGAGGGAGAAGCAGGCTCCATGTAGGGAGCCTGACGTGGGACTCGATCCCCGGTCTCCAGGATCGCGCCCAGGGCTGAAGGTGGTGCTAAACCACTGAGCCACCTGGGCTGCCCACATTCAAGTTTTTAATCCAGTTTGAGTTCATTTTCATGTGTGGTATAAAATAATCGGCCAGTTTCATTCTTTTGCATGTGGCTGCTAAATTTTCCTAACACGGTTTACTGAAGAGCCTCTCCTTTCACTGTGGTATATTATTGGCTCATTTGTCATAAGTTTATTAACCATATATGTGTGGTTTTAGATCTGGGCTCTTTGTTCTGTTTCATTGATCTATATGCCTATTCTTAGGCCAGTACCATGCTGTTTTAATTACAACAGCTTTGTGATACAGTTTGAAATCAGGAGGTATGATGCTTTCAGCTTTATTCTTCTTTCTCAAGATTACTTTGGCTATTCTGGGTCTTTTGTGATTCCATACAAATTTTAAGATTATTTGTTTTATGTATGTGGAAAAAAAAAGGAATTTAGATAAGGATCTCATTGAATCTTTCATTACTTTGGGCAGTATGGACATTTTAATGATATTAATTCTTATACTCTGTGAATATAGAATTTATTTGTGTCTTCAATTAATTTCTCTACTATCTTATAGTTTTCAACATACAGATTTTCTACCTCCTTGGTTACATTTCCTAGATATGTTATTCTTTTTGATGAAATTATAAGCGAGATTGTTTTGTGATTTTCTCTTTCTGTTAGTTCTATTAGTTGGTGTACAGCAGTGCAACAGAATTTTGTGTATGTTGATTTTGTATCATACAGTGTTACTGAATTTGTCTATTAGTTCCAACAGGTTTTGGAATTTAGGGTTTACATATATAGTATCATGTCATCTGCAAATAATGTCAGCTTTACTGCTTCCTTTTCAATTTGGGTGCTTTTTATTTCTTTTTCTTGCCTAATTGCTCTGGCTAGGACTTCTAGTACTAAGTTTAATAAAAGTGGCAACAGTGGGTATCCATCTCTTGTTCCTGATCTTGGGGGAACAGCTTTCGACATTTTACCATTGAATATGTTGTTAGCTATAAGCTTCTCATATATGGCCTTTATTATGTTGGGATACATTCCCTGTACACCTGCTTTGTTGAGAGTTTTTATTATAAATTGTGTTGATTTTTGACAAATGCTTTTTATGCATCTATTGAGATGATAATATGATTTATATCCTTCAATTTTTTTGATATCATGTATTGCATTTAATGATTTTCAGATATAAATCATATTTGCATTGTTGGAATGAGTCTCAGTTGATCTTGATGAATGATCCTTTTAATGTATTGTTGAATGGAATTTGCATTCATTTGAGGATTTTGTAAAATCTATGTTCATCAGGGATACTGGCCTGTAATTTTCTTTTCTTGTAGCATCCTTGTTTGAATTTGTTATCAGAGTAATGCTGCTGTTGTAAAATGAGTTTGGAAGACTTCCCAATCTTCTCTTTTTTTGGAAGAGTTTGAGAAGGGTTGGTATTAATAATTATTTAAATGTTTGGTAGAATTTACCAGTGAAGCTGTCTGTTCCTGGACTTTCGTTTATTGGGAGGTTTTGGATTACTGATTCAATCCCATTACCAGTAACTGGTCTGTTCAGATTTTCTGTTTCATCATGATTCAGTCTTGATAGGTTATATGTCTCTAGGAATTTATTAATATCTTCTAGATTATCCAATTTGTTGGCATATAATTTTTCATAGTAGTCTCCTACAATCCTTTTTTGTATTTCTGTGGTACCAATTATAACATCTCCTCTTTCAGTTTTAATTTTATTTACTTGAGTCCTCTCTTTTTTTCTTGGTGAGTCTAGCTAGAGTTTTGTCCATCTTATCTTTCCAAAGAACCAGCTCTTAGTTTCATTAATCTTTTTTGTTTTGTTTTGTTTTTGTCTGTATTTCATTTATTTCTGCTGTAATCTTTGTTATTTTCTTCCTTGTATTAACTTTGGGCTTTATTTTTTCTTCCTTTCCTAGCCCCTTGGAGTATGAGGTTAGGCTGTTTATTTAAGACTTCCCTTGTTTCTAGGCATGGATCTCTATGTACCTCCCTCTTAGAACTGCTTTTGCTGCATCTCATAAATTTCAATTTTTATTTTCCTCAAGGTATTTTTTAAAATTTATCTTTTGATTTATTCTTTGAACCAATGGTTGTTCAGTAGCATATTGTTTAACCCCTACCTATCTGTGAATTTTCCAATTTTCTTGGTGTAATTTGTTTCTAGTTTCATACCATTTTGGTCAGAGGAGATGCTTGATATGATTTCAGTACTCTTAAATGTAAGACTTGTTTTGTTGCCTAATATATGATCCATCCTGGAAATTTTCCAAGTGAGCTTGAGAAGAATCTGTATTCTGTGGCTTTCGGATAGAATATTCTGTAAATATTTTTAAGTCCATTTCATCTAACATGTTCTTTAAGGCCAGTGCTTCCTTATTGATTTTCTGTCTAAATGATTTGTCCAGTGATATAAGTGTGATTTTTAAAGAATTCTTTGTAACAAGCAGGCTCCAGTGCCTCCAATCCAAAACTAAGAGAACTGAGAGCATTTTAGCATTTTTTTCTCATCTATTCTACCTTATTATGCGTATTCATTCCAAAAATGTTAAAACCAGAGCTCCTTGTAAGATAAGAAAATAACCTCCATAAGGAAGAATCTTTCAATAATAAACACATGGTTTTATTTAGGGACATTTCTAAAGTTCACCTTTGTTCAGCAGACAATTAATGAATGCTTACCACATGGAAGCACATTTGCTCTGTTGGAGGTGAGAACAGAGATGACAGGGTGTCTGCCCTCCGGGAGCTCATAATTTAGTCACTGGATTGTAGTCAAAGTAAATATACATGTAAACATTTTCATATGAGACATGCTGTAGTGTACTGTTGAAAGTTACACGTTTCTAGGTTTGGTGGAGTTCTTCCTGGGTGAATGTCTTAGGAGTATTGGTAGCATTGAGCCTGACCTTGAGCCTTGAAGGGTGTGTAACACTGATAAGAGTGGATATGCTGAAGGATAAGTTCTGGATGGAGAGAATGGCCCCAGTCAAAGTGCAGAATTGGAGATGTGCAGCATGGTACTTAGATAATGTCATGTCATGGGTTCCCCTAGAGGCAAAATTGGAGGCAAGGATTTGAATGCAAATCATTTATTAGAGGGTGATCCTGGGAAACATTAAGAAGGGGTAAGGACATGAGGTCAGGAAGAGAAGTAAGTCAATAGAGATTGTGTTATGAAGCCAGTAACACCCCTGTGGGCCATGGAGGGAGCTTTGGAAATTAGTTTGCTGCGACCTCAGATTTATCTCACCTGAGAGCCAAGGAACCTGGAACCCATGTCCACAACTCTCAGACCATCATTGATTGAGAACAGCTTTCAGGGGCCCTGGTGCTGGCCCATCCAGCTTGCCTTGCACAGGTGGAGTATGCTTCTGTGACTACAATAAAAAACACTCAGGCAGTGTGTGGTATTCATAATAACAGCCTTCAGCATGTAGAGAAGAAAGAGACCAGAATGTTGGAGTGCTTCTATTACATTAGTAGTCAGTGGTGGAGGTGTGCGCTGATGAAGCTAGGGACAGAGAGACACAGGAGAATGCCATCAGTGTCTTGGGAGTCAGTAGGAGGGAGACTTTTAATAAGGAGAGAAAATCAGAAGGAAAGCAATATTTTACCACAGTATAGTAATAGTTGGGCTTTCAAACCCCAAACTATCCAACAATGTGTTAACCTGAGTGGTATAGGCTTGGAAATAGGCTTGCTCTGTAAGTTGGTCCTAGTTCTGGCTCTGCCACTATTTAGCTGTGTGATACAACCCTTTCTGCACCTCAGAAAGTCCCTTCACCTTTCTGGGTCTCAGGCTCTGGTTGTGTCAGGTGAGGTATTTATTTCCAATCTCTCACAGTGCGAAGATGCAATTTGTATGGATTCAAAGATGTGGCGTGACTCCTACTTCACTACTTGTCTTTTATTAAGTTCCTAAATGTATCGCATGTTAAACAGAGAAGTAATCTAATTTCACAGTTAAATAAAGAGCTAATTTAAATTACTTTTGAAATTAAAATGTTCGTAGAATAAATTTGATGGGTCTAATAAATGAACTGGCAACCATTCCTCCCTACCCCCATGCACCCTGCCACCATCTACTTTGTGTCTTTTCTCTCACTCTCTGCTCCTGTTTTTCCACTACATTTTGGACTCTAGAACTATTTTTATTTAGTGTTGGTTTACTTTTATGTATGGCTGTTTTGGCAGCAGGAATTATATCCATTTTCCTGAGAGAGGGTTTTACATGGAGCATGTGTTTGAAAGATTAATATAAGCAGTTGCTTCTGAAACAATTTAATCTTGCTTTCCATAGTAATGAAAAATGAATAATCAAAAGCTGTAAATTGTGTCTGAAAGATGATAAACACTTCTTAAAGCATTTTAGCATTGACTGAATTGTTGCTGACCCCCACATCAGGAGGGGTGAATATGACCAATTGGGGCTCCACGGTGGGTGTCGGCCTTTAATATCAGTCTTCCACTGCTTGATTCATTTCATTCCTCCCAATGAGAAGCTGGAGAATCTACTGTCTGTCCTACCAATTTAAAACTAAAAGTGGCATCTCATGCCAATTAGGGATGTCTGTGTCTAAACTGCCATGAAACAGTGTTTATCTCTCTCTGTCCCTTGACCATCACATAGACTCAAGTGGACCTGGGTCAGGATTCGAAGTATAAATAGTAATGACCAAATAATTCTAGAGCCAGACAGTAGAGACAGGGAAACTCCTTGGGAAATAGCTTTTCTATGACCTCATCAATTTCCAGGATATGGATACAAAACTTGACCAAGCTGTAGAAAGAGCCCTCAGAAATTTACTTGACCTCCAACTTCCCACCTTCTACAGGCACATTCATAACCCAGGGGTTACTTTACAAGTGAGATGTTTTGAAAGTCCATAAATGTACCTCTTTAATCAGACATTCTGTAAGGTATTGATATACTGAAATGAGTGATTAGCTTTTTTTTTTTTTTAGATGCAAAACCTAGGAAACATATTTTCACATATCTGATATTCAGATTGCTATATGAAATGCCAGCCAAAATAGTAAATAAATTAGACCAATACAGCTATACTCTCGATGTCTTGAAGAAACTTAAAATTTACTTGGCAAATAGAGATAATGTACTTTACCAAGCAGCAGTCGGGCAGAGATGCATGGAGTTTCCTTCAAAGCTGATGGCAAAGAGAAACAGATCTTTCTGTGGTCAGGCATCTTCACTCTGTACATCTGCCTGCATGTGATGTGCCTGAATATGTTTTTATCTGCCTGCTGCTCTGGTACTGGAGGAGGCCATATTTTCACAACATGGAACTAAAGAGCAGGCTGCATCCCTCTTCTCTGATGAAGCTTGTCAGGCAACTGTCCGTGTCTTGTATAGTAAAAAGATACCGAAGCTGCATCTTTAAAAGTCCTGAGGTTCAGTTTCTCCTGAATGCTACCTATTAGCTGAGATACTTGAACTGAGGCTCTTAACCTCACTGAGCCTTGGCATCTTTTAAAAGATGGAGAAAAAAAAACACTTCCTTTTCTATTTTTAAAAAATATTTCTAATCACAAATGAAATTGTGAAATGAAATGAAAATGCCTTTTGAAAACTCTATAGCGACGTGCAAAGATAAATAAGGGGCTGGCTATTGATTGACCTGCCAGGATTTGATTCCTCTTTTGTGTCCGTTTTGGTTTTCTTGTAATTTTCTTGTAATTTAAACATTACTGTTTAAAAGGTTTAGTTAAGAAATGTTTTCATGTCTTGTATGTTTGCACAGATTTGTGTTTTCAAACCTAGAGGTATAATTCTGAAATCTCCTTCATAAGTGAGAGGCAGACCAAGTGAGCAAACCAGTCTTTTGACAGAGGAGAGGTTCTTTCTAGTTTATTGTTTCTAAAAATAAGCTTTCCTAATTTGGCACAGCTGTTGGGAAGCAGGGATGGGATGTCAGTAGCCGAAAGTCCCCAAGTGCATGCTACGTGCACTGTATGGTCAAGTGTTTGTAGAGCTACTGAGAAAATTCCTGGCATATGTGTTTTGTTCTAACAACTTAACACAGCATGCTTTTTTTTATTTTGTTTTTATAGAAATGTTCAGGTTCTCCTGGAGTCTTTTGAACTGTTGCCAGTTTATGATTTAAGCCCTTGACTTGGGCCTGAGAACAGAAGTTGAAAACCAAAGATGAATAGCCATGCAGTCTCTTACACAGGAGACTAGTCCAGTTAATATTTCAAGCCACCAAGGCCAGTCTAGCAGGAAGCATGTATTTTATTTTCATTCTAAAATATCACATTTTGAGATATTTCCAGAAGGGCTTTTGTAAAAATCAATCCATTGTATGTGGGCAGATGGCTATCTCCCAGTGAGCTCCTGACTTTTAATCCCTTGTCCCAGAGTGTCATACTGATGTTGGTGGTGTAAGAAGAATGAGCAGAAGGAGAAAAGGAAGTAGTTGGGAATTGTCTATTCTATTTTACAAAATGACCATGTGTTAGTATCTAATTTCCATGTTTCCTCATAACACTTAACATACCTCAGTAAAGTCATTGATTTCATACATGAGGAAATGTAGCTTTAAAAAAATACTTTACCTTTTATTTACTTTATTAGAGAGAGAAGAGTGTGTGTGTGTGTGTGTGTGTGTGTGTGTGCAAGGGGGAAAGGCAGAGAGAGAGAGAGGGAGAAAATCTCAAGCAGACTACCTGCTGAGATCCTGACCTAAGCAGAAACCAAGAACCTGAAACTGAACCACCCAAGATCCCCACATTGCTTTTTCTTAAAGACACAATTTCCTATGTATCATGTAACTTAAAAGTGACAGAGGTAGGACTTGAACTTCTGATTCAAAGTCTGACAGGTTTTTTTTTTTAATTTTTTTTACCAAACAGTTAGTTGATTCCTTACCTGCATTCATAGCTCTATGTGTAAAATATGGAGCTTACAATGGAGTTCATCTCTTTGCAAAAATTATTGAACCAGTGTCCTGTACAGTATGAGTACTATATTGAAATTTGAGAAATAAACGAAGTAAAAGGTTTGTCATGAGAAGAAAGAATGAAACATAGTGATCGTTAGAGTCCATCTCAGATATAGGGGGGAAATGTCTTCCAAGGTCCAAGAAGAAAAATACTTCAATGATATTAATGAATATTATTGGAAAAATGATGCAAAATATGTTTTTTGTTATTTCTTAGAATCTCACCGATTTTTAAGAATGGATGACATAGTTTTACAGGGGTCAGAGAAGAATGCTCTGTATATCTGACTGTGGCAGCTGTCATTGAACAAACCCTTTCCTTTTTCTCAAAGATATATTGACTGGAAATGAGCAGAAACTAATAATTGAAATGTAATGACTGCACACTTTCAGTGGATTCTCTCTTAGAAGGAAAAGGTTCTGTCACATTGATGGCACAGTATATAATTTCAAAAGTCACAGACTGTTATGGGCTGAGTTCTGCTTACCCCCACCACACACAACCCCATTCATATGTTGAAGTCCTAACCTCTAGTATCTCAGAATGTAACTAATTGGGAGATAAGGTCTTTGCAGTTAGTTAGATTAAAAGGGGCCTTTGAGATGGTCCCTAGAACAAACTGAACTGACTAGTGTCTTTATAAAAAGAGGAAATCTAGACTCAGACATACATAAAGAGAAGACATTGTGAAGATGGGGGAAGATGGCCATCTACAAATAAAGGAGAAAGACTTCAAAACAAAACAGCTGTAAAAGAAAAGAGAAAAGAAAGAAAGAAAAGAAAAGAAAAAAAAGAAAAGAGAAGAAAAAAAGAAAAGAAAAAAGAAAAAAAGAAAAGAAAAGAGAAGAAAAAAAAGAAAAGAGAAAAGAAAGAAGAGAAGAGAAGAGAAGAGAAGAGAAGAGAAGAGAAGAGAAGAGAAGAGAAGAGAAGAGAAGAGAAACCAACTGTGCTGACACCTTGATCTTGGACTTCCCAGGTTCCAGAACTGGGAGAAAATAAAATGTATTGTGGAAGCCAATCTGTGATACTTTGTTTTAGCAGCTCTAGTAAACTAATACACTATATTATGTCAGTATCTCTCAAACGTGGCTGCATTTTAGAATTACTTTCTTCTGGGATGCCAGGGTGGCTCAGTGGTTGAGCATCTGCCTTTGGCTCAGGGCATGATCCTGGGGTCCTGGGATTGAGTCCTGCACCAGGCTCCCTGCAGGGAGCCTGCTTCTCCCTCTGCCTATGTCTCTGCCTCTCTCTGTGTGTCTCTCATGAATAAATAAATAAAATCTGAAAAAAAAAGAACTACTTTTGTCTTTTCAACAGTATCGATGCTCAGGACACCATCCCAGAGCATTGGGGTCAGAATTACTGGGGATGGGGCCTGGATGGCTGTGTTTTTCAGAACTTTGCAGGAGATGCTAGTAAAATTCAAGTTGAGAGCCACTGATGTACATTATCCTCCCAGAAGAGTTCCCAACTGGTTCCTTTTAGGGAGGGAAAACAAATCTTTTATCCACTGTCTGGGTGGCTGAAGCTCCTTATTCACTGAGTAAAGGAAGACCTCCCACATGGATCAGTAATGATCCAACCTGGCTGATCCTTAGTTGGAATCCTCTGAATATCTACTTAAAATTTCACAGAAATTCTGAGTCCTATGTAGTCTTTGGACCTCTGGGACAGGGCACAGGAGTATGTTTAAATCTATCCATAAGTGATTATGATGATATTTCAGATTGAGAATGGCCTCATGTTTTTTTCTATGCATCCATGTGTGGGAGATGTGTGTGTGTAGGCACGTATTATCTTCAACAAGGAAAATTGCCTATAGTGTCACCAAAAGGTGTTTATTCATACTTCTGGAGAAAAAAAAAACAAACTTCCTTTTCTATTTTTAAAAAAAATAGAAAAAAAAAACTTGTTTTTTTTTCCTTGGGTCTTTTGTGATTGTTTGTTGGGTCTTTTTCTGTCATTAGACTTTTCAAGACGAGAGTGTTAAGGATACTGGGAATGATTTTCACAACTGGAGGTGGAATTTCATGGTTTGGTGTTTTGTAGTAATGACCTCAGGTTAATCAGTATTTTCTCCTTTCGAAACCTACTGTTAGAGCAAAAGGTCTGATGCTAACAAATTATGTGGTTCACAATTGAAGTGTAAATTGAACTTCTAATTCATTTGTTTGCTAATCATTCCTCCTTATGAATACCCTAATCATCCTCTTTGGGGAATTCACCTGTGCAGTCATATGTACATGCAACATTTTGTTGACCTGAAAACACTGATCCCCAGCCCAACAAGTTAAGATCAGGTTAGAAGAAAAAAAATACAGAAAGTCAAAGTCAGTGTTAAAATAATAACTGACGTGTCAGGAATAATACCGAGTGCTTGTATTCATAATCTCAAAACTTCCCCCTGTGATGTGCTACTATACCTACTTTGCAGATGAGAAAATTGAAGCCGGGTCAGAGATGTTGGGTAACTGCCCCAGCATCCCTGGGTCAGGAAGTGGCAGAAGCATTTGTGGACTCCAGAGCCCATGCTCAGGGTCTTCTCTGCTGAGCTTGCCCAACAACTCCTCCCTGAGCCCTTCTCTAAATTTCTTTTATACTCTTTCAGCCCTAATTCTAGCAAGTTTGATATTTAGGTTTCCATAACAAATATCAGGTTAGAACAAGCTTCCTGATCAAAATACCAAAGCCAGAAATTACAAAATAGGTATTTTTGGGCTAACTAGCTCCTTTACACAATTCTTTTGTTTTCATTTACAAAAAAATAATAGACTGATTTCCTTGAATATAGCAGGCTTTTGTAATAATCTTTTTTTTAAGATTTTATTTATTTATTCATGATAGTCACAGAGAGAGAGAGAGAGGCAGAGACACAGGCAGAGGGAGAAGCAGGCTCCATGCCGGGAGCCCGATGCAGGACTCGATCCCGGGACTCCAGGATCGCGCCCTGGGCCAAAGGCAGGCACTAGACCGCTGCGCCACCCAGGGATCCCCTTTTGTAATAATCTTATGTATAAAACTATAAAAGTAGCCATATGTCCATCGGCTGTATTCATAATCTCATCCTGACACAAAAGCTATTTTTCTTTGCCTCCTATCTTCTGGTGTTCAGCCTCCTGGTGTTTTTGTATCATTGTAGATTAGCATATATATTTTTCTTTTTTAAAGATTTTATTTATTTATTTGAGAGAGAGAGCACAAGCAAGCACGGGGTTGGGAAGAGGGAGAGGGAGAAGCAGACTCCCTGTGGAGCAGGGAGCCCCACATAGGACTCTATCCCAGGACCCTGGGATCACAACCTGAACCAAAGGCAAACATTTAACTGACTGAGCCACCCACGTGCCCTGCATATATATTTTTCGTATGCAGTTTTTTTACATAGTTCCAAGTAGTTCTACGTAGTCATCAAAGTAAATATCTGCAGCATGGTCCCTTAAACTGATCTATCTGGGTTTACAATCTTATGTCTTAGGACTGTCAATGTTTTCTATCTCTTAAAATCACCTGGATAGCAAGCTTTCTGAAGTTGACTACCCTGTCTAAAATTCTCTCAATCTGCAGAGCTTGGCATACTGCAAAATAAATTTGGTAGTCAGGAAACATTGAATGTGACCTAATAATTGTTACCAAAATATACTCTAACTGGCACACACACATACACACACATCCCACATTCTTGATAGATACACAGATAGATAGATACATATATATACATACATATATGTGTAGGTAGTGGTTTCAAGCACACGTTTCAGAATTATGCTGCTTTGGACTAATATTCTTGCTCCTCCACTATTCACACCCTGAGTTATCATAGGGGAAGCTATTTAACCTCTTTTTGTGCAAATTTTCTTTTCTCTAAAGTGAAGACAAGAATATCTACTTGGAAGTAGAGATTAGATGACAAAATAAAGGTGGTGCCAGTCTGGCTCACTAAATGCCCAGAAACAGCTCAATGGTGTTGTAATGCAAACTTGATTCACCGCATTCTAAAATACAGTAATTGTACGAAGCAAGGTAACACATGTATATATGAGAGTCACGAAGAGAGTCTGACACAGGAAGAAGTTTCCCTCGTCCTGTTTGGAAAGTGGCAGAAGTGCACTTGTTTTGGTGAATCTGGGTGAGACTTCCCTCTGAATGTTGCCAGAACAAGTGTCTTCATGTAAGTACGTCCATCTCCTGCCATGAGCCAGGACCACTAGTCGGGATGTAGAGATGTTTCTGGAGCAAAAGCAGAAAGAAAAGAACCAGAATGGCTTCTTTTGTCCAAGGCTAATCCCATGAGCAGTAGGAGGGGAGGATATTCAGGCCTCTCTAGAGTAGTTTTACCTTTGCCAAATAGTGGATACTTGCTAAAATCTTGTACACCCAGGGACTGGAAGGCAGGATTCAGGAATAGATTCACATCAACTTGAAGCTGTAAAGGTACATTCTTTTATTTTAAAGAGTTTATTTATTTTTTTTTTTTTGACACACAGAGAGCACAAGCAGAGGGAATGGCAGGCAGATGAGAGGGAGAAGCAGTTTCCCCTGTAGAGCTGGGAGCCCGACAGTGGGAAGCCCGATGTGGGGCTCGACGTGGGGCTCGACCTGGGGCTCAACCCAAGGCCCCTGGGATCATGACCTGAGCTGAAGGCAGACGGTTAACTGACTGAGCCATCCAGGTGCCCCTGTAAAGGTACATTCTAGAGCTGGGAGAGGGCTTGTGGGAGGGAGCCAGATGAAGTCATTCGGGGATCACATGGCCCAGGGTCGACTCCTGGTTTAGCCACTGTGTTGTATGACCTTGGACAAATCTTTTTTTGCTTTTCTGTGGCCAATTCCTTTAATTGTAAACTGTGAATAAAAGTAGCACTTACCTTCTAGGGTTGCTGTGAGGATTAAGTAAATTAATCTATGAAACTGCTTAGGACAATATATGGCAAAGAAAAAAACATTTAGTAAATGTTAGCTGTCATAACCTACCTACGTTTAGAGGGCCAGATGGTCAGTCTTGTTCTTGCCAAGGTTCTTTTCCTTCCCTCTCTTTTATTTTCATGATGACACCTGGATTTATGTGTATTTTTATTTAAGAAGTTTTCGATTTTCTGTGGGCAGATAAATATATGACATTATGCATAAGTCCTGAGCTTGTTCTGTTATTAAATTAGAATTGTGGGCACAGCTACTTTATATATTAAGAATTGATTGTCATCCTTATTATTTTTTAAGATACAAAATCTGCAGTTGGCTAGGCCTGGACAGCAAAGAACACATTTGCAGGCAGAGTACAATTCTCAACAGTCCCCATACTTCTAAGAGTAGGGCATGAATCAGTTTTTAGCAAAGGTATTTGCTCAGGATTCCAATTCCAACAAGAAATGTTCTTTGTGATAAATTCATCTAACCACAGCTGGAGTTTTGGTTAGGTCTGGACTCCCTCCACCTTCATTAATTCATTGTCCTTGTTGCCTGCTGAAAGTGTGCTGGCAGAACAGGACTGTGCTTTCACACTTCTTTTCTCTCTGCTCTTTTGCATTCGGAGTCTCGGGGGTTTGACTTGTCACTAAGCCCAGTTTAGAGCCACTGATCTCTGAATTCTGCTAAGTTTTTTATGGTGTTACTCCAAAATGTACTACAAGGCTCACAGATGTTCCTACCCGGGTAGTTTCCAGGGGCAGCATGGAGCTGCTCAGGTGCCAGCCTCTGTCTTGAACCTGGATATGTGTGTGGCTGGCTGGCACATTGGTGCTGGACCCACTCAGGTCACCAGTTCAATGGCAAGGGAGTACAAGATTCCATTCAGCCAACATTTAGTGACGTTTTACATTGGATAGGGACCTAGTGCTAGGCGCTTCATGTGCCTCCTCATTTATCATTGCAACATCCTGGTCCCTATTTTGAATATTTTTTAAAATATTTTATTTATTTGAGAGAAAGAGAGAGAGAGAGAGAGCACAAGCAGGGGACGCAGAGGCAGAGAGAGAAACAGGCCCCCCGCTGAGCAGGGAGCCTGGTTCAGGACTCGATTCCAGGACCCTGGGATCATGACCTAGCTGAAAGCAGCCACTTAACCAACTGAACCACCTAGGCGCCCCCTATTTTGCAGATTGTTGAAGGTGCCTGAGGGAGATCCACAAAGAGCATCATTCCCCTCAGCATGAGTTCTGAACAATTTGAGAAATAAAGCAAAAGAGCAAACATGGAAGCCAAAACATCATCTTCATTGTAGAGATGCTAAGTTGGCAGGTGTCAGAGCCAAATGAGCTTGTAAAGGTTGAATCCTAGAATCAGACAGATGTACACACCAATTACATCAGTAGGAGCCTCCTCACCTCTCCCTAGACCCCAGCCACATCTGAGCTCTGGGTCAGGCAGTCAAAATAGGCTTCACTATGGGTAGCTCAGTCCCAAAAGGAAGAAATGTAGAGCTGAATAGAGCATGCCGAGTTACTCTCCCCAAATGTAGTAAGCCAATGAATTACCCCTCCGGGAGCTGAATGGAATGAGTCAGGTGTTGGAGAGAGGCCAGGAGTTTGTTTATGGAAAAATATGTCTTTATGAAAACCAGTGTGGAGGAAAGTTCAGATGAGGAAACTAGAGCATAGAGAAACCCCGTAACTTACGGAAATCTTCAACAGCTCCATAGCAATGGAGCTGAAATTTAAATACAGTTTTTACAGTCTTCCACCATAGGCTGAATGAGAGCTTTTCTCCAAATTGGAAAATTAGAGTTTTGACAGAGGAAAGAGCTGTGAAAGGTCATTTATCCTCTAGAATCCCAAACAAGATTTTACATAAACGATCCAAGAATGATAGGTAGGTTTTTTTCCTCCCTTAGGTTTGCTAAAACCTCTGTACTTTTGTTAACTCTGTTGAAAGTTCTAGTGGTCTTGTCTTTCATAGTATGGGTTGCTTTCTTCTTGTGAAGATATCCTGGGCACTGGCCTTCTTCCTCCCAAATCTGGCTCTGACCTGGTGGTACACCAAAGTCTGTGTCCTGAAAACTTGCTTTCGGACCACTATTTGGAGACCAGCTTCCTTCCCCATGCTTGTCTTACCCACTTGTAACTACCTCCATAGCCAGAGGCAAATGCTGCCCCAACACTAAGGGACTGAGACAAACTGTCTGCACACTGCCTGCCTGACCTGATGTACTCAGCATTAGCAGGCTCGCTGAAGGTCTGCTAAGCATCTTGAGGACTTGGGGTTTTTGTTTGGTTGTCTGTGGGTTTGTTTTTTTTTTTGCTTTTTTTGAGCGGAGTGGGGTGGGGTGGGGTGCTCATGTGTATGGGGGGCAGTGGGAGAAGGGAGAGAGAGAATCTTAAACAGGCTTTGTGCCCAGCATGGAGCCCGACTCAGGGCCTAATCTCACTACCTTGAGATCATGACCTGAGCCTATTAATAGTTGGATGCCTTAACTGACTGAGTCACCCAGGTGTCCCTTGAAGCCTTGTTTTTAAAACATACTCCTTCAAAATGTTATTAGGATGTTTACTATTTAAACATTCTAATTGCATCTTTAAACTTTTGAAATTGGAAAGCTGAATGACATTTTCTTTAAGGACAGCTTGCATAGCTTCTTGAAGGCTTGAGACCCATGTCTCAAATTGTATTCCTATTCAGAGATTGGCTTCCTTGTGGCTGTGTGTGTGTTTGGGAGGGTGTGTATGTGGAGGGATTTATGGATGCAGTTCTACTAGGAGACTTCCTGGAAGATCATTATGAATGAGCTACATAGAGATCCTGAAGGAGACATAGTATCACAGCCACTGGTTCCCATATATGCCTTAGGAATTGTACACGGCTGGAAATAATTAGCAGCTGCAAGATTTAAAAACTAAGGAGGAAAGAGGTAAGTCTTGTGCCCAGAGTCAGACACGGGAATTTGGAATTATGTCTTCTTCCTGTGAATCAGAAGTCATATTCCAGAAGCCATGAAATCCCAAACTCTACTTCTTACCTCTTAGGTAATGATTTTAGGAACTTAAAATATCCTTTGCCTTTGTGGTTATGATAAACTGATAATATACCTTTTTTAGGTTCTGTTCTCGAAATATTATTAATGAGGTAGGTTTTCATTGTTTAGAAACTTGTCCTTTAGTATGGCCCATTTTACTTGCAATATCGAAAATCCTGTATGATCCCTGCTGGTCAGTCTCCTGAAATTTACCCTGCAAATAGTTTTTGCAGCAATTGTAGAACAGCTATTATTTAAAATTCTACAAAGCACTTTCTTTCTTACTTTTTCTCCTTCCTGTTCTCATGAGTGAAACCTCAGTGGATAAGCAGGGAGGTTTAAGTAGTTTTGAAAGAGCCTTTGTCAGCACTTGCATATCAGGAAGAAGCTGCAGCTTTGAGGAACATTGAGAAAGAGAGTTGCCCTCCCCGAATGTGAGGAAAGAGTGTTTCCTGTTTATGGCCAGGTTCATTGTCCAGTCACTCCAGGGGAGCTTGTCCTAGGCAATTTAATTCAGGTTGGGAAGGTAGTGAATGCTCAGCGCAGCTTCGTGGATGAGGTTGTAACCAGCCTTCCATAACACGTCCTGTCTCTAATTCCCTTGAGCTAGCGTTATTCTTTGGACTGTCAAACTAGCACCTTTGGATATGTCTGTGACCTTGAAAATTAGAATAATTAAGTTTCCTCTGGCACAGCGGGACTTGATATGCGTAATTAACAGCAGCCAGCAGTCCCTGGAGACCAAATTTATGAACGACATTAAAAGACGAAGAAGCAAACCTTTTTGAATGAGGGGAAGTGAACATTAGTTATGTTAGCACGGCAGTACTTGGATGTTGCTACATGCACGTAGATGTTTCTCTGAAATTTAGTAACGCATTTTCCCTTTATTTTTCTTGGTAGCATACATCATCTGAAAGAGAGGGAAAGTGAATAGTTGGCCACCGAATTAATGAATAGAGGCAGGAACTGAAAAACTATAGGGAAGAAAAAATTTAGTTGTGGGCTACATTAACTTTTTTTGCAACAAAACCAGTTTTTAGACCATGATCGCTGTGTATTTGCATTTTCTGTCCCTAATCTGGGACCATGCCTAGCCACAAATACATGCCTAAAAATGTGCAATGGATGTTTTTGAGTGGATCTCTTTTTAAACACTTTTTCAAATAACTCTGGTTCTTTATAGCACTGCTTTCTCTAAAATTTTCTTTACGTATACAAGGATAGGTAAACTGACATCCACAGGGGAAGGGAGACAGAGGAAGAGAGGCGTAGAGGGAGATGTAAGGACAGGAGAGAGAGGAGTAGGACAACCCATTAAGAAGATGTAGTTCTTCTAGCATATTGGCTGCTCTGAGTATGGGAGTTTGCTTTTACTAATGGGAGTTTAAAAATCAGACAGTAGCTACACTCGCAGCTAATGAAACATTCCATCTAGAAATGCTGTCTGCTGAGGAGTTCTTGTAATGATGTGGTCTTCTTCTGGATTCATTCTAGTCTTTATTTCATGTTGGAACTAATGCCAAAATGTATGCAAGTGATAGTGTGTGACTGTTCACAGAGATAAAGAGTATCAGTCTGACTGGAAAAACATGGATTTGCAGTGACCTCAGACACCTATAAGGAAAGATCCTGGCATCCAGGACCAATAAGTGGTTAGAGATGACTAGAAGTCCTTTGCCATTATGAAGAGCATCTCAAATACCTTTGCCATTTAGGAGGGGTTGATCTGTACCTTAGGAGTGGTAGTTGGTAAAGAATATGGCAGAGGAGAGATTTTCTGAAAAGCACAGAAGGATTGCAGAAGTCTGTGATGGGAACACATATGCATAGGGACAGTGCTCTCATGACCTTGGATACTGTGATTCAGGTTAGAGCTAAATGGAACAAGGACATATTAATTCTTTGACAGAAATGACTAAAAGAAGGACAAGACGATTAACTGTCTGTAAAAATAATCATGGCAACTCTAAACCGATAATCACTATTTTTGTTATTGATCTCTGCCTACCCACTACCACTCACCTCATAGCCAATTAGCTCCTCTTCTTCTCTCCCAGAATGAATCTGCATTGAGAGGATTTGAATATTAAAAAATTATCCAAAAGATATTCTGAGGCCTGGATTCAGTGAATAGGTTATGGTAAGAAACATTATTGCTCAAATGCTGCTTTTTATATGTTCATTAGTAAAACCTAATGTTGTAAGTTAAATATTGATCATGTACCATTATGTATTATGTACAGTGTAGATTAGGCCAGGCCAATGGTCGCCCTATTCTTTAGGTCTTTTTGTTGTGTTAGTCATATTCCAAGTTCTCTGGTCCTGAATGGAAGACTCCTTTTTTTGTACCTCTCCAGATTCCAAATTAAGAGCCATTCTCAAAATTTCTGGAGAAAATAAATAGTTCTACGAGTGGCTCAATTAACTAACCAAATAACTAACTAAATGAAAATAATGTGACAAATGAGTCTGAGAAACAATGACTGCTAATCTTTGAGAATCAGATTCCACAGAAACATAGAGTAGTAGCTCTGAGAAGTCCTGAACTAAAGAAGCTTACTTTCTTTATACTTAAGTTTTTACTAACCATATTCAATATGATCAAAACTATATGTATAAATAGCTAATATTTATTGAGGGACTCTCTTGGCCAAGACATTATTTTATTGCCTATCCCTGCATTTTTTGTAACCCCCTATTAACTGTCTAAGTAACATGTGAAACCACCAAATACCCATTGAAGGATATGGTATGACTGTATCTCATTTAAACCTCATAGTCAAAATTGGCACTATCCAATATATATATAATGTAAACCACATATGTAATTTTAAATCTTCTAGTAAAAAGGACAAAAAAAAACCCAGGTGAAAATAATTTTGGTAATATATTTTATTAACCCATTATATCTGAAGTATAAAAGTTATTAGTAAGATACATGACATATTTTTTCAAAGTCCAGGGCATATTTTGAACTTAAAACATACCTCAATTCATAGTAGGTCCATTTCAAGAACTCAGTAGCATACGTGACTAGTGGCTACTACTCTGAACTATGCAGGTCCATGCAAAGACGATTCACAGGAAAATGTCTGCCCGTCCTTCCAGGAGTATAATGTAATCAGTTCTCATTTAATCCCAACAGCATCATCTGGAATTAGGCCAGCCTCTGTGAATTACTTGGTAAGACATTTAGGCACACAACATTTAGATTTCTTTGACATTTCTGTTTTATTCAGCTCCAGTGTCAAGTTTGCTTAATGCGGAGGGAACACAACTGATGAAAGTCTCCATGATTTAATGAAAGTCAACAGGAAGGCACCCAGAAACCAAATTTAACCTTATCAGGATAAAATTTAATTTTATATAGGGTAGATCCTTGGGTTGACTTTCTGTGTTTTGGAACCTTGAAGGTATGTGGATATGGGTTGTTTTTTTTTTCAAGATTGAGACTTATTAGATGAACATTGGACTGATCTTTGAGAGCCAGATAAATTTAAAATAGAGTGTATTTAAAATATATAATTGTGCATGTCTTTAGTAGGAAACAGATAATAATAGTAATCTCAACATCTCCATATGCTAAGGCCTACTTAATATATGTCACATTTTAATCCTTCCCGTTCCATGAATTGCCTCATATATGATTGAGAAAATAAGACTTTGGAAGTTTAGGAAAATCTGACTAAGTTTCCACAGTTGTCAGCTTTGTTTAATGCCAGAGCCCATGCTCTTACAGAGCACCAATTCCTATGTGCCTCTGCATCCAAGAATCCACAGCCTTTGGGGTCAGCAGACATTGGGCATAGACAGGGTGGGATGGCTGTAGACTAACCATTAAAGGAGAATGAGCCCTTTGGGGGAATATCTCTGAATATCCTTGACACTAGGATGGTGTTCAAATGTTTTCTTCATTTTTGTGAATGTGAAGATTATAGCATTTGTGTTTTAAAATTGGAGGATATTTTGAAACTAGTCCTGGAGAATCAAAATTATTCCGAGTATAGCTTCAGTTTATCCAAGCCCTGCAATTTCAGCATGATGACTTTCTCTGTTCCCAGAAATTGTGGCTCTGACAAGCTCCTGCTGCAGTCACTTCATTAATCTGGTTCTAGCAGGACACCTGTTCACTACTGTGCTGTGTCGGCTGATATCATGCGGTAGTTATGCTGTTAATTCATGGGCTGATGTCTTCCAGACTCAAGCAGGCTTCCTGTAGGTAGTGATCTGGGAAATCAAATCAAGGAGGCAAGGAAAACATTGAAAATTGTCTGCTTCTGCTAGCTTGATTGTA
Source organism: Canis lupus dingo (assembly GCF_003254725.2). Lineage (NCBI taxonomy): Eukaryota > Metazoa > Chordata > Mammalia > Carnivora > Canidae > Canis > Canis lupus. The sequence goes on along the minus strand of NC_064263.1, from coordinate 8,284,717 downwards.
TGACATGTTTTTGGGAGGAAAGAATACCATTTGGTGAATATGGTCCTTGTCACTGGGCCACTACTCAGCAGGAATTCTGTTGCTTGAATGGCAGTAGAAAACATGAACTCTTGAGTGAGATTTAACATGACCTAAATCTCATCTACTCTTTATTCTGGGGTCTTGAAGTTACTTAACCTCTCAGAGTCCTTACGTGCATGATAGAATAAATAATAGAGCAGCATTATAAGATATAAACTCTTACCCAGATAACTACTCAACAAACTTATTTATTAACTTCTATTACCATTATTTAGTATTAGTAAATAGGTGTCAATGCCTGTTTTTCACTTACAAATATGGAAAAGCTTCTTGAAGAATATTGTGCTCTGATTCAGTTTTGTGTGACAGAAATAAATAGAAATAATATAGAAGGTATTTCAGATGGGAGAGAAAGCTCCATGAGTAGTCTGGTGTAGCTTGGACCCTTGAGTCCTGAGAATCTGCAGATGAGATTTTTGCTTTTCAGTTCTATGTGATATTGTGATTTCTGAAGGACTTAGACTAGAAACTTGGCTCTACTACTTAACTGAGAAACTTTTTAAAAATATTTTATTTATTTATTCATGACAGACAACAGAGAGAGAGAGAGAGAGAGAGAGAGAGGCAGAGACACAGGCAGAAGGAGAAGCAGGCTCCATGCAGGGAGCCCGACATGGGACTCGATCCCCAGTCTCCAAGATCACACCCTAGGCTGAAGGCAGTGCTAAACCGCTGGGCGACTGGGGCTCCCCTTAACTGAGAAACTTTGAGCAAGTTACCTGACCACTTGGTGTCTACACCTATAAAAGTGCAAATAACAGTATCAATTTCATAGGGTCATGGTGAGGAATAAGTAAATCTAGCATATCAAACACCTGAATAGTACCTGGCTCATGGTAAATATTCAGAACTAATTAGCTACTGTTTATAATAATCATATTACTTTTAGAATTTATAGGTTCACTGGGGAAGCAGACCTATTAGCACATGAAATAATAACTAACCTATGACCTACTGCCACATGTATGATATAACTGGTCAAAACCAGTAATTTCCAACTTTTTCACCCTCAAACACCTTATCATTTCTTCCCCTAATAACAGTTAAAAAGACAAAGAAAACAAAAACACCAAAAAACTTTCAATTTTTTCTTAGTATAAAAGCAATGAAAGAACAATGTAGATAAATTATAAAATATAGATAAGCAAAGTGGGAATAAAATGAAGTCCCTAGTGACACCATTCAGAGCTAACTGTGGTTAATATCTTGATGTACATAGCTTTTCATGTCTGTCTTTGTGAATGCATATATAAATTTTCTAAAGATGGAATTATACTATCCTTATTGTTTGTAACTATTATTGTACTTAAATTTGTGAATGTTTGAGGCACCCGAGTGGCTTAGTCAGTTAAGCGTCTGCCTTTGGCTCAGGTCGTAATCCTGGGACCCTGGGACCGAGCCTTGCATCAGGCTCCCTGCTTGGAGGGGAGCCTGCTTCTTCTTCTTCCTCTACCTACTGCTTCCTTTGCTTGTGCTTTCTCTCTCTCTGTCAAATAAATGACAAAATCTTTTTTTAAAAAATTGTGAATGCTTTGTCTACTAATAAATGCCTCTAAACAATTTTTTGAATGACTAAATACTACTCTGTTGTATGGATGCACAATAATTCATTTGCCAGTCTCCACTGCTGGACATATATGTAGGTGCTTTTATCTGTGTGTGTATGTGTGTGTGTTTGTGTGTGTGTGTGTGTGTTTGTGTGTGTGTGTGATGGCAAACAGCAGTATGACACTATCTTATACCTAAATGGATGCAGCTTGTTACAGTGTTTTGTTTGACATATACTTCTGAGTAAAGAGGATGGTTCTGAGTGTTTTGCTGGGAGGTAGGGCCACAACAGAACTGCCATCTGCTTCCTGAGCAGAGAAGGATTCAGGAACAAGGCAATCCCAAGCAGCACATCTAGCAATGGGAGGCAGATGGAATATAAAACATGTTATAGAAGACAACAGAGCCTGCAGGTCCTATAATGAAGACCAGAAAGAACCTCCATTAGCAGAGAGGCCTCCTTCCCTGAGCTCCTTTCCCCTTTGGATCTATGAACAACCTCTGTAACTGGTCAGGGAAGGCCAGCTCTGAGAGCTGGGAGAGGTAGGAAGCAGGTATTATGATGATACATACAAACAGGTCAAGAGGAAATATCACTGTTTCAGATGAGAGGGTAGCGTGTGTGATCTGGTGTGGCTTAGACACACGAGATCTGAGAAGTTCATAGTCCATCTTCACAGTTGTGAGCACTCTGGAGAGCTTTCTGGTAGCTGCCTGTGAGCTGCTTTGTAAAGAGGACCCTGGCCCACCAAGGTTGCCCAGAGAAATGGGTAGAAAAGCTTATTAGTGAATATCAGTGGATCTCTTGACTTAAAAAAAGTTCATCTAAAATTGCCTTATCCAAATCAGTCTAATCTCCCAGAATAAGACTATTTAATGTAATGATACATTAAAATGAACAACTGAAATGTCTTAGACCACTGGGTCAGAAGTAAACCAACAGTCCACCTGTCTCTCACCTGGCTAGTAGCTGAGATAAAAAGCACCATCTTCCTCTTCAGAGCCTCCTACTGAGGGCCAGAAGAAAAGCTCTAAGTTTTTTCCAACACAGCACCTATTATTAGGTGGTTTCCATTTTTTTTCTTCTGTAGTAAGTAAGCAGCACTATGATGAGACCGTCATATTCTAGCTCAGTTGTTTTTAAATATTTTAACTAATGGAATTTTATTGTATTTTTTCCCCTGGGGACTTGAAGCAGTAGGTAGAACCATGTAGGGCCAACTGATAAATAATAAATGCTCTAATGCCCATTAATCTATATTTAGAAGCAGCGTTCCCCTCACTCCTAGGTTCTGACATTTACTTGTACTCTTCACCCCTGTATACCTAGGTTTATATAGCTCCATTTTCCATGGAAACACGTTCTTTACATTTCCAGACCCATAAACATATATTTTTCTCTGCCATTTACCCAGCAGGGAAGAATGTTTGTTTAAGAATGAGGGTCCCACTTGTTTCCTGTAGTTTGTCATGAAATTTTGAGAAACCCAATGCTGTTACATGCACTCCTTGTTTCTGCCATCCTCCTCCCCAGCCATAGTGGAGTGACCTTTTTTCTTCATATATAGTCCCTCACCTGCTAGGTTTCCAAAGTGCTGTGGGCCATCGTGACTGTCATTTTAAGGATGGATGGCTTTGCACTGGCTTCTATAAAGATGTTTTACATGGTAGGCTTTTAGAGTGTGTGATAGACTGCTGAGAGAAATGACAAGAGGCAGCACCATTTTGCATGGTCTTGAGCCTGAGCAGGCTGTGAGACAGAGCTGTGCCCAGTGCCGTCAGGAGCAGGAGATTCCTTGCTTTGATTCCAGGGTTTAGCTTGGAGCCTTCGTTCAACAAGATTCACCAGCCAGCACTGTACCTGCCTTCCGGGGCTCAAACACACGGCACTTGATTATGGTTTGCAAAATGTAAATTTAGACAAAATTTGCATCTGCCTCTTATAATGTGTCAAGATGGTCTATTCTGTTTTCCCATATCCAAAAGGCATCTGCTGACAACTTTGAAATGCAGATAGTCCTGTGTTATAATCCTTTGACCCTCCCTGCAGCCTGGACTGCTGATGTGTGTGTGGTCCTTCAGCAGTATGAGAATTGTGCGAAAGCACAGCCCAGGAAGGCTGGGTGCTTATGAGCCTGTAGGATAGATATTCAAACTTTGGAGAGCCTGCTGGAGCCATTTCAGACACCTGGAGGGCTATGTGCATCCCCTTGCCCTGGGGCCTTCCAATGGGCCTGACAGCTGCTCCTGTATTGCTCACGGGGCAGAAAAGCATGGAATGATGGAAAGGGAGGAGCAGCTTTCCATGCCTGACTCAGCCTCATGCTAGCTTTGCAGCTTGGTTAAATCTGAATGTGTCTCTGAGCCTAAGACTATTCTGGTCATCCCTATTATGGTAGTAATCCTCTGTGCTTGCCTATGTTCTGGGCTATTGTCAGGTTCCATTAAGTAAGCTCCTCACGTTCTTTGAAACTTTCTCTCACTTCACAGTCTATGCCTGAAGCAGAGGCGGTGTTCAGAAGTATCTGATGATTGAATGAATATAAACTACTATATGGATGATTTTGGTCAAACCTGTTCAAATTTGAGCAGATGTAGCTTCGTTCACTTACTGCTCCTTGGAGGGAAGAGCTGTTGCCTTACTGACTTCATCGTGGGAACAGCCAACAGTGGTTTGATGTCACCATGCCTCTATCTGGCCAAACATCAAACCCATGCTTCCCTCGGGATCAAGAATGGGAATCTAGCTATTGCAGGGCATGACGTGTTTTTGCCGTTGCTTCAAATGCTGGTTGATCTTTAACTTTGCATGCCTTGTCTGCATGCCTGGAGCCCCTTCAAAGTGTAATATTGAGCAAGAGGAGCTATGGGTTGGTGCAAGGCAAAGAAAAAATATGTTTTTCTTTGTTTTGTCTTTAGCCCAGGGTTTATTGCTGCCAGAGTCCTATTTATTAGCCAGTTTTAAAAAGCAGCTGTTCTCTGTCTTCTTTTCTTCCTCCAGTGATGCCTGCTTTGGATATTTGGGCACAGCTTAATTTTAGCAATGCTCTGTAAAAATGAGTCCTGGGAAATAGATTCTGTATCTCTATCAGAGGTTGGAGAAACGGAAGCATAAATATTGAATCCACATATTAAAGAGAGGGCAGATAATTAAGCTCTCGCCTGGTCCCTGGCAGCTTGTTGATGTGTTTTTATTTTCTAGTGAATGAGTGATGTTTTTCAAAGGGAGATGCCATTTGGGAAATCAGATCTCTGCTGAAGCATAGCAGTGATCCCTGCATTGTCATGTTCCACACAGGTCCGGCTCTAACCCACCGGCAGGCAGAGGGTTGGACTAATTACACAGCTGTCAGAATCCCACAAATGAATGGACCGGGAGTGCCGCTCCCTTATCTGTGACAGTGTGCATTGCATTGGATTTCACTCTTTCAGTGGTAGTATTTTTGCAAGCAAGAGCGCGTTCATATGCAATTGAAAACTTTTCTGAAAACAGCATTAGAAAGTATATTTGTACATGCATGTGGCCCAGCGATACAGAGCTTGCTACCAGCCTAAAGCCACCATGGCTGGTAAGACAAATAGATGGAATTTAGGATCATGCTGAAAGGCAGTGACCTTTCTACCCTGCAGAAACGTTCTTGTTCCTACACACACAATGCATGCACCCAGTACCTCTACGCACATTAGATGAATGTTACAAGTGTCATCTAGCTAAAGTATTGTTATGTTGCAGACATATAATAGGGAGCCTTATGAGGGAGCCTTATGATATAAGATGTTTCTCTGTAAGTAGGGAAGGGTACTCCTCTCCTAATAAACCATCACCACGGCCCTGCAGATTCGCTGTGAAGTCATCCAGAAACCAAATAGGAGATCCTTTTTGTTCTGAGCTGTATGAACCGGGGAAATGTTTGAAGGGCCGTAGTGTGTTAGCCATATAAGAGCCTGTGGCTAAAGGAGAAACCAGCAAGACTGACCCTATTTTTAGTTAAAATTTGATCTTTTATCATGGATTGCAAAAAAATGTTTAAATATTGCAATATGATATTTCTGTCTAGATTATGGTTTTTGTTTTGTTGTTGATTTTTTCTGTTTTTTGGCTCCTCTTCAGTTTTGCACCTGGGGCAGATCCTTACTTGCCTCACCCTTCCTGGCTCCTTGGAAGGTTTTCTTTGCATTTGCCTATGAGACGAGAGGACAGAGAGAGGAGCTTCATCCACGTGTCCCTGCTGCCTAGCACACTTTCTTCTGCTCCCCACAAAGCCTGGTTATGTGATAAAACTGAATCACATATACTCCTCATAGTCACCGAGTTAATGGTCTAGAAGTAATGATAGGCAAAATCAGATTAAACATATTTATAAAATCAGAGTAAACACATTTATAAGAAATAGTGTAAACACATTTATAATTTTTTTGACAAAATGCAGAACACCATTAAAAAACAAAAACATTATGGGGCACCTGGGTAGCTTGATCAGTTGAGCATCCCATTCTTGGTTTTGGCTCAGGTCATGATCTCAGCATTGTGGGATTGAGCCCCGTGTTGGTCCCTGCACTCACAAGGAGTCTTCTAGAGTTCCTGTCTCTCTCCCTCCTCCTCTGCTCTTCCCCATATTCATGCTCTATCTCTCGCACGTGTTCTCTCTCTCTCTCTCTCTCTCTTCCTCAAGTAAATAAAATCTTTAAAAAGAAAAACAAGCACATTATGATGAAGTGAAAAGCATGGCGGGCATGGTGATGGAGAACTTTCCTCAGAGTGGTTAGAAACCGGCTCATGAATGAGCTGGCATCACCTTGACACCTGATGGAAAAAAGCCATCCATAAGATGAGATGGAAGAGAGAACTCCAAGCAAAGGACACGTGTGGTGTGAGGGTGAAGAGCCAAAGTTGGAAAGAAAAAAAAAAGAAAGAAAGAAAAGGTTGGCTGTTTTAGTGCAAAATGAGTGGCTGGTGGGCAGGGGTGCAGTGAAAGAGGTGGGCTGAGTCAGGGCCCAGGGCCAGGTTATGGAAGCCTTTGAAGTTTGAACTCTGAAGTCTGACAAGGGCAGTGATGAGTGTGGAAGGCGTCTTCTCTGAGTGGCTTCCCCTCTCCCTCTCTCACAGTACTGATCATTTATGGTGCAGTGAATGCTTGTTTATATATTTAAATCCCCTTCTAGTTTGAAAAGTCCACAAGGACAAGGAATGGATCTTGACTCTTCACTTGTTTCCTGTGCCTGGCATGGGGCTCAATAAATATTGTGACATAAACTAATCCTTAGTGACATGGTGGTAGCCACAAATCAACCTGGCCGGCAAAAAGAGAAGGGGAAGCCTTGATGATACCTTTACCCTTTGGGACTGAGGCACTGTGCCCTCAAAGGGATTTGGGGCTCAGGAAAGCTCCTTGCTGTATCACTGGGAATCTTAGGACCAGAATCTCATACTCTGTATAGTGAGTATTTTTATACTGTATATGTTTTCTTAGTTAATCTTTTTCCCTTGGCTTATAAACAAAATGCCAGCTCATCGCAGCTTTAGGGAGATTTTATCTGGAGTGTTAAGGCAGACTCATCCTTCTGTGTTTAGAATCGGCAGGGAAGGTGAAAGTAAAGTGAATACAATAACAAAGGGAAGACAACCCACTTATAGAACCCCCACAAAGCAGAGCTTCCTTCCTTTTCCTTCATTGAGAAAACCCAAGATATTTAGTGAACATTGTGCCAGTCCTGCCTTTGCTCATGCTGGAGAGTTCACAATCTGAATTATTCATTAGTTTTCAAGTGTTAACATGCTAATGCACTGACCGATTCTCCTTTATTAACGCGTTTCATTAGGAATTGTGTTTTATAGCCAAGACATGGAAACCACCTCAGTGTCTGTTGATTGGAAAGAGCCGACAGATAGAGAAAATGTATATATACAGAAAATACATATACACAATGGAATATTATTTATCCATAAAAAGGAAGGAAATCACTGCCAATGGCAATAATGCGGATAGACCTTAAGGGCATTTTGCTCAGTGAAATCAAACATAGGAAAACAAATACTGTACAATCTCATCTATATATGGAATCTAAGAAAAACCAAACTCAGAGAGACAGAGAGGAGGTTGGTGGTTGCCAGGGGCTGGTGGGGTAAATGGGGAGATGTTGGCCAAAGAGTACAAACTTCTGGTTTTAAAAATCAAGAAGTTTTGAGGATCTAAGGGACTGCACAGTGACTATAGTTAGCAATACTATATTGTGTACTTGAAAAGGTGCTAAGAGAGTAGATCTGAAAACCTGTCACCCCCCCCCCACACACACACACACAGGTAAATATATAAAGTAGGCACATGTTAACTAACCTTATCATGGTGATCATTTCATAATATATAACATCTATCAAATCATCAGGTTGTATTCCTTAAACTTCCACAATGCTACATTGCAGTTATAGCTCAGTAAAGCTGAAAGAAGAAAGAATTGTGCTTTAGGAATTGATACTGTGACAAATTATGAGAGGTTAAAAGAGTATTTGTCTTTTTCCTTGGCCAAGAGAACTTCCAGCACTTCTTGTTCTCTTTGTCTCAGAAAGAAATAGTACTATCCGGCAGCCAGATCTTTTGTCCATTTGGCACCTTTTATGCCCATTATTTTTTCCCTCTATAAGCACATGTTGGTGTCTGCTGTGGACTGAGAACTGTGCTGAGCACCAAGCTCCACGAATTCTATGGCCTACATGGACAGGCCCCATCCTTGCTGGTTTGTGGGGTGAGAGAGTGTGTTTCAGTGTGCTTTTCAGGAACATGGTAGGGTAAGAAGTTTATTTTTCATGAGTATTTTGGGAAGCTTCACAACTGTGCCAGCACTTAAAAGATCCTTAACAATTGTGTAAGACTGACTAAATTTATGTCCTATTTGCTCAATATAGTCTCTTAAATAGGTAATGTAGCACAGTGGTTAAGAGTTCTGGTTCTAGGGGTGCCTGGGTGGCTCAGTCTGTTGAGTGTCTAATTCTTGGTATCAGCTCAGGTCATCATCTCAGGTCAGGCTCCACACTCAGCAGGAAGTCTGCTCAATATTTTTCTCTTCTCCTCTCCCTCTGACCCTCCCTCTTATCACTTGCTCTCTTTCTAAAATAAGTAAATCTTAAAAAAAAAAAAAATAAAGAGAGAGTCTTGGTTTTGGAACAAAATGGCCTGTGCACAATTTCCAGCTCTGCTAGCTGACAGCATTATGTAACCTTGCAGAAGACTCCGAACCCCTCCAAACTTAGGTTCCTTATCTTTAAAATGGGGATAATACTAGAAGCTACTCATAGAGTTCCTATAAAGATAAATGAAACGTCTCATGTAAAGTACTTAGGGTAGGGGATCCCTGGGTGGCTCAGCGGTTTAGCACCTGCCTTTGGCCCAGGGCACGATCCTGGAGTCCCTGGAGTCCCGGGATCGAGTCCCACGTCAGGCTCCCGGCATGGGCGTGGAGCCTGCTTCTCCCTCCTCCTGTGTCTCTGCCTCTCTCTCTCTCTCTCTCTATCATAAATAAATAAATAAATCTTTAAAAAAATAAATAATATTTAAAAATAATAATAAAGTACTTAGGGTAGTAACTGGCAATTAATGTGTTAAAAATAGTAGTTATTTTTATTAGTGTCAGAATTGACTCAGATTTTGTTAAAATATGTGTGGGTCCCACAGAGACTCACTCCATCAACTTTTCTAGGTAATGTCTAGGATCTGTGTTTCCTGCAAGCACCCCAGGTTACTCTTACATAGGCAATTTGTAGTTATATCTGTACTGGGGTTTGCTCCAGGACTTTCCAGGACTCCAGGACTTTCCAGTTAGAAAAACAGGGGCTGGAATTGTAGTTCTCAGCCCCTTCCTGTCTGTGTGACTTTGGACTGTGGCCCTTGTTCATAACTTGTAAAAAAAGAGATAATATGTACCAGGGTTTTGGTGAAACTACGTGAGTGTTGTGACACAGTGAATGTCACATACTTAGCACATAGGGAGTGCTCACTAAAGCAGGGCCACTAGTTTCACAAGCATGTTACCCACTGTGTTAGATACTGGGTATGTGGAGACAACAGTCACCTTCCAGTTTCCAGTTAGAAGTATAAAGTGGGTGCCTGGGTGGCTCAGTTGGTTAAGTGTCTGCCTTAGGCTTGGGTCATGATCTCAGGGTCCTGAGATCAAGCCTTGCGTCAGGCTCCATGCTTGGCAAGGAGTGTGCTTGTCCTTCTCCCTCTGCCTGCTCATGCTCGCTCTCTGAAATAAATAATAAATAAAATCTTCCAAAAAAAGTGTAAAGGATGACTAGTGCTTTAATGAAAAATAACACCCAATAGTTAAAAGGGTGTAATTGGAAGGGCAGTTAAAAATTACCTAGTCCCATGAGGTGGAGGAATTAATCCTTGAACACTCCCTGCAAGTGGTGGTTATCTAAATGGCACACAGCTCTGTCACAAGTGCTTTCTCTAAAAGTAAGCCAAAGCCTGCCTCATTGTGTATTATAATTATTGATCCTTGCATAGAGGTTCTTCTGGGTCCCTGAAGAGTGAGTCTTATCCTTGGTTGAAGTTACCACCCTGAAATATCTGAGGAAGATGTCCTGTTCCCACCGATTTTAATTTCCCAGGTCAGTATCTTCAACTACCCCAGTTTTTTCTCATATAGGATGATTTGGGACTGCCCCCAAGCCTACATTCTGCTCCCATTAACAGGAATACTTTCACCCAGGGGGGAAGCTCAGAGAACAGCTATCATGGATGGCAGGGATGCCCCGGGAGAAGTACATGTAGAACCTCTTAAAAGGCCCATGTGGGGACTATTTCTCATAGAAAGAATACCACTGCATCTGATGATCATGGCTTGACCAATAATGCTAAAGTGGATGAATCAGATTGTTGTGGAAAAAACATTGAAAAGACTAATAGAAAAAAATGAATGCTTCTGAACAGCTCTTAGAATACCCTAAGCCGGGATCCCTGAGTGGCGCAGCGGTTTAGCGCCTGCCTTTGGCCCAGGGCACGATCCTGGAGACCCGGGATCGAATCCCACGTCGGGCTCCCGGTGCATGGAGCCTGCTTCTCCCTCTGCCTTTGTCTCTGCCTCTCTCTCTCTCTCTGTGTGACTATCATAAATAAATAAAAATTGAAAAAAAAAATACCCTAAGCCTTAATCTCAGGCTCCAATTTCTGTTTAAAGTTATTTCTTTGGGATGTTGAAATATCTCTAGCATAGAAAGCTCGTCTGACTTTGTTCTACTCATAACAAATAAAAATGCTCTGGGACCTGTTTGAGAGGACAATGCCATTTAAACCCTGAGAGCTAATGAGAAGGCCAAAGCATACATTTGATAAGCTTTGTCATCTTTTTGTCTGCAGATCATAGACCTTGCATTTTAATTTTCTATACATAATGCTTTCTTAATGAGTTCCAGTGGATGGCCATTGAGACATACTGGAGCAGCTGCCGATGTGATTAAGGGGGGTAGAGTATCGGGGGGAGGCATTTATTTGATTTACGTGATACGCAGTTAGGGTAACTAATATTTGCAGCCAGAGTACAATAACAGCAAGGGAAAAAAATCTTCAGTATTACTGTGGACAGGAGAAAGGTGCTAAATCAATTTATTTTTCCGATACGTGTGAAAACTACTAATTGCAAGTTAATGGAATTGCATTTTAAATGTGGAGTGTCTTGCTAGAATACAGTTTACTTTATGCCAGGAAGTTCATAGTAAGCCAATGCAATTATCAGAATTATTTTTAAAGTGAAAATTGAATTGAGGCATCCTAGTACTGATTCTGGCCATGTTATAAAGCACTGTTTTCAGAAATAGATTGTGGCTTGGTGGGAGAGGAAAGTATTGGAGATAATTCCTAAGAGTAAACCATGTGATCGCTGATCACCATGGTCACAAGTGCTAGTTATAGGGCTTTACCGTCAGCAAGTGTTGGGAGGCACTTTCATGTGTATCACCTCATTTAATTCTCTTAGCAAATCTGTACAGCAGTTATTATTGTTTTCATCTTCCAGATGACAAAACTGAGGCTTTACTAGCGTAATTAACTTATCTAAGGGAGGAATCATCAAACCATGATTTGAACTAAGTTTTTGGCTCTAAATTTCTTTTTTTATGGATAATAATATGTCAATGTTCTGTTCTTAGAACACTGTTGTCTCAAAAAAAAAAAGTCATGTTGGGCAGCCCGGGTGGCTCAGCGGTTTAGCGCTGCCTTCAGCCCAGGGCCTGATCCTGGAGACCTGGGATTGAGTCCCACGTCGGGCTCCCTGCATGGAGCCTGCTTCTCCCTCTGCCTGTGTCTCTGCCTCTCTCTATGTCTCTCATGAATAAATAAAATCTTAAAAAAAAAGTCATGTTATGAAAGTATTTGTTAAATTGTAGATACTATCTATATGCATGTACAGGATGATTATACTGTTATCAATTATACAGGTAAGCTAGAGGGTGAGAAAAGAAAATGGAAAACAATCAATCAAAAAGCTGAAACTGAGGGGTATATATAAATGTGAAGAAAATGTTACTGGATCTGTTTTTAGAGTCTTATCTCTTAGTTCTGAAGCCATGATTCAAATCGATCACTTCTCCACCCAGCATCTCTCACGGTATCCCTGTGTGCCTGTCCACTTGGCCTGGCCAAAGTGCCATGTCTTTAATTTCTTCCTTAATGTCTTTTGACATGTATAGGCTAACTCATAGTATGATGCTTCTCTTTCATGAAAACATACACAGACACACCCATGCACACTGGAGACTTTAATGATTATCTCGTTTTTTCCATTAATCCTCCCCTTCCTTGGCTTATTCAGAAGAGTCATGATCCTAACTTCAGTCCCTACTCTACATAAAGATGCAAACTCATGACAACCCACTCACCCATCCTTAATGCCCTTATTCCCTTGGCTGGTACGTAATTTATTTCATCATAAGTGTGTCATGTGCCCCAAATGAGCCATTCACTTAATGAGTTGGTAAAACCAACCTTTCCACCTAGCCCTCTAATCTGGAGGCAACGACATCAGCATTTTTGAACATTTGCCTGAAATCCCACTTTCTCCAACCCTAGGACTAAAAGATTAAGTTCGTTCTCTTTCCCTAGAAAAGAATATACAGATGTTAACACAGGCTCATTGTCTTGTATCAAAACCCTTGGGGTCAGGATTCAGAGTACTTCACAATTTTTAAAATGCAATAGGGAGGAAGCATATACTGTAACATATGCATGATGTCCTCAGCAGGGTCTAGGGCAGTAGCTTGTAATCAAATACTTTAATATTTCAGTGGCAAAACATATGGAGAGGCACTCTGGTGGGCTGAGTATAATAGCTTCACATTGGGCTAGGTTGAGTTTAATCATTAAATGGTTTCTAGTTGGACCAGGTTTTGCAGTTAAATGAGTTTTCAGAGCTTTGGGGATTTTAGAACTGCAGATATATCAGGGATTGTAGCCCTGTTAATAACAGACAAGTCACTATGTAAAGTAACTCTCCATGCCATTGTGCCTTGTTAAAGAAATTTGATTTTTCTAAGTAGAAAACAGTACATATCTTCTTAAATGCACCAAGTTTGAATACGGTTGGTCCAATTTGGTGCTTTATAAACTTGATAGAAATCTTAGAAAGTTCTGTCCATGTACCCTTTCTTACAGTATCTGTAATGCACTGGCTCTCAGTATATTCAATAGAGGTATAGCATAATCATCCTCTCCTTTCCTTCTGAAAGGTCAGCACAAAGACAAAAACGTTTTGGAGGTTGTGAGGGGTATTAGAGGCTTTGTGCCAATCTTTACATATCATTTTTTTCTCCCCGATCATTTCTTTTTCCTGGATGTAAGGCCACAGCCAAACTACCAAGGTGTCTTGTCATTCCAAAGTCATTTTCAAATATATTCTGGGTTTTAACGCTGAATAGTAATTTCTCAGCATGGTTTCATTGTCTATTAGGGTCAGAGCTTAACGGACCAGAGGACTGATCAAGGTCATTGTATATGTTAGTGATGATTAAAAGAGAAAAGGGAGACATGTGGGATCTTGATTGTTTCATTGAAAAACCCAAAATTGTTCAGGAACTCATAAATTAGCCCTGTTTAATGTTTATAAAGATAATTAGGGAAAGATTGCTTCAAAGTAATAACTGTTATAAAAATGAGCCCTTTTTAAAACCCTGATTTATAAAGCACTTATTTGCCTTCAAGAATTTTGGGGGCTGATTTATAAGCTGATGCACCATCTGTCTCTTCTTGGCAGAACAGGAGAAATGGTTGGATACTATTTTAGGAGCTAGATTAAAATATTAATTGTATATTTTACATGAACGAGAAACAGGAGGAGGTAGTAGTTTTGCCTTTGACTATGGGTGACTCCTTTTTATAAAGTATCTTTTAAATTCCTCTCCTTTGTGATTAGTTAAGATGAAAAATACACTATAAATAGAAAAAGTAAAGCTTGAAAACAAATGGTGCTGTTAGCAAGCTTTCTTTTAAAGATTTATTTATTTTTATTTGGGGTGAGGGGCAGAAGGGGAAGAAGGGAGAGAGACAGAGACACAGAGACAGAGAGAGAGAATCCTCATACAGAGGAGCCCAATGCAGAGCCTGACCTGGGGCCTGATCCCAGAACCCTGAGATCATGACCTGAGCTGAAATCAAGAGCCAGAAGCTCTGACTGAGCCACTCAGGCGCCCCTGTTAGTGAGCTTTTAACCAAAGCTTTTAGAGTTTCATTCATTTTACACACTGCAACAATTAAATATGTGGGGCATATTACCTAAGGATGCTCCAGTTCTGGATGCAGAATAAACTGTATTTCCGGGATTAATATTTCCCATTTATTGAGGGCCTCCCACATGCCACACATTGTGGTTATTTTTACTATCTCTAAAGGTCCGGCAGCCTTGCAGGGTTCAGGTTGTGTCGTCTTGCCACGTTGATAAGCAGGAAATTGAGGGTGAGGGGACTGAGGATTGTGCCCACACTTCCCTAAGCTCTGTCTGACTCTGAAGGATATTCTCTCTCTTCTGTTCCACACTTGACCTTTATCCTTTGAAAAATATGGATAATGATAAGCAAATACTTTATAAACTAAAAGCAACTATACCAGTGATCTAGACCATCAGACTTTGGGATGAGGGTATTTTAAAATCAGTTGTCTTGTTCTCAGTTGGTGTCTTCTACCATCAGCGACATAAAATATGTTCATTTTCTAGCCATCAGAGTTCAGTGCTGGCTATATTTTCCACCTAAATCTGTCTTGACTCTCCTTAAACTGTCCTAAAATGTCAGCATAGACCTACAAACCATATGCCTACTCCATGACTGGGGTACAAATTGCTTTTCCCATTCCTTGTCTGTTTGTCTTAATTGTCTCATCTGTCTTGCTTAGATTGTAAACCCTTTGGGAAACACCCAGCCCTGCTGTGTATGGAACCCACAGAACTTCTCAGGTTATTATTTTCCATTAGGTGAGACAGCAGTGATCCAAGAGTGATCATTTTCTGTGGGTTTGGCTGAAATATCTGGCCTTGGGAACACGGGTCCTGCATACACACGCACACCAGTCTTGTAGCTCTCAATGCCCCTTGCAATCTGATGCTTTCCAAAATTCTACCTCTTAGATTAACTTTCATCCTGATAGCCTAATTCTGAAGGAATCTCCATTGTGTTTCTATGCATAGCTTTTTAAAAAGTATTTTATATACTTTATAGAAATTCTAGAAAAAAACATAGTAATAAAAAGAAGAAAATATAATCCTATAAACTAGCATAACTTCACTTACTGTCATATTTTTCCTTAAGAATATTTTGCAGCCTGCTTTTTTTTTCACTTAATATATTTTTAACATTTTTCTATACATTAAACGTCTTCTATACATGCTGGTTTTAATGTCTGTAGAGGAGTCTACTTGACGGGTATGGCAGTCCCTTTTTTCTGTTGGAGGATTTCATATTTTTTTCCTTTTTAGAGCTATTATTTAAGTATACGGCGTGTCATATTTGTTATTATAAACAATGCTTTGATGAACATCTTTGATGAACATCTTTGAGGCCTAAGTCTTTTAGCTTATGTTTATTCCTTTCTTAGCTTTAATCCATTAGGTGTGTTTTATTTGGTCAAGGTGGTATGAGCAGTTTAAAAGCCTTAGTAGGGGATCCCTGGGTAGCTCAGCAGTTTGGCGCCTGCCTTCAGTCCAGAGCGTGATCCTGGGGTCCCGGGATCGAGTCCCACATCGGGCTTCTCGATGTGAGAAGCATGGAGCCTGCTTCTCCCTCTGCCTCTCTCTCTCTCTATCTCTCATGAATAAATAAATAAAATCTTTAAAAAAAAGCCTTAGTACATAGCAGTAATTTGTTTTCTATTTTTTTTTTTAGCAAAGGATCAGTATCAACTTGTAAAAAGAAATTCTACAAAAAAAAAAAAAAACCCAGTCCAATAGAAAAATTGGCAAACGTCTTGACGAGCAATTTTATAGAACAGTAAACCAAAATGTATAGTAAATGTGAGAAGATGCTCACCTTTAGTAGTAATTGGGGAAACAATTAAAGCTATAAGAACTATTTCACACCTTTATGGTTGGCAGAAATTAAATTTGGCTCCCTTCAAGTGTTTGGAGGCTGTAAAGAAACTCATGCACTGTTGCGGAGACTGTCTGTTATTTCAGCATTGGAGAACAATGGACCAAGATCTCCTAAAGGAGAGAAGAGAATGCACTTAGGCTAATCAATCCTGGAGAGAACTCTTCTGGGAAGTGTATGCAAGTTTTTTAGTGTTGCTTCTCATGGCAAAGGAGCTGGAAACATCTTACAAGTCCATCTCTGCAAGAATGGATAAGCATAGTATAGTATATTCATGTAGTTGGATACTCTATATTTGTGAAATGAATAAACCAAAGCTACATTTATCAGTACAAATCTCAAAAAAAACGTGTTAAGAGAAAAAGGCTTCAAAAGAGCCCGCTTTTTGTATTTTATGTATTTCACTTGAATAATATTTAAAACATACAGAAATTATATTATGTTATTTTTGTAGATATTCAAATGTAGTAAATATATCAGTAAGCATGCATTGAGATGAGAAATCCATGGTAGTGATGTATGGAGGGAAATGGGGTGGAACGTCTGCATATGACTTTCAGTTATATCCGAAGTTGGAGCTCTTAAGCTAAATGAGCAGTACATAGGGCATGTTATCTTATTTCTTTCCATTTCTTTATTGCTCTGAAATGTAAATGAACCATTTTCCTTCCACCAGGGCTAAAAAGTGATTATCCACTCCTCCTACCCTTCCCTGCACTGACCACCCCTTTGCTGATGGCAGTTTGGTAACTTGATCTCCCTAGCTTCATTTGGAATATTTTCTACCAGTCATGATGGGTTTGATCTCATTGGTGGATTCACAGGACCTAGTTTGTTCTACCTGATGATAACCACCAGGCAATTTGAAGATACTGGCAAGAGTCGGGGTATTTCCGAAGGCAATAGAACATATTGAAAAAAAAGAAAAAAAATAGAACATATTTTTTTCACTGTAAAAACTATCTGGCCCCGGTAGACTCCCAGATTGTTTCTGGCCAAGCTAATAATTCAAGATATGTTTCTGAATATCTACAGTATATTTTTCTGTATATCTACACGTTTCTGAATATCTACAGTATATTTTTCTGATGAGGCTAGATGATGATCAGCAACTTCATTTGGCTTTGGAGGTCTGCCATTCTCTAAGCTCCCCCCCGACGCACCCACCCACCGCACGCCTACCCAGCTCCCTGACTCTACAGGCCATATTTTGTGGTTTTGAGAAGGCCACTCCCTCTTTCACTTTTCAGTGACTTCAGTTTGGTCTTTAGCATGTTTGGAATTTTCTTCTGTCTTTTTTAAAAATAATTTTTATGTATTTATCCATGAGAGATACAGAAAGAGAGGCAGAGACACAGGCAGAGGGAGAAGCAGGCTCCCTGCGGGGAGCCTGATGCGGGACTTGATCCCAGCATCCCAGGATCATGCCCAGAGCTGAAAGTAGACCCTAAACCACTGAGCCACCCAGGTGCCCCTTTCTTCTGTCTTCTCACTATTTGACAGACCCCACTTATCCTATAAGAACTTCACTGTAAATTCCTGGGGACAGTCGTCCCTGATCCTCAGTGTCGCCTTTGTTTTCCCGAGTCCCCATGCACATCAACATCTGCACACTTTGTCCCTCACTTGTGACTCTTAGTGTGTGTATCTATCTCCCTAATTAGGCTTCTAAGCTTCTTAGAGTCAGAGACTATGTTCTTCATGTTTGTATACTTAATTGGCACAGTACTTACCATAGAGCAGGTACTCAGTAAATGTTTGTTAACTTAATTGGAATTAGCACTAATCTCAGTGGTGTGTGTATGAGAGGGAGGGTGTGGAGAGGAGGAGGGTCGGTATGGGAAAGATAGAGAACAGAAAAAGAGACAGGGAACAGCCAGCCACCATCTTATTCTGTGTATCTTTTGCAGTCTACTTTTTTTCCCACTGGAGTCCTTTCTTAGTAGATTACAGTAACTCTGAACTTTTTTCCATTTGTTTGTACTATTGGAACACCACCTAATTGAACATCACCCGAACATTTAATAAGCACATCTTTGATTCCTTCATCTCAGGCATTGATACAAGCGGAACAGCTCATATTTTACATGTTATTACTGCATCTCCAAGTGCCTCTCATTGGTTTTGTCTGAGGTTGAGGACGAACTCCTGAAGCCAGACTCCCAGTAAACATGTATTTTATGCCTCATACAGGAGATTAAGAGGGATTTGGTCAGCAAGCCCCCTCCCAGAGGCAATATTAGATGAACGTAGGGTCTGGCAAGAAATTCGGAATGTTTTGTCCACGTAGATAAAGAATATATGCCATTTCTGCTATCCTAATCTAAAGTGATGTGGGCCCTTCATGGGCCTTTTGTATAGAAAGACTATTAAAGAAGAGGCCTTGGAGGATCCCTGGGTGGCTCAGCGGTTTAGTGCCTGCCTTTGGCCCAGGGCGTTGCGTGATCCTGAAGTCCTGGGATCGAGTCCTACATCAGGCTTGCTGCATGGAGCCTGCTTCTCCCTCTGCCTCTCTCTTGTGTCTCTCATGAATAAATAAATAAAATCTTAAAAAAAAAATAAAGAAGAAGCCTCCTTAGACATCTCTAGGATTTTGTGTCACCTGCTAACACTTAAGGGCACTTCTGCCAGCATGCTTGTGAGGCTGAGGATCCCCAACATTGCACAGGTACCTTATTGTTAGGTGATGGTAAGTCAAACTGGAGAATGTTGGATTGTCAGAAGATAAAGGAACAGCCTTTTCCTGTGGGCTGAAAGAGGTACTCCTGGACTGCTCCAATGGTCTCTTGTGAACCCTGCCCTGAGGGGCACCGGTGTGGCTCAATTGGTTAAATATCTGCTTTTGGCTCAGATCATGATCTCAGGGTTCTGGGGTTGAGCCCTTTGTCCAGCTCCTTGCTCAGCAGAGGGTCTGCTTCTTCCTCTCCCTTTGCCACTCCTCCCATTTGTGCACAATCTCAAATAAATAAATAAAATCTTAAAAAAAAAAAAAAAACCCTCAGCCCTGAGGTCAGTCTTCATTGTTTCCACACAACTGCAGTATCATCTTGCATCAGGAGGGCTCTTAGGCCAGTTAATAGGCTACTATAATCTCTCAGCTAATGAAGTTGTGCCAGTGGACATGTTTCTTTATCAGAAGTTTGTTAGTGGGGGAGATACTGATAGAGGAGATATACAAACATGTTCCCTAAAAAGAGTATATGTAAAGTAACAAGAATAATGAAGGATAGATTGTTCCCATGAAAGCCATGAGCCACTATAGCCCAACTGATTCTGGGTTTGAAAGTAGTAGAATGGCTTAGATTCTACCTTAATTGGTTGGAACTTATGAGCGAAAATGCTCTGTGTGCTGGAAGCACGGAGGTGATTAGGGTATAGGTGTCAGCCCTGCCCTGCAGATGCTTGGAGTGGTGTGGCTGGGGCCAGAGGCCTTGGACATGGGGTCAGGATGTGTGATGAGTGTCTCTGTGGGAAGAGGAGACACTGGATGACTGCTGTAAACCAGGGACCCTAGGAAGGCTTTCTGAGGCAAAAATCAAAATTAAAGCCAAAACCTGGGCAGCCCGGGTGGCTCAGCGGTTTAGTGCCGCCTTCAGCCCAGGTCGTGATCCTGGAGACCCGGAATCGAGTCCCACGTCGGGCTCCCTGCATGGAGCCTGCTTCTCCCTCTGCCTCTCTCTCTCAATCCTCTCTGTGTGTTCTCATGAATAAATAAATAAAATATTTTTAAAAAAGCCAAAACCTGAGTTCTAAGCAGAGAGTTATCAACTGAAGATGTAAAGAGAAGAGTGTTTCTTTCAATTTAGGTAGTGCCAAAAGATATCAGAATGCTCATAGGCTGGTGACAAAAGATTTAGTTAAGAAGCTGGAAGATGGGAAAAATGCTGGGCTTGCCTAAAAAGGTGCTTTGTTGTCTTTATCGTGTATTGTTCCTCAGTGATTCTATTCTGTTGGTTCTCCTTAGAAAAGTACAAGCAGTCACGGCATTCATATGACCTACACTAGGAACATTGCCCTTCCTGGATGTTTGCTGGTCTTAAATCATTTTCCACTTCCCATCCCCCACTAGAAATAGATGGCTGTTTTGAGTCTGAGCGTTGTGTGTCTTGATTAAAGGCTATTTTTGTATGGGTATATGTCACCATCTTCATGGCAAGGTCCTTGAATGTGGGGATTGTGTCTCTCCTCCAGTTTCTGGGATACTCCTGTCTCTATGGAGATTCGAAGATTCTCTGTATCTTTTTTATCCTCGTGATGTTTTTAGTGACCTCTCCCAAGCCATTTTGTTCATCTCCTGCCAGAGAACTCCATATACCAGTAGCACTCTGATGGCTATTTTGTGTGGGCTGTCTATTTTTTTGCCTTTGGGTCACTGATGAACAATAGACATAGACATACCCTAGGATGCCCCTCTGGACTCTTTTCTTTGTGAGGAGCCCAGAGTCAGGGGGGTGGTGAAAGAGCTCAGAGAGAACCTGCATTTATACGTGTGAAAAGCTGGCTATATGCCCACACAGAGACAAAGCCTTACAGTTTTTCGTTTCTAACTTTTCAAAATAACTGACATTCTTTGTTAGTTTTTCCGCAGTCACTTGTTGACCAGAGGAAGCAAAACAAGGAAACAAAGTACTTAGCATAACACAAAGTACATGGGAATACTCCAAATTCTTAAAAGTTTTAATTATCATTAGTTTACTTAATGCCAGTGTATTTGAAACATGTGGTTTAAAATCTAAAGTTAGGAGCTAGAATCATCATAGTCAAATATAAAGTGAAATTTCTTTTTAGGGAGTCATGTCCATACAAATCTTTATAAAGAGCTTCTATTGAGAGAGCAGGTCATAAAATCAAGTGAAAAGGAAGAAATTAAAGACCAAAGGTTAATGTGGAGTAAAGGAGGAAGGTTAAGTGATTTATGAGACAATTCAAGTGAGAGAAATCTACTGCCTTTCAAGGTTCACATGTCGAATGGAGGCACCAGGCCGCCAACAGCAAGTTAGTGAGTATGTGTATACACAGGCATGCAAGTGTGGGGGAGGAGAGAGGGTTCTTGGACTGGACAACTGGGCAGTAAAAAGGTGTCTACAAAGTACTGAGAGTATGCCTGGGAAGACAGGTAGCAAGGGGGTGCCTTTAGCCTCTTTTATGTTGGCTAGATCACCATCTTTTTGTTGAAGTCACCTGACCAGTTCAGCTGCAAGCAATTGATCATATGGCAATGTCTGTCAGATTGATGATATCTCTCATTTGTGTAAACCCCATTTCAGAACCATTCATCGAAGCCGTCTGAGTACAGTCGGGTCATAAGAAAAATTACATAAAAGTCAAGTCTGCCTGAGTGCTCCAGAGACTATCTATTACTATGCAGGCAGAATAAGGGTTTGAAATTTTATGAAACTTATCAGCAGAGCAGCGCATATACCACACACTCCATACCTATATGCATGCAGAAGGCACAAAACAAGGCAGTAACATAAATATTGCAGAAAGTGAAGAGTAGATGATTCCCTTTGAGTGGCACAGAAGACATTTAAATACACAGACTCGGGGATCCCTGGGTGGCTCAGCGGTTTAGCACCGCCTTCAGTCCAAGGCATGATCCTGGAGTCTCGGGATCAAGTCCCACATCGGGCTCCCTGCATGGAGCTTGCTTCTCCCTCTGCCTGTGTCTCTGCCTCTCTCTCTCTCTCTCTCTCTCTCTGTGTGTGTGTGTGTCTCATGAATAAATAAAATCTTAAAAATAAATAAATAAATAAATAAATAAATAAATAAACAAACAAACAAACAGACTCTCAAAGCACATTGAGTGGGCTGTGTGGTCGGGGCTGAGCTCTGTGAGAATGAAAACCTAACCCCTGCCTTCATGAAGCCCGTAAGCTTTATAAACTAGGACACCAAAGAGCTCGGGGTGAGGCACCTGGGTGGCATGGTTGGTTAAGCATCGGAATCTTGATCAGGTCATGATGTCAGAGTTATGAGATTGAGCCCCACATCGGGCTCCACACTTAGCGCTGAGTCTGTCTGAGATTCTCTCTCCCTCTCCCTCTGCCCCTCCTGCTCAGATGCTCGCTCTTGCTCTCTCTCTACCCCCCGCCTCAAATACATAAATCTTAAGGGGAAAAAAAAAGAGCTTGGTGTATAGAGAAGTAAAACTCACATTGCTAAAATGTGCCATTATTCTGAGTTCTAAGTATTTCACATTGGAGGATTGAGTTTAAGAGTGGTACGGAGGGGCTAAAAAGTAATTAAATTCATTCTGGATGGTTGTAGGAAATTAGCCATTTCAAGTGTATTTGTTGTGACCTTCTCCTTACTTGTTTATTCCTTCTGCCACCTTGATCACCACTTGAGGCCTTTTGTGTAACTGGTTGTTTAGTTTTGTTCAGACTGCCAGCAGCCAAAGGTGGTAGTGTACAATGTAAATGGTGTACTTTAATTGCACTGAAAATTCCTCCATATGCTACCTTTTTGTTTCTGAATACCTGATGGGAAGTTCATTGATGAACTTTATTAGTGAATCCAATGGGACCATAATTGGTCTTTCGTTTATTATTTTTAATTGAGACTGACAGCTTTATTTAAAATACTTTCCCACAGAAGAGAGTAGGGATTTCTATGGTAACTTGAAACTATTTGTTCCGTATAGCAGATGACATTGTAGATTTCACTATTTGGAGGTTTCTGTTGTGAAGTGTATTTTTGTCCTTGCTTTATGTAGTGGCAAATGCAACATTCTAAAAATATAAACTGTCAGACTTTTAGTTCAGGGCATTGAATAAAAAGGCATAAATGAGATCTGCAACCTAAGCCCCAGAGCAGAGTGTGCCTCTCCTTTCTTTTCTGAGTAATTCTTGTACCCATCCTTTTGTAAGCACTTGCTCTTCTAGATACGTCTTTAGATAGATAAAGATAGAACTTTAAATGTTCTACTTCAGTTTAAATGTTCTTTCCCTGAGCTTATTTATTATCTCACTGGAATCAACTGTTTTCTCACTCCTTAAATCTACATCTCCTCTAGTACTTAATGTGTGTTAGGGTACCTCTTTCTTTTATTATCTGTTTGGGCTTGGATGAGGGCTTCCTAAAGGCAGAAAATGTATTATTTAGCTTTGGAGCTCTTCAACTTACCACAGCTGGCGCCAGACCCCAGAGCAGATGCCCAGAAAATGTGGAAGTTGAATCCATTCAAGGTTCACTGAGTTTTTCTATGTCTGTATTAGAACATGAGGTCAGTTAGACAGCTCAGGGTATGGGAGTCGCAATCGGCCCTGACCTTGGGTAACTTACAAGAGCGTGCTCTGGGAGGTCTGTCAGAATGGCAGCGTGGCATGGGCCTGTGAAACCATGTGGCTCGTTAGAAGTCAGTAATACTAGCCGGTAATAGCCATTAGTACAGAAGCCAGAAGGGCTCATACACCTATGAATAAGATAGCAAGGCACATTACTTTCCTGATGCGTCCTTGGGGAAAAATTGTAGTGTAGAAAAGTTATTTAAGGCAACTAGCTATAGGTTAAACACTGGCTATGTGAGGCCAGGCTAACATTTTAAAAATTCTTTCTTAGTCCTGGAAAATACTATTCAAGATATTTATGTATTCAAGATGCTTATTCAAAGAGAGCATTTTGAGCTGGTAACCATCACCTGGGCTCTCTCTAGAACCAACTTTACTCTTGACTCTAAAGTTTCTACAGATGACAACATCTTTTTCCCAGTTACCCAGACTCGACATACTGGAGTCCTTTATTCTCTTTAAAAAAAAAAAAATCTTACTACAATTTCTTATTTAAGCAGGTGCCAGCCAAATTCTGTAGGTTCAAGTTCAGCATGCGGCTTGGTATTCATCTCCTTCTTCTAGTTCTACGACTGTTGTCTTTTGGCTCAGCTGGTCCTGCTGACTACCTATTATTGCCTACACCATTAAACCTAACCTCTTTGCCTAGGAGGTAGCCTGTAAATCTGGTGCATTACCATATACTAGCTGAGGATTCATGGGGATGTCTGTGAACTTCCCCCTCTGCAAGGCTGAAGCCCCCACAGCTGTAAGGCTGAGAGAGGGGAGACAGGGTGGAGAAAGGGTATAGTGGGTTTTCCCCACAGTTGGAGGCAAAAGTCATGTTTTTCCAATTGTGTGTAGTGCTTTTAACTTCTGAGTGTGCTTTTGCAAATGTTATCACATTCTTTTCACATATTCCACCCCCCAGACATTTGTTGAACACATACTGTGTGCCAGGCATTTAAGAGACAGACATCAAAGAAACAATTTCAGCTTGAATTGTAGGCAAAATTGGGGATGCTTTGGAAGTATATGAAGAGTGTATCTTACTTACTTATGTTGCTCACGCATGGAGGCTGCGAAGCCAGCTATTGAAAGAAGGCCAGTGTGTCTGACATATGAGGGAGATGGGTATAAAGGATGACAGGTAGTCAGTGGAGGGCCTTTCCGGTCTTTTGACAAAATTAGGATGTTACTCAGATATGTTAATGATTTTATTCCCTCAAACTCCTGAGATAAATGGAAAAGATACTACAATTCCCATTTTATAGGTTTTATAAATTTCTGCAGTATAGCTAGGATATTCAGTGTCTTGGCGAAGGTCATAGTATACTCCAACATTTCAGAATGGTCCCACTTTCAATGCATTCATTCATTCATTCATTCACTCTCCTTTAGCATATTTATGTGTTTAGGCTTCAGGTGTAAGGCCTACAACTGAGGCTCAGTATTTTGTGCTGCACTCATAACATTTGGTAAAACCAGGAACACCTTGAATGGCCTAACTTTAGTTCCCATCCCACTCTGTTCATGCAGATAAGGTCCCCTGGTCAAACATTCTCCCCTTATCAAAGGGACCAGGCACAGTTCCTGCTTATCCCTGTCAGCCCCCAGAATTGTTCAAATAAGCCAATCTCATTGTGCCGTGAGAAATGGGGCACTCTACTCTCTTGTTACTACAAGGCCTGCCATCCACAGCTGTTCCTTGTGTCCCCAAGTGCGAGCCCCACTTGGCTCTACGTGACATGCACTATCCTCCTCTCTTGGGAGGATGAGTTTATGTGACTAATGAAATATTATTTATCTCATCCATCCAGTATTGAGTGTTGTGTACCAATCATGCTCATGATCCTAAGGTAGGAATTCTTCCCTTACCAATATGGTGAATAGGAAAAACCATGCCAGAAACATGAATTTTAAAGGAAGTTTAAAGAGTTGATATATTTTGGCAGCAAATGCCTTTGCATACCTTGAAGTATGAAACAAACCAATACTAGAATGTTTGCTTTGGAATTAAGAAAAGCATTTGCATCAAAGGACTCCAACTACCAAAACTGCACTGGCGAGTTGTTTTTGTTGTTGTTGTTTGAAGGCAACCTACAAGGTGAAGGGCAAGAGGAACTACTGAATTTCTAGTCTGTGCCCCTGCTTAGTTCACCTGAAACAGATTTTCTACTTTCTACAAAGGTTACCAGCAAAAGGCACCTAATCCAACATGCATTCCCTTTGAGTAGCATTCTGTGATGTAGGCAGATTTTCGTGGGAGATCACAAAGGCTCCAGGGTCATGTAAAGTGAAGCAATGCACATTTTATTGTGACTATAAGTGAATGTAAGTGCTTAGTTATAAACACAAGGGGAGTCAGCCTGTTGTTGATTTTGACTTTAATAAAATAGTTCCATTGAACGCTGCATAACCAAAACATACAAATAAATAAACCATATGGAGTGAAATTATGACTTTCTGGATGAGGCGCTAAGAGAAGATATTTAAGCAGTTCCTGAACACATTTGTTGTTGAGTGAAGCTTAGGGAAGCTGCTAAACTGCTCTTATATCCAGTCCCTTTTGTTCACTCAGATTGGTGACAAGACACTGTTGCACACATAGGAGTTTATAAGAGTACCTTATGTATATGAAGCTGAACTAATGATCAGTAAGGCAGACCTGGATTGTCAATGTAATCTTTGCTTCATTTTAGCATTTGTTAAATTGATGTCTGTGAATGCATTGCAAAGAAAGTACTAAATAATTCCAATCAGTTAAACTGGAGTCATGCTGTTTCCACTCCTTGCTCATCTAAATAAAATATCTGGGCACTGATGATATTTAAATTACATATAGTTTGAAAAATTATGTTTGTGTAGACTACTTACCTGTTTGTATTATAATATTGGGATCCTAGTGATGCTTTTAGCTTTGCATTAATTGCTTTAGAAATCAAATCCCATAGGCACCTGAGTGGCTCAGTGGTTGAGCATCTGCCTTTGGCTCAGGTTGTAATCCCAGGGTTCTGGGATTGAGTCCCCCATTGGGCTCCCCGCAGGGAGCCTGCTTCTCCCTCTGCCTGTGTCTTTGCCTTTCTCTGTGTGTCTCTCAAGAATAAATCAACAAAATCTTTTTAAAAAATAGAATCAAATCCCAAAGCTATAAAAAAACAAAAATAAAAACAAAAAGCACCAATCAGAGTATAACCTGTGAGGTTATAGGAAGCTTATACATTCAAGGGAATAGTATTTACCTATTTTAAGGCATTTGTTCATAAATCCAGTTTATATTATTTAGAAAATTTTTTGAAGAGCATTTCTAACTGAAGGTAGATTTTGGCTTGTTCACTTGGTATTATTCTAGACAACTACAGAGTAATGTCATCTTAATTCTGATAATTTCTCAGGATCTTAAGGATCAAATTGACTAATGAAGTGAATTGAGTAAACATCTAAAATATAAGTGTCTCATGCTTGCAGCTGTTGCTCTCTCTATTACTGCACCTTCTTGATTTCTCTCCTTTGTGAGATTTCAGAGCACATGAGGCCTTAAATTGCATATTAGGAAGCAAAAACAAAAACAAAAACACCAGACATTGGATTCTAGTGCCCCATGGAACACCATGTAGGAATTGGACTGTTGGGGAGTAAACTGTGAAGAAAAAGTGCAGCCGTCTCAAAATCTGCCTTGTGAAAATAATTGTGAAAATTATTATTACAAATAATTTGTTAACAAACACAGAGCATAATCTTTACTGTCTTTTGTTCCACAGAGATAGCAACTTTTAATTACTTGAGGCTTATATTTTTCAGATTTTTAAAAATGAATTTTACTTAGGAATGGGATGATACTACGAGTATTGTTCAACTTGGTCATTTTTTAAATTTAAAAGCAATTAATTAACGTACAGTTGGTATCAGAGGTAAAGTTCAGTGGTTCATCAGTTAGTTGCATATAATACCTGGTGTTCATTACATCATGTGTCCTCCTTAATGCACAGCATCCAGTTACCCCATGCCCCTCCCCTCCAGCAACCCTCAGTTTGTTTCCTATGGTAGAGTCTCTTTATGGTTTATCTCTCTCTCTGATTTCATCATGTTTTGTTTTTCTCTCCCTTCCCCTAGGCTCCTGTGTTTTGTTTCTTAAATTTGCCTATGAGTGAAAGCATAGGATAAACTTTCTCTGATTGACTAATTTTGCTTAGCATAACTGCCTCTAGTTTCATCCACATTGTTGAAAATGACAAGATTTCATTTTTTTGATGGTGGAGTAATATATGTATATATATATATATACATATCACATCTTCTTTATCCATTCATCTGTCGATGACTATCTAGGCTCTTTCCATAGTTTGACTATTGTGGGCATTGCTGCTATGAACATTGGGGTGCAGGGTGCCCCTTCGGATCACGTCATTTGTATATTTGGGGCAAATACCCAGTAGTGCAATTGCTGAGTCATAGGGTAGCTCTATTTTCAACTATTTTGAGGAACCTCCATACTGTTTTCCAGAGTGACTGTACCAGCTTGCATTCCTACCAACAGTGTGAGAGGGTTCCCCTTTCTCCTTATCCTTGCCAACATCTGTCATGAACTTGGTCTTTTTATTTAATTATACATTTGGACATCTGCCACAGCCATGCATATAGATAGATCTCATTCATTTTAAAACAGTAACAGTACCATAAACCCTAATTTTGTTAGTGAACATTTGGATTGTTTTCCATTTTTCATAATTTCCAACATATTACAGAGGGCAAATCTTTTCCACCTATGAGTGTATTTCTGTGCATTAAAATTCTTATAGTGGATATTACACATTTAATTATAATAGCAGAGCTGTTGGCAACTTTTGGGTCCTTACCCTATGACAAGTAATCTGCTGAAAACATACTACTGTAATCCCTTCTAATCCTTAGGACAACACAATTAAGCAGGTTCTTCTGTGTTTCCCCATTTTATAGCTGACTGAAACCTAGCCTTACAGAGATTAAGTAGCTCCCCAAAGTTATGTAGCAAATAAGAACAGAATCTAGACTTAAACCCAGGTCTTGGGGCATCTGGGGGGCTCAGTGGTTGAGTGTCTGCTTTTGGCTCAGGGCACGATCCTGGGTCCTGGGATCAACTTCTGCATCAGGGCTTCCTGTAGGGAATCTATTTATCCCCCTGCCTATGTCTCTGCCTCTATGTGTGTCTTTCATGAATAAATAAATAAAATCTTAAAAAAAAAAACAACAGGTCTTTCTGATTTTACAGCCCATCACTGTCCTTCTGGTCTCCATTACAAAGTCTGTATCAAGTATTTAACTTGCTCCAACCAAATGCATTCTCTTTTCTCAGCTGGAGCTTCTGTTCCAGATTCCTTCCTGCTCTGCGGTTCTGGCAGCCAGGTATGGAAATCTCTAAGACCTCTCCTTTTGCCCTCCTGAGACAGGCCACAGCAGCCAGTTCTTCTTTTGCTGGCTCCTTCCTGAACTTCTTATCAGGCTCCGTTGCTGAGACTGCATTCCTGGTAGAAGGCACAGCCTTCCTAGGTCTGAGAGAGAGAGAAGGAGAGTTTCCTCTAGGTTTCTTGGATTTATAATTCCTTTGCTGTGAGCCAACAGAATCCAGCTGACCAATAGTCTCTGAAGCAGTCACAAAGAGCAGTTGTCATCATAAAATGGTGGGGGAGAAGGAAAAGAAGAATTACTGCATGTACAATACGAAAGGAGTCACAGATAGTCTCTGGTGCTTTGAATTACACTGGTATAACCAGGTCATGGGGATGGCCAAGTAAGTGAACTGGGAGATGCTAGCATGGCATTTGGTAAAACTCATATCTCAGAAATAACCGCCACTCAGTGCTGATGCTTAGACAAGCTACATGAACTACAGTGTACAGAAAATATGGTATTTTAATGACTTCTGGGCATCATGTGGGAGGAGTACCTTTGTCTAGACATTTTCTGTATGTGCATCAGAACCCAGCTCCTTCTTAATCTTTCCCCACTTCCTGCCACAAATGCTTCTATCCTTTATTTTCCTTTATTACTTGTAAACAAAGTTGTGTTCTGACATTTATTTTTTGGTCTCACTGTCTGTTAGCCTGTGAGGTCTGTTTGGGTATGAATCCTATCTCATTTATCTTTAATGCTTACTTATATTTTCTTCCACAATATTTGTTTCCTTTCTTCCATTCAAGCCCATTACACACCTTTTCTGTGTCAAACACATCATGCCTGTAGAGGTGCAGTGATATGTGTGGAAGATACAGCTTCTTTTCTCACCAACTCATAATCTGATAGGAAGTTTTCTTCTAGGAGAACCTAGACCCTTGCATGGTATCTGACACAGGGAAGGAACTCAGTAAATGCTTATTTATTTGTTAAATGGATAAGGAATAAGGAATCTGACTCTCATGGTTATTAACTGATTTGTCTGCTCAATCATAGAACTTGGGTTTCCACTGTCTGTCGCTATGATGCTGTTCCCAACGGATCTGCCCAGTTAAGACCACGATTAATGCTATGCACTAAGAGGAGGGTGGTATGCCACATGTCATAATCAGTGCTAATGATCCTAATAATTACCTTGTAAGACAGATAAGTGGTCAGGGGCCACATAGAGTTCCTTCACTTCTTTGAATGTGAATAACTGCATGAATTTTCTAAAAGATTATCTTTTGTCCCAAGGTATGCCTTCTTGACATAGAGCCCCCAAACTGGCCTTAGGCCTAGGCTACGTAAATTATAAAATGAATTCTTGTTACTTCACAACTTCCATTGTGATATTTTTCCCCTTACAGGTTTTATTCTTTCCTTTGTTTTAGTTTATTTTTTCCTTTCTTTCTTTCTTTCTTTTCTTTTTTTACTTATGCTAGAACTGTTATCACAAAGTAATTGCTCAGATTGGGCAGCATTTGCCAATGTCTGGAAGTTTCACTAGTATGTGACCTGTATAAGGAAAAGAGAAACCTCTGGAATATATTGCTCAAAGGATGTTGATAAGGGTGCCTGTTCACACTGGGTGCATAAATACAAGGATTGCATGCAACTCACACAGAAATAGACCTGGAAGCAAAGGAAAATTGCTTGAGAACAATGGGGTATAGCCTTCCTTAGGCAACCTTAGAGAAGGAAAAACAATGATTTAAAATGTTGGAGATAGAAGCTGATAATAAAAATGCATCCATTTTATCTTATGTAAATTATTGAACTACAGAAAAAAAATCAAATCATTTAATCTAAACCCTACAGCATATTGGATGTAAGTTCTATTAGAAGACTGAGTCATTCATGCTATCTCTTTGCAGAGCAATAACTGTAAATTTCATCCTATATGTTCACTTCTACATTGCTTCTCCAGCTAATAACCACCATTAATAATATTCTGAAATCAGACACCCGGGTTGCTAGACTGTAACTGTAGCTTGTCTATAGGTGAACAGAATTTATTTGTTCATAAAGAAGTTAATTGGACAAGTAATTTTTGAGAAATGTCTTTGGCAATGGATGTGCATAGAAAGGGAATGAGTGACTGTTCACATATATATTTATACGTCCTAATGGTTTATTTCATGTGCAATTTTTGAAAAACCAGATATACAAGTTAAAGAATATAGAAGTAAGTGTATATGTGCACCCCTCTATGGAAAAAAACAGATCATTTTTAATCTCAATTGACTTCAAATAAAACAATTTTTCAAATTAAAAATAAACTTACAGGTGTCATGGGAAGTCAATAGTGTAATGAAAACAGGGCATTTTAACTCCTTGGAATCCTGTGTTGGCTTGTATGTGTGCTCATTACTTACTCTCTAAAAACTATAGCATGTAGTAGTTATTAAATAAATTTGGAGACTGACAAAATTGACTTGCCTTACCTCTACCCCATCTGCTCATTGGGTGATTTCATTTTGGAAGACATACGGGAGACTGGAGCATCCCAAGTGTCCTGAGAAAAGTCCAGAAAAATAGATCTCCAAAGTAATGCTGCCCTAGAGACAGAAAAGGACCAAACTAAAGCTGTAGTTAGACATTTGAACTAATTGGACCACATATTGATAGACTGGCTTATTTTAATCATCTTAATGAGGACACCAAATCCAACAAATTGCGCAGAAATGAAAAAGCCTAAACACCAAATTAGCAGTCTGAACAGCTAATTCTATGGTCATGCATGTATTATGTGAATGAAAATATTTGTCCCCATCCTGCCATCCCCCCACACACACATAAGCACACAAATTCATATGTGCTAAACAACCACGGGCCCTGTGGGACTTCTTGTCAGCTGCTGGAGCAAACCAGAAAGGCACAGAAATAGTTCTCAATTATGACGAATAAAATACCATTTTTATGTACCCTAAGAATTGTACTGTTTTAAAATAATCATTAATGAATTGATGAAAGGCCTTCTGATTGCATAACTGGCTAATTGCAACCTTATCAAAACCCTGGATCTGTTCTTAGATTCATACTGCTCATGAATAGTTAAGTTTGAACATATTCTGCATGCAGGGACTAGAAAAGGTAAAGCTTTTAGCCCCAATTTCATACACTGTAGCTGTACTTGAACAAAGGGGTTTTTAGGTTGGTACTGTACAATGTAGGTAGGAGATATGGGAATGATATGGATAATTTCCATGAATTTCTCTAAGGACTCATATGTGAAATAGAGGAGAGTCTGCTGTTTTTTTGGAAGACTCATCTTTGTTTTGCTTTAATTTGCTCTCAGAATAAAACACTCCAGAATTGTCCTTTGGGGGGCTGTTACTACGGATTGGTTAGTTACTTTATTGACTGTGTATTAACATTCTCTGAACTACGTGTTCTGCCTGTTTCTTTACTAAATTATACTTTCCAACCTAGGCAGATGGCAGTGCCTGTTTCCAAGGGACATTTTGCTGTGCTTTTTTTTTTACACATGAGTCTGCCAGTTTGGGGAGCCATGTCCTTCTCCTATCTTAGTAGTCAGTAATGGGAGATCACATTACAAAGTACAGGGGAAATAATAAAGAATTTTATTTCATTCATTCATTTATTCTATAAGCATTTCTTATGCACTTTCTTTGCGCCCAGTTCTGTAATCAAGTGCAACAACAACAACAAAAATCCCACATACTTTGCTTTCCTCTTTGCCCTACCCAAATAACATGACCTGGACTCTACAACCAGTAACTGTAAGCTTGGTATCCTCCAGAAGTTTCATCATGTCTTCCTCTGTTGTATCTTCATCCCTATTCTCTATATCTTTGTTTTGCCTTTGATTTTCCTAGATAAACTTTCTTGACACAAAGATGAACCCTGACCTTTGCCTTGAAGATCATAGAGAACCAGAGGAGGGTTTGATATTAGTTTAGCTGTATATTCTACCAAGATCTTGCCCCAGTGTCCAGCTCCCTTCTGATTTCTCCTGGCAGGTGTTCTGTTAAGTGCAGAGCTCTTCCCAAATGTTGGAGAGTATAACCTTGTTTGGAGAAGAGGAAGGGGACAAGAGAGAACAGAGGAGAGAGAAGAGTGGGGAATAAAAGAGGTATAGCCTCTTTCCAGAGGAAGCTTCTCCTTCCCTTACCCAGGACAGTAAGATAGGGTCCATGCCTCCGAGGAGTTTTTATTCTAGTGAGGAAGAGAGAAAAGTAAGTCCACAATTACCATATTGTGTGAGAAGTGCCAAAAACATAAGTTTCCATATATTGGGATCCCCACTTAATAATTGTTTAGAAACTACCCTTAGGGTATTTCTAATGATTCAGTTTAATCTGTTTCATATTTTGTATTTCAAAGGAGGCAAGTATAGTTACTGAGGCCCTGGAGGGTATTCCAACCATTCAGAAAGTTCCATATGGAGGATATTTTTCTAGCAAATGAAAGGAGGCTGGTGGTGGCTCACTTCCAGTACTACAGGACACTAAAAACATAACAACTAAACAACAAAAAAAGCAACTCATAATCTCAGTGTTGCCATTACTTTTCTAGGTATCAGAGAAAAAATACACCCTTCTCAAAAGCAAGATTTTTTTTAACTATAATATTTGAATTCTTGAATCAAGAGTCATTCATATTAGACCATCTAATCCCATTTTGCATAATAAACTGAATCCCACAGATGTTTATAACAGTAGCCTACTGTTATAGCACATCCAGACATGTTAACATTGAAGTAGTTTCCATGGGAGCGCCATATACACATAAAGAAGCTGAAGCTGTGTGAGGTTCAATAATTACCCAAGGTCACACAATCTAGAAAGTGGCAGAGACTTGAACCTGGATCTTAGTGGCTCCAAAGCCCATGTTCATAACCATACTGACAATCTGCATAATGTAATATAGCCATTATAGCTCCGTGTTCTATTGATCTTGTCTTCTAAATGTCTCTCAAATCCATAGTCTGGACTGGTGGTTCTTAATCTTGGGTATACAATTGTCTGGAAGACTTAGACTTAAAAGATAGACTACAAGGTCTGTGTGGATTGACTCGAAGGTGGTTCCCCACAATCCTTGCTTCCTTGTGTTCATACCTTGATATAATCCTCTCCCTTTGTGCAAGGGATCTGTGATTTACTTGCTTCTAACCAGTAGAATATGGCAAAGGTCATGGAGTGTCACTCCCACAATTATGATACATTATATAACAGGTAATCTGTCCTGCTAACGGATTTGCTCCAGAGACTCTGCTGGCCTGATGAAGAAAGCAGCCATGTTGAGCAAACTCATGTGCCAAAGATCTATGGGTAGTTTGTAGGAGCTGCAGATGGCATGAAGGACCTAAGAGCAGCCCCCAGATAATAGCTAATTAGAAGCTGGGGCCCTCAGTTCTACAGTCATAAGTAAATAATTCTAACAAATTCAGTGAGCTTGGAGGCAGATTTTCCCCCACTTGAGCCTCCAGATGAGAACACACCCTGTCCAGCACCTTGTCTACAACCTTATAAGACCCTGAGCAGGGGACCCCCCCCCAGCAGTGCCAAGACTCCTGAGGCATAGGAACTACAAAACAATGAATATAGTTTTGTTAACTGTATTAAGCTGCTAAGTTTCTGGTATTTTTTTATAGATAACTAATACATCCCCGAAGTTTCTGATTCAGTAAGTTTGCAGTAAATCCCAAGAATTTGAATTTATAAGAACCTCTCTGGGCTCAGTCATGCTGCTGGTTCAGAGACCACACTCTGAGAATCACTGGCTTAGATCCTAGACAATTGCATTATATCTAGCTTGTTTTCATATGCCCTCTGAACCTCTCTGGTTCCACACCACAGCCTGAGAAGTTCTTACGTCACAAATCATATTAGTGCTACCTACAAGCCTTTCATTGCTGTAAAATAAAGACCCAAATGTTCTGCTCCTGCAGCTACCCCAGCCCTGTATCCCTGCATCCCCTCACTCTACCCCCGAGCTCAGGGACCTCCTTTCCTTTGATCACTTTCCCTCCTCCACCTTGAACCACTCTGTTCCCGCAAATTAACACTGTGCTCTTCTCTCTTTTGATGGACTCATACTCAATCTTTGCTCCCTCCTCAGAAAAGCCTTCTATGACTCAGCCTGGATTTGGAGTTTTTGTAATATGTTGACTTGGAGATTAAAAGTATAGGCTCTGACCTCCATCTTTCTGAGTTTGGACCTTAGCTCCACCATTTATCACCTCTGGACCCTTGGACAAATTAACCTCTGTCTGTACTTCCTCAGCACTAAAGTGTGACACTAAGAGTATAGTTGTTTCATCAAATGAGGAAAATTAATACCTTCTCCATTAAAATAAGGTGCGGTAGTATGTTCCTTCATTAAGTTGGAAGAATCAAATGATTTAAATGCATAGAACCATGTCAGGCACTTAGTATGCTCTCTGTAAATGGTGATGGTAGCTGCTTTTTGCTTCTACTGTCATGATTTCTTATAGACCCATATTCCTTTACTTCACTACTTGAAATTTTGTATTTGATAATGTGAATGGCCATTGCCCCTTCTAGATTATAAGCTCCATGAGAGTAGGAACCACTCTTGCTTCTCATTTTAGTCCCCAGGTTTCATGCAATACTTGGCACGGCTTGGATAGTCAGAAGATATAGTGTATATTTGATGAATGAATGAATGAATGAATGAATGGTAACAGGGTCAGGACCCCACTCCAAGAGGCCTATTCCCAGATCACTATGTATTCTTTCCACTTGGGTGGAATGTGGTTTATAATGTATTTCAGTCTCTAATTGTACCAATCTTTGAGCCCCACCCTTCACCCACTGGGTTGTGATGAGATCATATGGACAGTTAGGCTTGTCCTTGATCTTGGATTCCAGTGAACTTGGTACCATCAGGTATAATTTTCTTTTGTCATGGAGCTTAGAGAAGAGTTAGTCTTGAATAATTATGCTTAGGTTAAACACATGAGCATCTTCACTTCTTGAGATTTTCCTTCTTTCTTCAATGCCTTCTAAAGTTGTAACATGCACCAGGTGCTAAGAGGACACCATCACTCTAAACCAAACTATATTAAAAAAAAAAAAACTATATTAGTGTCTGCCTGAGGTTGAGTACTCTGTGTCCAGAGCTTGGCTCCTCTTCCTCAGGGCTGGTCAGAGTGCTGGAGCATACATTATACACCACAGCTCTCTTTGCAGTGTGCTGGAGGGTATTCCATTCTTGATTCCAAAAAGAGAAATGTATTTTGTAGATTTTTTATATTATCCTGAGAGCAACAAAAGAGCTGGCCCAGAAAACTAAAGTCTGCAAGGTTCTCTGGAGACGTTCTCCCTCCCTACCCCATTTCATTAACCTTTCTTCTGAAACTACTTTTGCATGTCTGGGTTTAATTAAGAGTTTTTGCATGCAAAACTGGAAAAAGCCCATCTCTCCCCTTGGTTTATTCCTTCATCTGATTTGGGTTGAACATATACATTTTTTGAGAATTAATTATAATTGCTTTTGACAAAAGAAATAGCTCTTTTTCATGTCTTCAAATCCTTAATGCTGGCTTATATGCAACTAATGATGATAGCCGTCGACATAATCAGTTCTAATGGTCTCCGCTGTCTACCTAGTTTTGCATATAGGAATGTAATTCAAATTTCAGAAAGCCTGGGCTGAATGGCTCTTTGTTCTGTGTTTAAAACATTACTTCAGTGTTCATTGGAAAGAGGTCTGTTATTGCAAACTGGATTTGAGTTCTACTTTCCAGCTCTGGGAACATGGGGAGATTCTTCTGTCCCATAGGCTGACTCTTTGCCTTTCAGATAACACTGCCCTGAGCAGTGGGGAGCACTGAAAAGTATCACCTGTGTGAAAGGCCTTTATAAACTGTGAAGTGTTCTTTATACTGTGATTATTATTTCTAATTCAAATCATCCTCACAGGGATTTTTTTTTTAATTTGCTTGAATTCAGAAAAGAAAGCTCAATTTTTATTACTGATTTTTAAAAATCCAAGAGTAACACTTTACAGCTGTTGAGCACTTATAATTTAACCAAGCATTTTCTCACACATTAACCCATTCCTAACCTGCTGGTGGAAGGAGAAAGGGATTCTTGGTAGGCAGCGCGATGTGTATATTTCACTTAATCCAGAAACCTTGTGAGAAAGCCAAAAGTAGCTCCACATTTTAGATAAGAAAACTTAAGATCAGGGTTATACAGCTTGAACAGAGGTCTTTATAATTAATTGTTCTCTTGTCCTTAGGCATTGTTCCTTTCTGTGAAGAAGGTTGTAAATAATATGGTACAGGGCCTTCAGTTTGCCAGAGTGGATCACTCACTGTACAAATTCTGCTTTTTAGATTTTAACCTTCACTTATATTAGCAGAGAAAGATGGAACTAAGAAAGTTCCTTCAAGAATTTATTTTTCAAGGGGCACCTGGCTGGCTCAGTTGGTAGAGCATTTGTGACTTTTGATCTTGGGATTGTAAACTTGAGCCCCATGTTGGGTATAGAGATTACTTAAAAAATATTTTTAAAGAGTTTTAAAAAAGAATTTATTGCTCTACTTAGATCTAAGGCTGGGCCAGTGTAACCAAGATACAGAAGTAGCCCAACAATAGACTAGCTCAGTGGTTCTCAACTGGTTATGGTTGTCCCTGCCTCAACATTTGGCTATATCTGGAGACATCTTTTATTCTTGCCAACTGGCCAGGTGCTATTGGCAGCCCAGTGGCTATAGAGCACTGATGCCAGCAACACTACAATGTGTAGAACTGTCTTACCTTTCACCACAAAGAATTATGTGGCCCAGGATGTCAATAGTGCCGAGGTTGAAAAACCATACTCAAGCTGGAGTCGAGGAAGGCTTCCTGGAAGAGGTGACACCAGAACTGGGATTTAAATGATAATTAAAAATTCTCCAGGCAGACAAGGGAAGGAAAAGGCATTCCAAACAAAGAGGGTGGCATTCGTACAAGTAGAGAGGCCTGAAGTTGTGCCTCATGTGTAGGAATTTTTTTGCTCGTTGGCATTTTTGTCTCATTTCTGGGAGAAGTAGCAGGGTAACACTAGAGAAGTGTGCTAAGTTCTTTTTTTCCAAGAGTAATTCACATTGAGAGTTGTATTGCAAACTTATCTCGTTCCCCAGAATAATTCTTTTCTGCCAGACAGCCTGTGAATATCATCACCAGTTCTTAAGAGGATCATGTAGAGATTACTCTCCAGTAATGATACAAACAGATAATCAAGCCCAATTTCAGGTCTTCACAGGCCTGTGCTTGTTGC
This sequence comes from Canis lupus dingo, assembly GCF_003254725.2. NCBI lineage: Eukaryota > Metazoa > Chordata > Mammalia > Carnivora > Canidae > Canis > Canis lupus. Next base: position 8,246,584 of record NC_064263.1, on the reverse strand, counting down.
CCCTTGGTGGGTATCTATACAAATTGAATCACACATAGGTGAACACTTGAACACCTGAGCAGAACAATTCTTTCCTTGTTTTTGTATCCATGGCGCCTGTATAGTGCCTCCCACGTGGTCTAAGTGCCAGAGAAATTTGATGGGGCAGCGCGTGCGAGTGGTACTCAGAGTGTTCTTATGTAGTAATAGGGGGCTGTGGGTCTCTAGCCCCTGCAATTTGCTGGCTTTATGTGCTTTTGAACACACTTATGCACACCACAGATTTTCCTCCTTTGTAGCATATCACAGCTTCAATTTGGTTAAAATCAATTCTTTTCAATGTATTCATTAACTGTGTGTGCACATGCCCACCTGGGCATGTGCTGGCAGACTTTGGTTTGAATCCCGACTTAGGTTTTTGTTGTGGTGTGACTTCTGGGCCATGCCTTCACCTCTCTAAGCTCCAACTTCCACACCTCTAAAATGGACACCATAGCACTTAGCCAAGTTGTAATCAGGTTTAGAGATAGGATGTAAAGAATCTAAAACAGTGATAGTAGATATGCTTAATAAATGCTAGCTTTATTATTACTGCTGTTATGACAGTGGTAATGACAATGTCAGAGCTTGGAATCTGTGGTGTGGAGGACATGAAGGTTGACAAGATGCATTCCTGTCCCTTGGAGTTCATGGTGAAGACCAACCCACCCTGCAATAATTATGCATTATGCAATAATTATGTATTATTACTACATAGTCCCACCCTCTAGGTCCTGTAATAACCCTGCAGCCACAGTGGTTAAGACTGAGCTTTGTGACCTTGGGTAAGTTATTTAACTTCTCTGAGTGTCACTGAGTGATTTGCAAGAACTAAATGAAATAAAACATTTAAAATTCTTGGCACACAGTAGACACAGAACAAATGCTGGTTCCCTCCTCCCTGAGGCAGTCATCATCAAGATGTTCTGTGGATTTTACTGCTGGCAAAAACAAATGAGACTAAATAAAAGTCAGGGGTGAAAATAAGGGGAATTACAGAGTTTTTGTTTTGTTTGGCTTTGTTTTCTTTAAGTTTTGCAAAATATTCAGAGATTCTTCCGTCCCTTAACCTTCAGTAGATTTCAGATGACTTGTCATTCTCCAAGGTGAAATTTATTTTTCTGCTTTGATCTCTAGACATCTCTAGACATTTCTCATAGATGGCTTTGACCTTGGTTGGAGATGTCTTAACACTGTATGCACCAATTCTGGTTATGGCCCCTCCAATCCCCGCTTGAATGCCTAGAATTTCTTCTCTGGCTCGGTCACTTCTGCCCTGGCTTGTGGGAGTCTGCTTGCACTAGGTCCCCAGGAGAATTTTCCTGTTTGTGCCCAGAGCTCCCGCCCTTTGGCTATTGCCCTTATTCTACGCTATAGATACGGTCCTGGCACTTTACTGAGGGTGTGTAGTTTCCTGCCTCAAGCCCTGAGAGATCCCCTGGCCCAGAGGGAACTCCATCTAGAGTTAAGGTCTCTTAGGTGAGCTTCTTCCCAATCTTTTATTTCTTCACACACCCAAGCTCCTTACTGTTCCTTGAATTCTCAAATGGTAACTTCCATTCTGATTGCATTGTCCTTCCACCCACAAGCATGTCACTTCCAAGCCACAACCCGAGAGAACTTGGCTCCCTCCTCTATCATAGTGTTTGCGATCATCTTTATTATAATACTTAAAACGCATTGTTAGTTTTATGTGTGTCCCCAGCAAGATTTTTATTTCTTAGGGTACAGGGGCCATGGAAAATGCATCTTCATCGAACCTGGGGCAACTAATACAATGTAAGCATAGAGTGGATGCGTCCCAATGCATATACTTAAGGAAACAGGAAGAGAAGCAAAAAGACCCCGCAAACATGCTGAAGAAAAATGGCAGGAATGGGACTAGGGGTAGATCCTTCAGACTTCCTAGTCTTGGTGCTGCTGGGAACTTACCACATGGGAAGTAAAGATACCAGGAAGTCTGGGGTTTTCAGAGGCTGAGCCTGAATCAGCAGTAGACTGGGGCACTGGCCTAGTGAAAGGAATAAGAGCCACACAGACCTGGGGACCAGTCTTCATTCCAGCACTCAGTGGCTCTGTGATCAGCTACAATTTGTTTCAATTCTCTGATGCTAAATTTGTTTTAGTAGCAACGTGGTTAGTATCTTCTACTGAGAGATAATGCATTTGGCTCACAGTAGACACTCCATGAATTGTCCTTATAAACATATCACATATATTAACAATGTCTGAGTGACTTCAGTGTCCCCCACAGCATCTGTTGCACTGTCTTGAGTATACTGCCCCTACTACCCTGTTCTTACTATTAGTGTGCCAAGCACCATGGTGGCTGCTTTCCATAGATTTTCTCATTTAATTTTTTCCTCAATAATCTTGTAAGATGAGAGGTTTTCATGTCATACATGTTATACAGATGAAGAAATTGGGGATTAAAGAAAGTAAGTGACTTGCCCAGTGTTTCCCATAATTAGTAATTGGGATTTAAAGCCACCCACTCCTACTGCAGAGCCTGTGTTCTTTGCCTCTATCCTCTATTTTCTATTCTAGCATTATTGGGAAACACTTAATGTATTTATGTGAAGCTGTCCTGACTCCGGAAGTCTTAAAAGAACATGTGAAAATACAATTTCTGTATTTAAAAACTCTGTATTTCAGATTCCCAAATCTACTCCGCAATGGACCACAGGGCCGGGTAATTCTAATACAGTAATAACCCTAATACATAAATTATTATGCTTAAATAATGAGACCACTGAGCATCATTTCAGGGAAACATGGAAGCTGGCTCAGGAGATGGATTTTTGATGTCTAAAGTTCTCAGGTTAAAAAGAAATCTGTGCTGTGTTTCAATGAAAAAAAAAATCCGTCATCTAGTATTTTTTCTACTGATCCATAACCTCCTCAAGGACAGGTAGCATCTTCCGTTTAATAATAAATTATTGTATTTGTCTGGCAAATTATACTTTCCAAAGTGCTTTTGTAAACCTATCTCATTTGATTTTCCTAGCAACCCAGCAAGGTAGGCAGGCCAGAGGACATTCTTCTTCATGAAAGGATGCGGTGGCTGAGGCTCTTTTTGAGGGGAGTTATCTTGGGTCACACACGTAATTGGTAACAGAGCTGGGGCTAGTATCCCCGTGTCTTGGCTCAGTGTGCATCTTCTCCCAAATGCCTGTTTCAGTGAGATCAGACAGCTGCGACAATTTGTACACAATGAGATCTTCAACAAACTATTGGCTGATTCGGCTCAAAACAATTGAAGATATTTCTCACTATGATTTCCATTGATTCTCTAAAGTAGCTGAGAAATGTATTATCTGTAGTTTACCTGTGTGCAGGAGACAAGCATAAAGCAAACCATTGATCAGTCTTGAAAGTTGTTTCCTCAGACATCTGAAAAGTTTTCAGAGCAGGGAAGTTTGCTGTTTCTGCCTGTGGCACTTTCTTGATGCCACTGTATCACGGACTCACAGACTTGCCTCTCTTAGTCATCATGAAAATAATCTCCCTGTAACTGGTATAGTGGATTTCAGCCTCATATTGGAGAGGATGCCCATCCAACCCCAAGAACTTCTGAGATATAACACCCACTAGAAGGTTCTGAGAGAGTAATGAAACTCGGCACACAGTATACAGTTTTCCATTTTTTGATGGAATAATTTAACAGAGTTCTTTGTAGTGTAAGCCACATGAGCCAGAGGTGATTTGGTCATGAGAGTTTAGCTATTTGAACCCAAATTAGCTGGTTTCAATCAGAGTTCAAGAGACATTTACAAGTTTTTTGGTGTTTATTTTGGTAATCCATAAATCTTCATTAGATATCCATTTTATTTGGTGTCCATCCATCCAAAATATAAGCACTGACAATTTTCTTTGAAAAATTTGGAGATCATAGATTGATTAAATCTATTGTGCAGAGTATTGGTGAAGGTTTGGATTAGGGTCACTCTGCCAACATATAACCATTCTGTCAGCTGCCCTGTCTACCAAGTGGATAGTTAACAAAAGCCAGCGGATCATACAGCATACGTAGCCTTCTGCTTAAAGAATATTTGGGCTGAATCGAGATTTTGCTAATGAATCTATCCTCAGTGTCTGGCACACGATAGTTAGTAAATTTTGTTGCATGGATGCAGTGTAGCCTTGTAGACCTTTGCATTCTGCTTCCTGCCTCTCCATTTCACCTGTGCCGCTGCCTGCCCACTTTGTAACATGGGTTCTCTCCATTACAAATATGCCATCCTTTCTACTGCTTCTTGCAAAACCTCTTCTCCTGCTGCCCCCTCTCCTACTTGGTGATCTTATTCATTTCATGAACCCAGATCACATGTTTTTCCTCTGGGAGAGCTTCTGCGACACCTACACAAGTCAGAGTTCACAGTGTGCCTCACTTTGTGCATCCCTTTCTCGAGGAACACACTTCCATGGTCATGATGACACACATCATTGCCATATACCTGTAATGGTGTTGCTGGGCAGACTGGGGAGACTTTGGGCTGTGAGGCCTCCACCCAGCCCAGTCCAAAGATGTCGCCAGAGGCTCTTGGTTTCCTCAGGAGAAAGAATTCAAGGACAGATACCACATGGTGGGTGAGTAGCACAAGTAGGCAAGTATTAGAAGGAAAATACACTCTTGAGCTGTGAAAGCAGATGAATGCAAGGGAGAGATGCACCCCCTAGGGTTTGAGTTTCTATCTTTTATTGACTGGTGTTAACAAGGAAGTGGGATATTCATCACTTCAGGCAGGCATTTCTTGGAAGTAAGGTTAACGACTGTTGTTTCTGTATTTGGTCAAGGGTTTCCTGTCATGGCACCCTTAAGGAGGAGATTTTAGTATGCTAATGTAGTATGGTGAAGGAATAATGTGAACTTTGGCCACTTTGTCAGCCATCTTGGGCCTCTCTGCTTCCATCTGGTTTCTTGTGTTTTGGTTGTGGTGCACTGCCAGGACAGGCCTCTAACTTCTTCACAGTTGGCCAGGGCTTCCCACTGCCGGGCCTCCAGGCATCCTGTTAGAACCTAGCTAACTGCCTCCTCTAACAGAAGCTCTGAGTTCTCTTCGGCTGTCACCCCCGAGGGCAGGGCCTCTGTTTTACTCACACTGGAGTGCTGCTTCAGACAGTGGTGGGTACACGGTAGACACTTGCTAATTCCTGGCTGGAAGGAAGGAAGAAAGGAAGGAACACTGTGTGTGGACCAAAGGTATGAGACTTGCAGACAACTTTATGGGATTCAGTCTCTTAAATTCTGAGAGTTGAATTTGAAGAGACCCTCCTGGGCTGTTGGAGAGAGTCTTCAGAGAGCACTGAAGGCAACAATGCTCCAGAGCTGGGAAGCGCTCAAGATTCTGCCAGACATTCATGGTGATAATCATTAAAATGATTCACATTGACTCCATATTCCATACCCTTCACAGCAACTATTGAAACACTTAGCACACCACAGGCCCCCCGGTGCTCAGCCGCCTCACTTGGTTTGTCCATGTTCTGCGCTGAACCTCACTGTGGTGGCAGGATTCAGTAGCATTTGCCTAGACTTCATCTAGAATTCTATAGCCTAATTTGGGTCTTTCTTGTACTTGTTCCCATAGATCCCTAGGCTTCTTTCATAATGAACTGTATTTCTTTGCATTTTGCCACAGCGGTGAGCTTAGTTTCTGCACAGAACCCCTCCACCCGTCAGCCTTTCCTCTGCATCAGAAAAGGGACCGCAACAGGCTCTCTGCTGCCTGGCACTGACGTCTGAGAGCATTTTTGTTACATAAATGAATCTGTATCGGGAGGGTTATTTTTACAGAGAGGGTTCAAGTTCATGTTATGTTCATGCATTTTAAATACCACTAGGAGAGTGCCTAGTGCGGAGTTTGGGTTGGAAAAAAGTTTTTATCATAGCATGGAAAATTTTACACAAATAAAAATTAAAGCGGCTATAGCTTTTGCACATACATTTTTCTCTGAACTCCCGTGTGATGTGGGTGCCATTCTCCTTTCAATTTTATGAAGACGAAAATTGAGGAAGCCGGAAATTGAGGAGGCTCCTGAGAAATTTAGTCGTCGGCTGGAGGTCACACAGCTGGTTAATGACAGCGTCAGACCTTGACCTAAGTCTGTCTCCAGATTTTATGATATGACATCATCTGGTAATTATTGAGGTGATACAGCTTAAATTGGTCAGAAACCATCGATCAATAGGACAAGGATACTATATAAAGGAATCTAGTTTGTGGTCATTTTTGAAAGGTCTTACTTAAAAGCAAAAGGTGAAATAAAGGTTTTTGTTGTTGTTTAAGTTTCCTTCTCTCCTTCCTGCTCTGCAGTTTGATGCAGCTTTGAATGACTTGTAATTTTGAATACAAGCGGTATGCCTATAAAGAAGACTATTCTATAGGTAAAACACACATTTGGACAAGAGAATCTGATTTTAAGATCCCTTTTAATAATTGTAAGTGCATTCCACAGCCTTTGTCGGGTGGGGAGCAGTCTGCCAAGCCCTGGGAGCACAGCTATGCAATAGGAAAGGACGGACCTGCTTCTGCCCTCAAAGATCTTGCTCTCTAGCCTTTTAAAAATAACATTAAATTTCCCATGTTTATAGAGTAGCAGTCACCTATGCTATTCTTTTTGTGCTATTTTGGTATCATTCAGTTAGCAAATATTTGTTGAAGACTCATTGTCTTCTTGACACACAGAAGTGATTGCTATCTAAACTGTGACCTTGAATAGATATGTTCACAGGGAAAATTGCTGTGGAGTCTGTGAGCACTGTATTAGTGATGCAGAATTTAGTTTGGAGGTCTCATGGATAGAGTTACAAATTCTGCTGTGGAGAGGCCTGAAAGGAATTGGGAAGGTCCCCAAATGGTGTGAGGAGACTCAATCATTTAAGTTCATTTTTGGAGTGGTAGCTCAGGACCATATATTTTATCATGTTATATAAAGTGCAACTGTATTTACTATTCAGGTGTTAATTTTACATTATAACTGAATGAAATCTTGCTAAATGATATCCAGCAGAGTATATATACTTTTAGTTTTCATGGATTTAATATCAGCAGTTTTGATTATTCAAGAACTATTTTGAGGGTTCCTGATTGAGCAGTTTCTAATTTTGCTGAGAATCTGCTTTTAATCACCTGGCTTTGTTTGAAATGCTTCATGGAAGCAAAGGATTTATAAAATTAGTGAGTCTAGCGGACTGCCCAGCCGTTGCACCTGAACCTGGCTTTGTTGTTCTCCATATAATCTTTTTTTAAGACGTATTTATTTATTTGAGAGAGAGAGAGTGGGGGAGAGAGAGAGGGAGAGAGAATCTCAAGCTGACTCCCTGCTGAGCATAGAGCCTGACTTGACTTGGGGCTCCATCTTGTGACCCTGAGATCAGGAACTGAGCTGAAACCAAGAGTTGGTCACTTAACCGACTAAGCCACCTTCGCACCCCCTTCATGTCATCTCGAGTCATCTTGTACACTACTAGCAAAGCCTTGATTGCTTTGTTGGAAATGACCATCCTTTGAAATATTAAATCTTGAGAAATTTAGAAAGGTAGCTAACTTGTGTTAGAAGAGGATACATAGGAAATATCTTCTCTCAGAAAAGTGATAGCATGGAACTAGAAGAGCCTATAAAACCATCTGAGACTTGGGAGTATTAATGCAGAGTATCCATTCCCTTCACATTAGAGTGTCAGGTGGCCAAAAGATATAGAAATGTTTGATGTTAGATTGGGACTGTACTAACTAATATGCCATAATAGGGTAAATAGTGTTGTAAAATTCAAAGTGCTTTTAAGCCTCTTTGGGCTTTTCATATTCCAGACTGAGAAAGTACCCATAATGTAATAAATGCTCAATACATATTTGTTGTCTGGAATTTAAAAGTCTTATGGACATTAAAATGCTAATTAACACTCATCCAACACATTACATCTTTATTTTTTCCTTGAAGGATCAATTCCCAAAGATTTTGACTTTAGATCAAGCTCTTATATAATTTAATTTGAGGTATCGTATTATCTATAAGGTATTTGTGTTCTCCTAGGAACATATTTGTGTTGGAGATTTTAAAAATGCCTGTATCTGTTAGGACAGCATTGATTCTCTAAAATGCTGGCCAACATGATTAGGCTGATGGTAAAAAAAAAAATTTGGAGGAAAAATATAATGAAATGTTTCAAAATAGTGACATCTGTTAGCTCACATTCAGTGCCTACTGTACATTTTTCCTTTATGTTTCTCTGTCTCTGTCTCTCTCTCTCCCTGAAAATATCCTACCTCCAAGTTTTCCCCTTAACAGAACAAAGTAGTAAGAGGTAATTTTTTCAAGCCAAATGTGACAGAACACACATCAGCATTCAGGAATGAGGTTTTTGCAATGGGTAATAGTGTAATCGGTTTTGCCAGCAGCAGAATGTACAATCCTATTAGAGATGGGGAAAAGGAAAAGTATCACCTTAATTTACCTCTAGGCAATAGAGCAATAACTTGGGGTGCCTAGGGCTGCCTGTGTAAAGATACTTTAATCATATAGTAAAAACATTTTTAGTCTGCTGTCTGCTTTAGATGAGGGAAGACTCTCCCAAGTTAATAAATGAAATTCATTCAGCATTCGGTCTGGCAGTGATGATATGCTATTCTTAATCTTTGTCAACATTAAATCTGTTAAAGAAATTTAGCAGACTAAGATGAAATCAGTTTCACCCCCCCTCCCCCCCAATATTCCCTTTACAAATTGGACTGTGGCCTTTGGATGGGGCTGATACTGCACAAAAAGGGAGTGCTTCAAAAGGAGGGGGAGCCAGGGCTTCATTCCACAACCTTGAGACAGAAGCTGCTTTCTATTGTCTTGTACCTTTGGGACTGAACTCATTATAGTAACCATCAAAGTAGAAAGTCTTCAGCTGGGGGTATTTCTCATGTTTGCTTTCTGGCTGTATGGGGAATGTGATCTTTAATTAGTTCAGGATATAAAATATTGCAGAGAATTTCCCAGGCACACTCTGCTTTGTCGTCTAGGTCAGCAAATGCAATTCTGTATTAATTGTGGCTGAGCTATTGTCTTAGACTGGTATTCCTAGAGTGCCTTTTACCAATTAATGGTAATATACTACTGGGAAATCATGTTGCCTTGTGGAAGCCCGTAAATAGCAATGTGCTAATAGGCTGTCTATTAATAGTAATACAAAGTCAAGGATATAATGCCATTAAATGGTAGGATTCATGTGTGAAAGCCTTCTGGTAAATACTGGAAAGAATGTCACCAGTCAGTTGTATGTGTGAGAGCATGCATGTGTGCTTGTATGCATGTGCACATATGTATTTTCTTCTGGTCTCTTTTTCTGTTCTTTGTGTTTCTTTTGGGCTCTTTTCTACTGTGAATTTCTATTTTCTGTCAACTCCGTGATTGATTGGGTTCAGGGATGCAACATGTACCAGCCGTTGCCTTTGAACCTGTACTTCAGATGTGTGGTGTTTTATTTCCTCTCCTGCCTCTTGGCTTATCATCAGTTCTAGCAGTGAATTTTGACATGTGCAAATTAATAATCATTCAGTCAAAATGAATATGGTGACCTCTGTGCCCACATAGTGTACTAAAAGGAGAAGGATGTGGTGTTCATGAACTCGAGGAGTTACAATTTAATGCGAGAAGCAAAAATGTATGCATTTGTATGTATATATATTTTTCCATTTGTCTCTCATAGTCTATCAACTTATTATAGTCTAATGTAACCACATACTTTTTACATTTTCATGGGATAGACTCCTGAGAATAATAGCTAATTTTATGGAAGGCAGAATTAAGAATTGAAGTGACCTCTCTAGGCTGGGAAGCTGAACCAAAGGCAAGGCAAGAAGTATTACAGGGATAACATTAAAACTTTAATTGAGGTACAATCATGTGATTATAGAAATGCAGGATGGAAAGATAGCCCAGCAGTGCATTGGAGAAAATACCTTGATGTTTTAGTGAACAAAACCTAGAGATGAAGCAGAGTGTGAAGTAGTTTGTTTCCAAGAAGGCTGATGCACTCTGAGGACAGTGATAGACAAGTATGGATTTTAAATGAACTGGTTTCCCAATACCCTGTCTGAGCAGGCCACATGCATCAGGGATAATCCATTAAGGGACATTTTCAGACTGAGTACCATCTAGGAGAATGTGAACAATATGGAAAGCATTGGGTAAGAGCCATCTCATGAAAGTGAGGTCCAAAGACAACTCAGAATATTGACTACAGGATGAGCACTGGGTGTTATTCTATATGTTGACAAATTGAACACCAATAAAAAATAAATTTATATAAAAAAAGAATATTGACTACAAAAAGGAAAAGGTAGGAAAGAGATAAATCCATTCATTATGTTAGGACATGTGGACTAGAAGAAGCTCAATACGTAATCTGTGCTGTTTCAGGGAGTCAGTGTGCAGGCTGGCAAATATACAGGCTGGCTCTGAAAAAGAACTTAGTAGTCTCCACTGCCTACTGGTAGAGCAGAAAGGCTTGGGAGGTAGGGAGCTCATGGGGGATTGAGCCTTCAACCCAGACCAAAGGAATACTCAAAGTTGAGGCCTGCCACAGATGGTTGCTTACATTTAATGATCATGATATACTTACTCTGTTAAGGTTCTCAAGACATGCCAAGTGGACAGAAAAGCAAAGCCTGATTCTATTGCTGACTAATAATGTGATCATGAAAAAGTCACACAAACTTCAAACCTGTTTCTTCATCTTTAAAATAGATTTAATACAGTGCCTTAAGTACAGTGTAATAAGCACTCAATAAAAAGTAGCTATTATTGTTCTCACCTTATACACCAACTCTTCCTTTTTTTGCTTTAGCCTGAGAAGTGAGCTTAAGATCAGCTGGTGAGGGGTGCTTGGTGCTTAGGCCACTAGGAGGCTGCTTTCCAGCTTGGGTCATAACTCCAGGGTCCCGAATCCAGCCCAGCATCTGGCTCCCCACTCAGTGGGAAGCCTGTTTCTGCCTCTCCCTCTGCCCTTCCCCAGCTCATGTTCCCTCTCTTGATCACGCGCACTCTCTCTCTCTCTCTCAAATAAGTAAGTAAGTAAGTAAGTAAATAAATAAAATCTTAAAAAAGAAAAAGATCATCTGGTGAAATCCTGATTAAATTCTCAGCTGAATATCAGGAAGTTTGAATCAGAATGTGTGGCAACCACAAACAAGTTCCAATCTCCTTTGCTTAGTTATGCCTGTATGTCTTAGTTAGGACTTGGAAAATAGTATTTGGTTCTTATATTTAGGAAGATTCCTGATTATAATATTCATATTGCCTTATAAAACAATAGTAACAATTTTAAAACAATAACATTAACAGCAATAATTGCTAACATTTAGTGAGCTCTTGTTATGTACCTGGCACTGTGCTAAAGCATTTCAACAGTAAACAATTAGTATTCCCTATATTATCATTATAATAGGTGAATTAAACACATGATATTCTTTAAACCTCAAGTAAATTTATGAGATGCTATCCCTATTTCATAGGTAAGGAAAACAGATGGAGAAGTTGTTACTTGCGCAAGGGCACAACACTAATAAATGTCAGAGATGAAATTAAGATTTTTCACCTGAATTCACTGTGCTTCCTCAGTTCATCAGCTCTTTCACACCTTTTTTGGCCATGATCCTCAGTGAGAAATACATTTTGTATCATATCACACTGTTCTCTCTCTCTCTCATTTTCTCACACACTGGTCTTACAAAGCACCTTTTATCCTTATGGCATACAACCCATTCCGATTTTCCTATTCTGTTGCATTTCATTTAAAAAAATACACAGGTCAGACCTATTAAATTGATTTTACATCTTACTCGGTGATCTCTACTAACTATAATTTAAAAAATAATGCACACTTGTTCTTTCTCTTCCTGTAGGAATAAAAATTCTGTGCACTGGATAAATTATAGTACTCATATATGTAAAAGGATTTACTTCTTACTCTTTTGAGATGGCCCCATGAAACGGTGTCATTTCCTAATAGCAGAGGTTATGGTGAAGGAGAAGCACATTATATGAATCATGTTGTCCAAATGAATTACTGCTGTCATCTGAATTAAAACAGATACGTTGTTCCAAATCAGAGTCCTAAGTGACTTGAACATTTCCATCGGAGATTGTGAATTATTATGTAATGGAAGCTAAATAGTTGTAGTTTTTCATTTTGAAACAGCCATAGCTGTCAGGTCCAGATCATACACAAAAGCCAACTTATGCCATGAAAAATACCGTGTGAGGGCCAGAGAGCCACACAGATTCCATGAACGAGCCAGACTTCTTGGGAGGTCAGTGCTCAGACCCAGGCATGGAGTGAAGAGTGCTCACTTATTTTTGTGATTTTTTTCCCCCATCCATCTCTTTTGGATGCTTCCCAGTGACTATGCCTATTTGTTTAAGGGGCATTTGAAACCTTTCTGTTCTCTGCTCGAGGCTCGACTCTGATAATAGAAACAGAAGTAAGGTATTCCAGAGGTCTATTGGTTGTGAACAACTGTTACTTAGGAGCCTAATATTGGTTCTCTGCAGGAAATCATACAAATGGCTGATTAGCTCTATCCAATAAAAGAAAGCATTTTTATGGCTGATTTTAAAGTCATATGTTGGCTATGTCTTTAAAGTATTACTTTAACTGGCTAGGAATAAATATACTATATTTTTGCCTTTTCTTCCTTGCTTTAATTTCTTTAGTGCAAGGATAGCTACCCTGCTGGGCTCTGCCATCTTTCTGACAAGATTTACCTGGGGGCACCCGGATGGCTTAGCGTCCAACTCTTGATTTGGGCTCAGATTGTGATCTTTAGGGTTGTGGGATCGAGCCCCACATAGGGCTCTGGGCTGAGCATGGATCCTGCTTGGGATTCTCTTACTCCTTCTCCCTTCACCTTCCCCTCTCTCTCACTTAAAAGGATTTACCTGTTCCTGGCAGGACATTTCTGTGAAGGTCTGCAGGTCAGGAATGTTTCTCTTTCATCCAATACACATTTACTGAGTGATTATGTGTATATTATGTGTGTCAGTGACAGAAAGCACAGAAGATGCATAAGACATTGACCCCCTTTAAGACACAGAGGAGAACCTAGCTGGCTCAGTTGGTAGAGCATGCAACTCTTGATCTTGGGGTTGTGAGTTCAAGCCCCATGTTGGGTATAGAGTTTACTTTTTAAAAAAAAAATTGTAAAAGACACAGAGGTGTCAAAACATTTATTTTTTTTTTAAGATTTTATTTATTTATTCATGAGACACAGAAAGAGAGAGAGAGGCAGAGACACAGGCAGAGAGAGAAGCAGGCTCCATGCAGGGAGCCCGACGTGGGACTTGATCCCGGGTCTCTGGGATCATACCCGCAGGCCGAAGGCGGCGCTAAACCGCTGGGCCACTGGGGCTGCCCAGGTGTCAAACATTTAAAGAAAACTGCAAAATAGTATGTTAAGTGCCATAATAATGGTAGATATAAATAGAATGTGAAATGGTGGCCACATCTGTTTGAGAGGTTGATGGTTTCATAAAGCAGGAAGTGCTCATATTGTGTCTTAGAGGTGGGGAAGCATGGTTATTCCAGGCAGAGGGAACAACATAGAGCAATTTTGGGGTGTCTGGAGTATTCAGGTAGTGAGTGAGACAGGAAATGGAAGGAGATGAGGGTGGAGAGAGGAGTGGACACATCATGGAGATGGCCACGGGTGTGAAGTGGAGATGTCCAGGTTCACCTGCTACCTCGTTTGAACCGACTCTGGGTGCTGGAGCACCCATTTGATTGTTTCAGGCCAGGTTTTTCTGCAGAGACTGACTCTGTCTGGTGCTCCTTCTGCAATTGTTCTTGGACTTGCTGAGACTTTCTGCTGGAGACTGAGCAGACATTACACTGATTCATGACTTTGGGTATCTGTTTATATCTCTGGTCCCAGCTCCTGTTTGTGCAGCAGATGCATTTTTGAGGAGCCAAAGCTGAAAGTGCCAGTGTGCTGCTGGCGTATATCACTACCTTCCCTGGGCTGTTCCTGCAGTGGGGTGAGGTTACAGATCTACATCTACTGCAGCTTATGGGTTATGTGAATATTGTACCAGTTGGTGAGAAGCTTAGATTTTCTCAGCTGGGCCTCCTGCTATTTTAATTAAACTCTGCTTTTAGCAGCTTTTCCTGTTTCCACTCTCCCGGGGCTAACTAGGTACTTTTTTTTTTTTTTTGGTTTTTTAACTCCTTGCCACATGTTGGACACTGTTAATGGATATAACAAATTATAATAATTCTCAGCTGGGCTCTTCCTGCACAGTCATCAAAACTCCATTGGAGGTAGAAACACCATGCACTCATTGAACAAATATTTATTGTTCATGTACTATGTGTACAAGCTGTCATGTGTTCTGTAGGTGCTGGGGTCTGTTGAGTAAGGCAGGCAGGATCCTCTCTGCGTTGGGGGATATTACAGTCTAGTCGGGGAAATAAGCTTTAACCACCCCCCCCCCATCATCAAGATCACTAATGATGAAACCCATTCCTCAGAAATACTTCTGTGGCTGTAGAGCATGCCTAAGATTTTGAGCAGGCAGCTGGTCAGAACTGATTCTTCAATCAAGAATTCCCCATGCAACCTACAGTCTGGCATGATCCCTTGAAACTCTAGGCTATGCCTCCATTTTCTTTAATTTTTTTTTAAAGATTTCATTTATTTATTCATGAGACACACACAGAGAGAGAGGCACAGGTAGAGGGAGAAGCAGGCTCCCCACAGGGAGCCCGACGTGGGACTCAGTCCCAGGTCCCCAGGATCACACCCTGGGCTGAAGGCGGTGCCAAACCGCTGGGCCACCTGGGCTGCCCTTTCCATTTTCTTTTAATACTGCCCCTCCTTTGTTGTTCCTTTCTCTTGCAACCTTCCATAGGTGCCTGGAATTTCATCTCTGTTGGACTCTGAAGTGTAGATGCATAAAAGGAAGAAGGGTGGATATAGCCATATCCCATGAGAACCCAGGAGCTGTCCTTTCTGGACACATTCCCTCTTTTCTCTTTGATCCTAGTTTATCATAGTATCCAAGAAGCTATCCTAAGTTTAAGCTAGAACTCTTTGTGTTGAGTAATACCTTCTGGACACGAGTCTCATACATTTTTGGTAGCAAAACAACTTTCCTTTAGATACTGGATACTGATCAAGATCAATAGTGTATGTATACTGTCTATACCTACCAACAGAATTCTTCATTCAGCCATTCACACACATTTTTAAAACAGTATGCTGATATATTATAATTTTCACATTATCTTAAATTTCAACAGTAATACAGATACCATGTTATGAGTGCCTTTTTTTTTTTTTTAGAGTTCCTAAAATAATCATTTCTGATTCTAATGTCTATTACTTGCTTCACATTATGGGCCATGTCTCAGGGTTCTCACCAAAATCATGCCAATTTTTCATCTCCGTCTTGAGGAAACCACATCGCAATTTATTCGCAAATCTCAATCATTTGTTCTAAAACTAACATTTACCTGTATTTCCATTTGCACAGCTTAGAATTCCTAAGCCCGTTTAAACAGAGACATTCTAAAAAAGCTCTCTCCTATCTGCAGCATGAAAGTGCAACAAAACAGTCTCACGATGGTTTTTCCCTTCCTCTTTTACTGTCTCGGTGCTAGTCAACAGCTCCAAATTTACCAAAAATGCCAGCCTTGTGCCTACGCGCACTGAATTTCAGGGCTGTAACTAGATGAGGATTTGTCTTTTGTTTTCTTGTCAAAGCTTGGGCTGAGAGAGTGAGTTAGTATTTGTCTGTGTCTTGTCAGTGCCTCTGGTTCTGTCCACAGAGCGAGTGGGCACATTTCATCTCAATTACGAATAGAAGATGAATACAGGGTAGTGTGTGTGTGTGTCAGAGGTTAGAACCATTTAATAGGATGAACTGCGAATGAAAATTGGAAGACAATCCAAGATATCTATAGAAGATGAGAAAGGGAGAAACTCAATTAGAGAAAACCATACACTTTCCTCCTTCTGGGCCCCGGTTTCTTTACCCTATTGTAGTCGCTTATTTGGTTTTAAATGGGAAAGCAAAGAGTTTATTGTTTCCATTGTGGAGAAAGGTAAGGTGGTTTCAAGGATTTCATTCATGTGCTCTAATGCTTATGTATAGTCTCTATAACCTAATCAACCTAACTTAATTACCTAAGTATGGCATTGTCTGTGTGATTTTGACAACACTAGTCAAAGGAAAAAGCAATTTTGTGAGATTTAACCTGAAAGGGTGAAAGAGAACAGAAGTTCTGTAGGGTGCTTTTCCCATGATAAGCTTTTATAAACTTGTCATAATAAATGCAAGTATGGGTTTGTAGCTCCCAAAGAGGAAAAACAACAATAATACTAAACTTAGACCCAGATCCATCTTCCTTTGTGTGTGTTTCTCTTTTATCACCTAGAATGTGTTTTTGCCAAGGGAATAAATTCAGCTATTTTGGGATCAGATGTGCAGTTATCTGTGCAACCTCAGTAAAAATATTTTCTTGGTAAACATCAAATCAGCTGTGAAAGTCAAGAGTGCATTCACTTGAGAAAAGAATAAGTGAGCTTTATGCTTTCATTATTTTATTAGGAGGTTCTGAAGGCTGGTGCTCCTTCTGGGGTAGTAGGTATGCGATTTCTGTCTGAGTGGATGCCTCTTTACTCAGTTTTTATATTCTGATGTGGGAGAAATCAAAAGAAAAAGAAAGTGTTCTCTTCGATGTGGAAAAGAAGTTCTCCCCAAAGGAAAATGTTCACAAAGTTTTAGCATAAAAGCAGACATTCCAGTGGATCAGTCCCATTTTAAAAAGTGGACTTTGTACCATCCTACATTACTTACAGAGTAAACGTATGAACTTTTGTGGGTCCCTGGGGGTGCACACACACTCCAAAGCTCTTATTCCAGTTATGTTGATGTAGGGAGTCTTTCTTGAAGTCCTGTTTTTTGAAGGTAAAAAGCTTTTTCCAAACAAAACTCAAATTTCCAATCTAAATGAAGACTCACAGGGGTGCCTGGGTGGTTCAGTCAGTTAAGGGTCTGCTTTCGGCTCAGGTCATGATCTCTGGGTCCTGGGATGGAGCCCCCTTTTGGGGTCCCTGCTCAGCGGGGAGTTTGTTTCTCCCTCTGCTTCCTCCCCCCTGCTTATACTTTGTCTCTATCTCTCTCTGAAATAAATAAATAAAATCTTTTTTTTTTTTTTTTTAAAAAGACTCATGATAGCTAGTCTTCTCAAAGATCCCAAATACTCTGTGCTGGGTTACAGTCAGTAGTAAATAAGCCTAAATATTAGATTAAAGTATGACCAATATCTGACAGCACATTCACCTGAAAATGTTCTTACTTGAAGAGCTAAGGGTTATGGTCTGACATTTCATTGAAAAATCCCACAGCACTGTTCAAGACAGAAGAGTTTGATTTTGTGGACAAATTTTAATTTAATTAAAGTTATGCCTTCTATACAGTCTGTCTTTTCAACAAAATTTTCAGCACTACTTCTCTGTCAGCAATGTTTTGTCTTACCACAAAAACATGGCATTTTGTCGTGAGTCAAATGATTAAACAACAATGGGGAATTGTTTAAAGAGTTTTATATATGAGGTCTACTGTTATTTCCATAGATGGAAAATTGTAGTGTTGTGTTTTTTTTATTTTTTTATTCTTCTCAACAATAATACAAGATTAAATCTTTACAAGATGTGTATCAGAAACTGCTGGTAGGCATATAATTGGTAGAAACTTTCTGGAAGATAGTTGATTCAAATGCTTTAAAATGATATATATGCTTTGTCCCATCAACTCTACTTTTAGGAGTTTATCCTAAAAAGTGTTGAAAAAAGATGTAGTTACAAGGTTACTCATCAATGCATGAATTATAATGGTGAAAAACAAAATATGACCCAATTAATGACCTAACCAGTGGGGTCTCATTGAGTAAAGGATTAACTTCATAAGGGCATTTCAATAAATATTTTTTGAGCATCTAGTGTATACTAGGGTATGCAACAATGATGGAACCGAGGAAATTCTTGCACATAGGGAATGTAGATTTTCTTGTGTTTGTGGCCTAGTGGCAAGTGGGCATTACTGCTACATGGTCATTAAAAAGCAATCACATGGAACTTCAGCTATTGATGTGGAAAGAAGTTCAGTAAGCAGTGGTCAGTGAGGATTTTCAATGACAGGAAAATATACTGCTTTAAGGTGACAAGAATATAGAACAAAGGCAATGCACCAAGGATATTAACAGTTATTATCTCTAGGCCATGAGCAAATGAGGGGAAATTTTTAAAAATTCATTTATATTACCTAATTTCTTCTATAATGAAGTCTTAAGCATTTTTTAAAACAAAGCTTTACCTAGTTACCAAATGTGAATGCTCCCAAACTTCCTGCTAGGCCAAAGATCCTTCCTTCCTTCCTCTCTTCCTGCTTCTTCCTTCTTCCTCCCTTCTTTCCTGCTTCACTTCCTGCCTCCCCCGCTCCTCTGGATCCATCTATCCATCTACCTACCTACCTATCATACATCACTGAAACATAGGAACAAAAAATAATTTCACTTCCCCTCAGATACCAATTCCTTTGTTTGCCTACCATTGTTATCAGAAAATAGTTCTAGGTATCTAATCAAAATCCTTTGTACTGAAGTTTGTGCTTCCTTCTTCTTCTAAAGAAATAGAACCTGGCTAATTGCCACCCTTCACATAAATGTAATAACCTCCATGTGTTCAGACACTTACCAAAATTTCTTTTTCACTTTCCTGGGTTGTCTGAGAGCATTTTGCCACTGCTTTAGATTTCAAACTTCTGTTCTAGTCAGCCGTGAGGCTCTAGATCATTGCCCTGTGCATGTTGGTTATGCCAATTAGCACAGACCGCAGAAAGGGTTTGAGGCTGGGAATAATCTGGATTATAGGAAAGGAAAAAACAAAACAAAATAAAACCGAATGCCAGATGATGTGTTACTCACAGCTTGGTCCTCTTTCTGCTTCCTATTTTCAGTCTGCTAGTGCCTGGTGCCTGCTACCCAGACTAGAATTACTGTAAAGAGAGAACAGGTATACATTTTTTAATCTATTAAAAACTGGTCCCAAAGTGTTTGCCTAAAAAAAAAAAAAATCAAGGACCACATGTATGTTTACTGAGCCTCCAGAACTTCATAGCCAGGGAGGCTTTCAAGCTTGCAGCTAAGTTTTAGAATTCTTGAATTCCAAACAGACCAGGAGAGCTGTCAGCTTGAATTAAGCCCTTTGCCTTAATCTTAGCTCTCCAGCTTCCAAGTCTTGGGAAAGAATGAGGAGTGAAGGCAGCTTGTATTTCAGGACATAATTGTTCCCAACAACTGTGTTGTGAGTTTTTCTTCTCCTCTTGCAAAGATGAAAGATCTCTAATCAATAGGAGTCGGCATGAAGAGGAGGGAACAAAGTAGAACAAAAGTGTCCAGGCTGCATGTGAATCCAAGGACTAGAGCCCACAGAGAGGGAGCGCCTTGCTTGGGTTTTATCTGGGAGCCTGAGGCTTTGAATCTGACTGCCCACAGTGTATACCTGGGAGCAGTGCCGCATTTAAGTGCATGATAACATCAACTGATGTCTTCATCAAGCTTTGTTTTTGCTTCAACTCTTGAGGATATTAATATGACACCATGTGCATGCTAGGTAGCAAAGGGACAACCCCAAACCAGATGTAAGTTCTAAGAAAATTTGTCTTTTAAATAGGATAATTTGCAGATGAGGCTTTGAATTTCAGAGCCAGTTGACTATCAATTCTGCATATATATTAGAGAAGTCTAAAATCAATGACAAATTCATTTTATTTTGCCCACTGATTACAGGGTAGTGAAAATCTAGTTGACTTAGGTTTTGTTTGTTGTTGTTTCTGTAATGTGGGTATTTTTCAGAGTTCTTGTCTATGAAGAGCCAGATATCCCCAACTTGCCTGCATCTGCCAGACATCTGCTATCCTTCATTTACTTACTCAGCATTTATAATGTTCCCTAAGATAAAGGGACAAAAAAAAAAAAAAAAAAAAAAAGGTGCTAAGGAAGAGGCAGAAGGGGTGAGTCCCAGCCCTAGCCCTCTGAATGAGAGGGTTTTCTCTGAATCTGAAACCTCCTTGAAAAGGTGAAGAACAGAGAGGTCTATATGTGGAGGCAGAGGACAAAGAAGCATCATGCATGTGCAGATGTACACAAAGGCAGAGGAATGATGGACTTTCAAGGAATGCTCGGTCCTCCAATTCGCCTGGTCTCAAACCAGTCCAACATCGGAGAATCTTCTGAGAAGACATAAAAATGGATTCTGAATAATACATTGCAGTAACTTTTAGAAATTGAGGAAAGGAATGGAACTATTGAATTTCCTATTACCAAAGAGCTGATACCAACCCACTGCAAGGAGCACAGGGGCATGGAATTGCCTTCTTTTTCATGATAATGGACACATGTGGATAGATCAGCAGGCAACTTCTGTAATGAAAAGAGTGTGTGACTCCTATTCAGTGCTCTAGATTCCAGGCCTGACTTTGCCACTTGATTAGCTGGGCGATTCACTTAAAATCACCAATTTAAAAAGTACATTAAAGTGTGTGTTTAAATATATTATATATCAAGTATGTGATATAGAGGGTACATAAAATATATGTATATGTAATATGTTCACACTAAAATTCTAAGCATTTTAAGCATCTAAGTTAAGATTCTCTCCGCTCACAATTTCTCTGTTCATCTTGCCTCATCCCATTTCAGCTCATCGGGGTTGTATGTATATTTTAGACTGGTAGCAATTATAGATATAACCACAGTAGTGCATTGAGTGACCCTGGCTGGGCCTATGAGGATAAAATCCCCATTCTTCCTTAATTATTACCACCCTCTGCTCAGAACAATGATCCCTGTTAAGGCATTAAGAGCCTTATACAAGTCCAGGGATGAATAGGAACAGAAAGAAAAATAGTATCTCTGTGATCCTGCTGCCAGCAAGCAGGGGTTGGATAAAAGTGGTTATGGATCCCATGAAGGAATTCCATGTGTTCTCAGAAATAACTCCAGTAAGAGTTTGATTCTTGAAGGAATAAGCAATTTAAAAATGCCCTTAGATGCTAACAACAGGGGAGGTTAGCTGAAGGGTGCCTGAGAACTCCCTGTACATTTTTTTTTAACCTTCCTGTGAATCAATCATTACTGCAAAATAAAAACTTAACAAAAGTGTCCAATGCACTGAGAATTGGCAGTTAATATTTTGACTAATTAAAAGTCATAATTAAACATATATGCACAAATAGACCTCATTGAGGGCATCTACAATGAATATGCTATCAAGGTTGTGTTTTTTTTTTTTTTTTAATTTTTATTTATTTATGATAGTCACAGAGAGAGAGAGAGAGAGAGAGAGAGAGGCAGAGACATAGGCAGAGGGAAAAGCAGGCTCCATGCACCGGGAGCCTGATGTGGGACTCGATCCCGGGTCTCCAGGATCGCGCCCTGGGCCAAAGGCAGGCGCTAAACCGCTGCGCCACCCAGGGTTCCCAAGGTTGTGTTTTTCTTTTAAGATTTATTTATTTATTTTAGAGAGAGAGAAAGAGCACAAGTTGGGGGAGGGGCAAAGGGAGAGGGAGAAAGAATCCTCAAGCAGACTACCCCCTGAGAGCAGAACTGGATGTGGGGCTCATCCCAGGGCTTGATCCCAGGACCTCAAGATCATGACCTGAGCTGAAACCAACAGTCACTCCCTTAACTGACTAAGCCACTCAGAGGTGTTTTTTTTTTAAGTTGTTTTGTCTGTTTGTGTGTGTGTGTGTGTGTGTGTGTGTGTGTGGTGTTTTGTTGTTGTTGTTGTTGTTATTTATTTATTTTTTTGACCTGTCTCAGAATCTGTATTATTTACTTTGGTGAGGGAATTTTCATCATGTGATAAGCTCACTGCCCCAAAGCATTCCCTGAACCAGTTGACGGCTGTTTGTAGAGCTACTGGAGGTGTTGGGGTGTCATTCTTTTGGGGTTAGATGTCATTTGAGACCTAGGATGTGGCATATGGAGATGCGGCTGATGAGCAACTCAGCATATAATGGTCACCTGATTATGAACAACTACACACAGTTTTTCCTTTCATATCAAGTATTGAGAACTTATTCAATGAGAACAATATACACATATTTTTTTCTAATATTTGTGTCTAAAAAGGAACAATTACAGCTAAATGCACTTCATGCGGGTCTAATTCTAGTTTAAGCTGTACGTGGTTCTGTAGCAATTAATTACTGTTTGCGCATCTGCCCATACAACTAAATATTAAGATGCCCAAAGAATTCCAGTCCTCTGCTACCTTTATTATACAGCAAATAATGATGAAAGAGGAGAAGAAAAAAAATTATAAACATATCTCAAAAACAAAAAATCATTTAAAAATCCCAGCTGTATTTGTTTAAAGATTTTATGTTTTTATTTATTTAAAAGAGGGAAGTGTGTGCATGGGGGGAGAGAAGCAGAAGGAGAGGGAAAAGTCAAGCAGACTCCCTGCTGAGTACAGAGCCTGGCACCAGGTTCGATCTCAGGACCCTGAGATCATGACCTGAGCCAAAATCAAGAGTCAAATGCTTAACTGACTGAGCCACCCAGGTGCCCTCAACTGCATTTTAAAGACTTTATTAAATGACATTTTCATAAATATCAGCATAAAATTTGAGCATCTCAGTTGCGTATACTTGAAGCGTTTCCATGGTAGATGAAAATGTGAGGGATAAGATGTGTCCCCATCTGGGATATTTTACCTGAGTCCTTTCCACTGAGCTGTACTACCTGGAACATGCTAAAAGCTCACTGTGGATAGTTTATCTTTTGAATAAGATTTATTATTAATCACCCATTTCTACCCCCACTCAGTGCACATTTGTGAATGGACAGAGCTTCGTGTCTTCTTGATTCAGAGGCAGAGATGGGGAGGAAGAAAGGACTAGAAGCCTATGTGATATTGTGAGGACAGAATTCTTAGACTGGAGAGGAAACACCCTGGAATGAGGGTGTCATCTTCTGATATCTTATGAAGACCTACCACAGGTGGTTTGCAGACTTGATCTGTATTATTCTGGGATGTGAGCAGGGGTGCAGATAGGAAGAGCATTCAAAACTAGAAAGAGATGGGACTTTTGCCTCAGTGGGAAGAACTTCGTATTACCTGAAACTCCCTAGTAAATAGTGAGAGCCCTGTCACCAGATTTCAAGCAGAGGCTGGGTGTTCAGGTCAGAGATGTTGTGGGAAGGCTGTTTTCATTAGTGGTCGGTAATACTTAGTGGTCTTTGAGGTCCCTTTTGGGTCTGATCAAGTAAGGCTGACCTATCTCATCAGTAGGTAAACTAATTTACTGCTGATTCGATGTTAGGAACTAAATGCTTTTATGAACACATATTTCTTGTGTGCCTAGTATATGCCAGACACTGTTGTAGGCAGTGAGACTGTATAGCAATTAAGCAACCAGACAGAGACTCTACTTCTAGGCCTATTTTCTATAATGGGCAGATGGAAGGAGGCTCCTTTCTGGAGATCAATGCTCCAGAACTATGTTAGCTAATGGACTAAAAATATGCATATCCTTATACACAAAACAGACTCTCTTTGCAGAGAATCAATACTGTTATTTTTTAATAAAGTAATATTTTTTAAATATTCTATAAGGATAGACTAAGAAGAACCTTTTTAATGATTTTTTTACAACCAATATGGAGGAGTCAACTAGAAAAGTCTAATATTACCTTAATATTGTTTGCTCAGTTAATAACTCTATCAGAAGGGGAAAAATCTTTGGACATGAAATACTATGTGGATTTGATATCTATATGGATTAAGAAGACAATATAATATTTTGATTAACAACTGGTCTCAAGTTTGACAGACCAAGTTTTTAGAACTGGATTTTCTATTTATTGGCTGAGTGACCACTGGCAAGTTACTTAACCTAAACCTGCTTCCTTATCTCTAATAAGGAGATAAAAATAGCAACTTCATGAGTCTTGGTACTAATAAATACTTGCTGAATGAATGAAAGGGTTTAGAGATGTTAATGAAGAATGCATTTATTATACCTGTCATAGTACCAGGCACACCATGATTAAATAGTGATAAATATGGAGGTGTTGGTTGTGATGACAAGGGTTGTGAAACTGTTCCTATTTGGAGATGATATGGTCATATATGTAGAAAACTCTATGGAATTTATAAAAAACCCATTACAACTAATAAGTGAGTTTAACAAGGCTGCAGTATATAAAATCAACATTTAAAAAATCAATCATATTTTATATATGAACAACAAACAATTGAAATTAAAATTAAAATAATAACATCATTACAATAGCAATAAAAAACATGAAATGTCTAGGGATAAATTTGATGAAACATGTGCAAGACCTGTATACTAGAACTATAAATAACGTTATTTAGAGAAATAAAAGAAGACACAAATAAATGGAGAGATACACCATTGTCGTGGATCAATGGACCCAAAGTTGTTAAGATGTCAGTTCTTTCCAAAATGATCTATAGAGTTAACATAATCCCTGTTAAAATGCTAATAGATTTTCCTAAATTTTATATGAACTCTAAGATGATTTCCATTTCATATGGAAGCACAAAGGATCTGGAATAGGATCACAAATAGACTGGAATAGTCTGAAAAACAAGAGCAAAATTGAAAGTTATGCTTCCTAATTTCAAGACTTACTATGAAGCTACATTAAATAAGACAATGTGATATTGATGCAAACATAGCAAAATAGATCGATGGAACAAAATAAAGAATCCAGAATTAGACTCATACATACATGATCAATTGATTTTTGACAAAGATGAAAAAGCAGTTCAGTGGACAAAAGATCATCTTTTCAACAAGTGGGAACCATGAATACCTACCTACAAAAAAAGAAAAAACCTCGACCCATATTGCACCATGTATAAGCATTAATTCTAAATTGATCATAGATATAAATAGAAGACCTAAGACTTTTAAATTGTAGAAGAAAATGTAGGAGAAAACCTTTGTGACCTTGGATTTGGCAATGATTTCTTAGATGCACAAAAAGCATGATCTGTAAAAGAAAAATTTAAAAATTATTTATCATTAAAATTAAAAATTTCTGTTCTTCCAAAGGCTATAATTAAGAGAATGAAAAGACTAGGTGCAGCCTGGACAAAAAAAACTTACAAATCATATATCTGATAAAGGACTTTTAGCCATATATAAAGAACTCTTAAATTTTAGTAATAAGAAAACAAACCTCAGTCAGAAGAATGAATAAACAGTCTGAACATTTATCCAAACAAGAAGTGCAGATTGAAAGTAAGCACTTTTAAAGATGTTCAACATCATCAGGAGGATGCAAATTAAAACTACAGGCTACCACTACATAGCATTAGAATGTCTAAGGCAACTGATCATGCGAGGTATGACACAACTGAGGATATACAGCAACTGGAATGTCCTATATTGACTGCTAGTGGGAATGTAAAATGGTAAACTCATATATTTGCCATGTAATATAGCCGTTCTACTCCTAGGTGATTACTCAAGACTAATGAAAGTACTTATGCATAAAACTTGCATCTGAAGGTTCTTAGCAGTTTTATTTGTAATATCTAAAAACTGAAATGCCTATCAAGTCAATGGTTGAAACAAATATACAATGGAATACTACTCAAAAATTAAACGAAGTGATGCATTGATATATATAGATATAGATACAGATATATATCTCAACATAGATGAATCTTAAAATAATATATTCTGTGTGAAAGAAGCCATTCAAAAAGAGTACATACTGCATGATTCCATTTCTGTAAAATTCTAGAAAATGGAAATTGATCTGTTGTGACAGCTAATCTGGGTTGCCTTGGAGTAGGGAGCATTTTTAATTGGGATTAAAAATGGGAAGGAGAATACTTTTGGGGATTATGATTATGTTTGCTATCCTGATTGTGGTAGTGGTTTCATGGGTAACAAAACCGACTGCATTGTTTATTTTATATATGTGTAGTTTACCATTTGTCAGATACACCTTCAGTTTTAAAAAGTAATGTGTGACAGTTGTCACAAAACTAAGGGCTCACGACGTGGTTTTGGAAATCTTTGGTCAACCTCAAAAGTGAGTTTTTGTTTAATAGAAAAGGTCATGTGTGTTTACATTTTTAGTTATGACCATATAGGTCATAATTAGCTATGAGAGCATAGTAGGATGTGAGGAAATGCTGTCCTTGGGCATTGGTTGTATTAATCTGATTAATATGGATCCTTGGATGAATCTTAAAAGTAATTTTTAACACATTCTTTCATTTTGTCCTCACAGTTTTGGACCATGAGACTGATATCTGAACACTATGTTCCAAGATACTCATTTGCACTTCTAGATAGTGAGTAAATATAGCCATAGACATTTTATTTTAATGAGAAAGAATTCTAATTTCTAGGGACATGTCTGATCCTTTATTTAAAAATAAAGTAGAATATTCCACTCATATATTTTAATTGGCATTAGTGGATGCCTTTCATCCAAGGACTTCTCAGAATCATTTAATGTCCAAAGCCTGTAATATACCATCTTCCAGTTTGACAGGTGCAAGAAAAAGGAATTAAGTGATTTCCAGGGATCACAAAGCAATTCTTCAAATCCGTATGTGTATGTATGTATGTGAATATGCACATGTGCACATGTGCTTATGAGTGCATGTGAGTGCAACAAGTGCGTGCGTGGTAGGTGTTCAGGCAAAGCATAAGCAAAGCTGACCCAGCTTCTTTGATTTTGTTGCTTGTTGTGTTATGTCCTCTTTTTAGTGGACTTATTTTACTGTTTCCTGAATAGCCCAGATATTTTCACATAAAGGTATGTCATGAGCAAGTCACAAAGGCTATATATGCAAGAGTGCCACACAACCAGAGAAAAGAAAAAAATCCAACACATGAGTCCATATAAAACTTCTCTCCTCTTCAAATTGTCCCTTGCTTTAGAGTGTGATTACTCTTGACAAGGCTTTTTGGTGTTGCCTTAGATTCACACCAGTATAACATACTCAGCATCTACTACATTGCAAGTATTTTGCTAAGCTCTTAACATACATTTAATTACATGATCACCACAACACTGAGATATGGGTAGTAAAACTAGGCTAGCTTGGTTTAAACACCTTGTCCAAGTAATACTGTCTAGGTTTGAAATTGGAGCATTGAGGCAGGCTGACTTCAGTTCTACAATTAGCCATGCGACTTTTGGAAAGTTACCTACTCACATTTGAGACTTAATGGCTCATCCATAGAAGAGAATTATAAAGCTCATATTATAGAGGAGTTAGGTTGCAACCTCACAGCACATTATAAATGCTCAGTAAATACTATTCTACTTGCCTCCCACCCTCTTCTGCTAGGTTTTTTTGCCCTTCCTAGTATATCAGTCCAACCCAGATGAAACCTGGCTGTTGGCTATGCAGTTTTCCCCTCAGAGCAGATCTTCTCATGAGAGATCTGTCTTCTCAGCAAGACTATGAGTCCCTTGAAGATAGAGATCTTCTCTGTTACTACTATTCCTCCAATGTCTAGCACAGGGGCCAGTGGATGCTTGTGAGTTGAATTGATAGGTCTCATGCAAGATGTGCTTCTCAGCATCTCTAGAGCATTTTTTGTAACCCATACACTGCATCCCAGATCCTACCAGCCTACTTTTTGTCTCCATTCCAGAAACTGCTTTGTTTCATGGCACTTGACTGTCCTCTAACTTGAAGAGCTCTAATTCCCCCGGGTTCAGTGTCACTTGTATCTGCATGGCGGCTTAGGGCTTTTACTGCTGTGAGTATTCCAGGAAACTTGCCATGGTGTCTGTGGTAGACCTGAGTCCTTTGCTCACATTTGGCCAGGTCTCTGGCCCTCCAATGTCTCCAGACCTTAGTGCCATGTTGACATTCTGCTCTATCTCAGTCCAGTTTATAAGGATGTGTGTTACTCATTTAGTCAATGGACACATAGCAGTATGTTTATAATCACTGTATTTTGCTCTTCCTGTTTTCTTCCTACCCTGTTATTTGCTGTCTATTCTTCTGATGCCATATTGGCATCTCTATTTTGACTTCTAGGTAACACCCATGAATCTACAAGAAATCCAATATGTTTTACATATTCCATTGAGAATATTTAAGATTATCTTTTGTCAGGGTGCCTAGGTGGTTCAATCGGTAAAGCATGTGACTCCTGATCTTAGGATGTAAGTTCAAGTCCCATGTTGGGTGTGGAGATTATTTAAAAATAAAGTCTTAAAAAAAAGTTATCTTTTGTTCCATTGCATAACCCTATGCAGGGTTCTTTGCTGGTTAACTTTGGAGTTAGAACTTCACCATCACTTAGGTTCCTTCCCTTAGAAGATTAGCCATTCTGAGTTTTAGGCAACTTTGAGTATTCTGACCTATTTCTGGACAGATACCCTCCTCTGTTCCAATTGCTATACTTGGCATTTTGCTTATATAGGGTCTGTAGGCCAAACTATATGCCTAATACAGTCTAAAGTCTGATGGGAATTCAGAGGCTAGAGGATTCAATCCAGAATTGGAAAACTATTTCTTGATTTTTTCCATGGCTGTCTTTTCAGGTATAAAAATTTACACAGGGACATCTGGGTGGCTCAACAGTTGAGCATCTGCCTTTGGCCCAGAGCATGATCCTGGAGTCCTGGGATTGAGTCCTGCATCAGGTTCCCTGCAACAGGTTCCCTGCATAGAGCCTGCTTCTCCCTCTCCCTATGTCTCTGCCTCTCTCTCTCTGTGCCTCTCATGAATAAATAAATAACATCTTTAAAAAAAATAAAAGTAAAAATAAAGATTTACACAAATTGCATGCTTTCCACAAGTATCCTGACTACTATAAGAGATTTTATAAGCTAAGCCCAAGTTTTCCCACCCCAGTGAAAGTGCTTAAGAGCTCCTGTAGCAAGTTTCTGTAACCCAGTGTTTTGGGTGAGTGCTGTGAAGATAGAGCACTGTGTTTTCTCTCTGGCTTTTCTGACAGACACCTGATTTCCTGGTTGGCACTTGTTTCTACCCTGAAACGGGAAAGTTGAAGGGAGGAGATTGGACATTTTTCTGCTCCTAATTTAAAATAATTGTCCATGAGTATCTCTCAGATACTCAGAATTTATTTAGAGCCCTCTATAGGGTTCGTTACATGGTAAAGATCATTCAGAAAGTGTATCGGTCTGGCTGCTTCTCTCATTCTTTTGGAATAACTGTGACATTGGATTTTCAGGGAAACGATGTGAAGGAAGCTTATTACATCTTTGCATACAAAATATTTTCCATCCTAACTGGCAAAAGAACATTTGAAAGGTCTTTTTCATTTTTGTGAATGAACAAATAAAATAATTTACCCTGGGAGAGCTTTCGGTTGCATAAGCAATGAACTCAATATCAAGGTCAAATGGAGATACTGACCTGATAGTGCCCTGACTTCCCATGCATCTCTGGAAGTATTTTGACCTCTGGCCTACTCTCTTACCATTGCTCCCTATTGTCTTCTCTCTGTTTGTGTGTGTGTGTCTATGTGTGTGTGTGTGTGTACGTGCATATGTATTGAGATATCCCTTCCTCCAAATTCAAATAGTCTTTGTGAATGTTATTATATTTCTCAAATGGTAGGACAGCTACTTAGTATGGTTTTGCAGAAAATAATTTTCTTACATAAAAAGAAACATCTTATTTGAGTCCTACATTAAGGATTTTTTTATATGCCAAGATTATTTAGCGAGGCCCCCCTGAATTGGGGACAATTTACTTAATGTTTTGCTGTAGCGGTCTCTCTGCTTTTCTTTTAGGAGTCATCTCTACTGCAGACATTCTTGATCGAGAGACAACGGGTTCATACTGGCTGACCGTGTATGCCACAGATCGGGGCGTTGTTCCGCTTTATTCTACTATTGAGGTCTACATTGAAATTGAAGATGTGAATGACAATGCCCCCCTGACCTCAGAACCTATTTATTATCCTGTTGTCATGGAAAACTCTCCAAAGGATGTATCTGTCATTCAGATCCAAGCTGAGGATCCTGACTCCAGTTCCAATGAGAAACTGACATACAGGATTACAAGTGGGAATCCCCAGAATTTTTTTGCCATCAATACCAAAACAGGTAAGGGAATGCTCATATGACTTTTTTCCATTGGTTGCCCAGCTTTTAAACCCATCAGCCTGACACTTGTTTATTTAGATCATTTTATCTTTCCCCTGATTTACTTTATGATGTAGAGAACAACATTCTTCTTTTTTCTGTGGGTAGTTTCTGAAAAGGTGACCATTCTACTTGGTATATTCTGGTTGGTGTGTTTTAACTTCAGCTGAACCAAGGTGAAGTGATCTAATAGAAATTAGAGGCTTTCACAAAAAGCTTCAGATTTGCTTTCCTCATAATAATAAAAGTGGTTCCCAAGCCACTCAGAAGGCCAACTGTCCCCTTTGTCTTTCTTGGGAGGGAAAAAAACTGGCCTAGGCTGGGTTCTGCGGATAAGCTGGCTTTGTGACTCCTTTACTTCTAGGAGTTTCTCCTTCGCTTGACTTTCATCTAGCTTGTTGTAAATGATCTCCTGTAAGCCTTAAATTTAAGCCCCAGATTTTTTATGATTCTTGTAGTACCCGTGAGTGTAGTGTCAATATTTCGAAGAACTTCCAGTGTCTCAATTTTTACATAAAATGTACCACCTTTAAGTTTTTGGGTCTTTTGCTTAAAAAAATTTCTAGAAATTGGCCCTACAATTTGTTGGCTAAGGCTCAGGCAGGGCAGGTATCAAATTTGGAGGAATGCATTCTGAGACAATTACATATACTTGGGAAGGTCTCAGAGTTTTCTTGCTTTCTTGTGATTTGCCTTGTTTAATCTGAAAAAGAGAGTCAAACCCTCAGTGAGAATTGTGGCAGATAGAGTTTGTTTGAATTAATTGGAATTTAGAAGAATGCAAAAAAGATGGCATTGCTGTTTCACCCTGGGCAAGTGAATTGACAGTGTCAAAAGCTAGACTAGTTGATGTTTGCTGGTGTGGACATACTCAGGTTTCCTAATAGAGTTGATAGTTATTTCTTTTGTCGATGTTTGTTAAAGAGGAAACATACAGCTGACCCCATGTATTTTATAAATGTCAGATTCCCATGAACATAATTTGGAAAGGATGCCAAGTTTTAGGAAATAATTGATTTTCTCCAATTATAAGTATGTTAGTCCTCTTGTTAGGGGGACTCTCACATTTTAAGAGTGTTGAATCAGGAATTGACTTGCATTCCATTATTATACAAAGAGTGGCCATCCACTATCAAGGTCATATTGAAGCCTGCTGGAACTTGAAAGAGAAAACTTGGGGATTTGGAGACTAGCTCAACCTTTCAGAGCTGTGTTAAGTTGGATAAACTGCTCAAGGACCTGAGCTGGGTCGAAAGCCCCTCCTGATTCACTTTCTCACTATAGCCAAGGGCTCTGTGGAATATGGTGGCAGAGAAATGAACTCTGATACTTCAGAAAGTTGAAGGAGAGAGAGGATAAAGACAAGAAAAATGTCACAATAAAAACGTAGAGGGCACAGATGTCTTCACGTTTCACAGCCCTTGTGGAATGTGAACCCCACCCATCACCTTCTGCCTTCCTTCTAATTCCATTGCTACTTGAGTCATTCATAGTGAGCCCACCACCCTCTTTTTGAGAAGTTAAAAGACACTGCAGAAAGGCAGTTTCAAATTCTTCTCTTCCTCTTCTGACCATTGAAAAGATTTTCAGAATAAAGTCACATGGAAGAATTTGGGTTGGATGTGAAGAATGTAGGCTGTACGTTACATGCAAAGAAGAACATAGAGACTCATGTAACTGAAGCTGTATTTTATGCAGATTTTAGAAGTTGGCATGAATTTTCAGAGACTCTTGTATTATCACAATTTAGCCTATCATGCATAATAATAGCCTTAATTAGATTTATAATTTCTCTGTCCTTGCCATAGATTTTAAAAAAACATTTGTGCCAGGAATGACATTTTAGACTAACTTTTCTAATTGTCTAAAAGAAATACATAGCATTACTTTGTAATTCTCAAGCACATGATAAGAAAACACTAGATTTTGTTTGTTCACTTATTCACTCACTGAACATTTATTATTGTGCCTACTAGTTTCCAAACAAAATCTAGTAACAGTTACAAACGTACGATATGGGTCCCAAGCCTTCCTGGGACCCAAAGGTACATGAAATTAACAAAGTGACTAATATCTATTACAGAGCAAGGATTGTTGCAAGAAAAATAGGAGTCCTATGTGAAATGCTTAGCATAGTGCCTGAAATATTGAAAATGCAATAAAAGGTGGTACCCCATCTTGACTTCCTTACCTCTGCTTATGGACACATCATTCATTCTCCTTAGACCTCAGGTTCTTATCTGTAAAATGAAAATGATACTGCTTACTACATAGGAGGTTTATTTATGAAGACAGAAAGTTGTAATGTGTTTGAAAGTTGTTGGTAAACTACAAAGCTCTGGAAGAATCATGTTACCACTATACTTATTTCTGTTAAGATTCACAGAACCGCAAGCCTGGTGTAATTCTTGTGAAGCACGTTGCTCTGAGTATAACGCTGCCAATGAACAGTCTGTAGTCAGCTCTCAAAACTCTCTACAGAGACACTTCACGCTTTAGCATTTCTTCCTGTCTTTCTAAAACCATTTGTCTGAAATAGTTATGTTAATGTAACATTCTTTATTAATGAAGTGGGAGATGCATCCAACCAATATACTTATTAAAGATCTTTGCTTTAGATTTTTTCAACTGGATGTAGACTCTAGTAAACTGACCTTTCATTCCTTCCTTTGTGGTCGAGTTGAAATTTATAGTTTTGTTTTGCCTTGGCAATGTGATACATGATAAATAAGATTTAATGATTTTTAATGCATAGTCAAATAATGTCAATACTTATGTTCCACAGCTTGCGGAAGATAACGGATGTCCCAGACCCAAGAAAGGGGAGAGATTTCTCTACTGAATAGCATTCTCTACCCAAAATGCTATTTTTTCCCTACCAGACCTAAAACCACAGTAATTTCTACTAAAAACTCAGTAATTTTTGTGGCTTAAGAGTAAAAACAAAAGCTGTACCACTCTGAGGTCCTTTCTGACCTGCACAGAGAACCCATGCTAAGCAGTTGAATTCAATCCAGTGCAGTTTCTTTGTGTATGTATGCCTCAGCTCATAAGTAACCAGAGCCCTACCAAAGTGTTCTGAGCTGGAGACACCCAACAGGCTGGTGTCCACTTGCCTCTTTGGGTGAACAGGAATGCAAATGCTTGCTTCTAGCCCTTGTAACAAAATCCAAGGTGGCCATTAACTAGTTATCCAGTCTCAATTGGGGAACAGGTGTGAGTAGTTCCTCTAGGGTTTTAGAATGTTTATTTTAGTTCTATCTATAGTATGGAAACCACTTAGCCCAGTACAAGCATTCACTCACTAGATTTTAGCTGTTGTTGTTACTATTATTAATCATCCTATATTCCCCACTAGAATAAAGTTTATGTAAGTGGCACATACGGTACTTCACAATTCCACTGTCTTTTGAGGAAGGCATACTTGAAAGGCAGAAAGGCAGCAATGTTTTTCCTCATTACATATTGTATAGCACTGGAACCTTCCATTCAGGCTTAGAAAGTGTGTTGTGCACTATTGTCTACTGCTGTCTTAGACCTCAGGTATTGCAAGATGGCAGATATAACAGAGGCATGAGATGGTTTCTGCATTCAGGGAATTTATTCTCATGGGAAAAATGGGACCATCACACATACAATGTACTTTAGCAAAGAATGTAAGGCAGTTTATAAGAAATAAATGGTCAAACTCTGTGGAAAGGGTAACATGTCAGAGGGGGCCTGGGGCAAGGACTTCTCAGATCTGAAGTGGGCCCGGAAGAATGGGTCCATCTGCAGAGAGAGAGCGAGAGAGCGAGCCAGAAAACTACCTTGGGAATATAAACAAGTTAAACTGACCTTGAAAGCCCATCTGCTGCTACTTAAGCTAGTTTGAGAGGCATTATACCATTAGAAAGAGAATTTTAAAAGACTCATAAATGTCTGGAGTGTTGTAAGACATTAGAAGTAACAAATATGTATATATCTCTCTCTTTGGTGATATTTGGATTTTTATTTTTATTTATTCATTTTTTTAAATATTTTTTTAAGATTTTATTTATTTATTCATGAGAGATACAGAGAAAGGCAGAGACACAGGCAGAGGAAGAATCAGGCTCCATGCAGGGAGCCTGATGTGGGACTCGATCCTGGCACTCCAGGATCACACCCTGGGCCAAAGGCAGGCGCTCAATCGCTGATCCACCCAGGCGTCCCAATATTTGGATTTTTAAAAGCCTTGGGTTATATATCTTTCTTTTGGGAGGCCAACTTAATACTTTTGGAGGGAAAAAAAACATAAATAAAAAGATCCCTTTCTGTTTTCCTTTGCCTCTGCTCAGCATACAACCAGGATTAGCATACGCTGCACTGAGAGCCCCTGTCTATGAAGGTGATCCTTGCTTTTTCCAGATCTTCTGCTGATCGATTATCTAGGGCATAAGGCTTTCTGAATTCCTCCCTGCAGTGTGACATATGTCTCCTTTTGGTCCATGCTTTGGTCACTGGCATCTCCATCTGTGTTTGAGTGGTGAGAAAGCTGAACTCCCTTTGACTTTCTGTGAACATCTTGGGATAAACCTGACCGCAATATGCTTTATGTGTGGGTAGACTAGCTACCCTGCCCACCACGTGGGTAGAGAGGAAGAGTTCCTCTTCATAAGTGTGTCTGCTGCAGAGGTACCTCAAATTCTACCCTCAGCCATTGGTATCTTTGGATTTAGACATTTTTTCCCTATTTAAATGGGAGGGATAGCTTATTAAAATACTGAACATCCTCTGTTTTTTAATCAACTCCAAATACTATCAGCATGTCTTTTGGTGTATGGTATAAGACATAGTGGGTAAAAAACCAGGAAAGGTAACAGAAGGAAAAGTCTAAACCACACTTCAACATGATAATAATCACTTGGCTATCTTGTTAGGCTACAGATTCCTGAGGTGGAGCATTTCCGACAAGTTCTCAAGGGAAGCTGATGTTGCTTTCCTGGAGAACTTAGAAGGCTCTAGACTTCAGTACCCAAACGAAACAAAAGAGGGAGGTAACACTGTGCTGAGAGATTTACCTGAGGACAAGGTAGCCCACCTTATAATTTATCCATTCACTCTTGCCTCACATTGCTGGAATTTTGAGGTGTGACTATGCATTCCAAGTAGTCTCTTTACCCACCCCCCAAATCAGCTCTCATAACCTGGCTTATACTTTGTATTTTATGAAGTGGAGAGAAATGAAAATCCACTCTCTTTAATCATCCATGAAGAAAATATCACTGATTCGTAAGACTTGTGGTTAATAAAAATCTGCGTTATATAATGTTTGAATGCAATTGTATTGTTTCCAATTATATGGAATGAAGCAGAACTTCTTCCTAAGTGGAGGTCAGACCTACTTTAATGAATAAACAAACACTGGATATTAGTATGTCATTATAAAAAAGGGTTAGTTCATAAGATAGTGGTACTCAAAAATAATTTAGTATCTTAAGTAACCTAATCCTTATCTTTATGCATGGCCCTGTTTGTTGGTAATCTGCTTAGGAAACTACCTTTTCCTGGAAACCAGAAGGAAACCTTGTTTTGTGTATAAAACCAGAGATTAAAAAGAAAAAAACACAAGGTGAGGGGCAAGGGTACAAATATTGGTGCTTTTTCTTCAGCTTGAATGCTGTGCCAATCTCTTGTTACCGTCTCTTATTCCTTATTCCTTCCTAATGGAAAGCTAAATTCTCCTGAATGGGTAGAAATGGCCGCTAGATGATGAGTTGATATTCATAAGTACAGGCACAAAGCAGATAATGTAGCGAATGAGTATGTATGAAACTGTAAATCACCCTCGCTCCTTCTTTCAGCCATGAAAGGAGGCCTTGTCCTATAGAACATTAAATTGTGTTCATTTAATCCAACAAGTCCAGTAGAACAAATCGGGCTCATGCAGATTTATCACAGGGGGGTTATTTAAATTCAGCAGTGACCTTTGCATCTCTGTGAATGTGCTCCAAATGAACAAGGACAAAGGGAACTTTCCTACACTGTCATTATGTTCCCTGGGAGGCTGCGGGTTTCCCCATTTGATCAACTCACAACTATGGGCTGGAAGGATGGGGGTTGGGGATTATGAGGGTGCAGAGGGCTTGGTCAGGGCTGTCCATCACAAGGGAGAACATGCTCTTTCCTGTGGTGGACTCTGGCTCTTCTTCCTGTGGCTTGATTTTGTCTGTGTGCTGGTTAAGATCGTAAGTGCTAATTTCAGAGTTTCTCAACCTCAGTGCTGTCAACATTTTGGATTGGACAAGTCTCAAGGTGGGGGCTGTCCTATGCATTATTGAGTAGGACAATAGTTGTGACAGTCAAAATACCTCCTGGCATTGTTGAATGTCTCCTGGGGGTTGAGAACTGATGAATGAGTATGGAATATTTTGTAGGATTCTTTTCCATATGGCCCTTACCAAAGCATCCTGTACAAAATGAATGACTGGGTTTGAAGGTGTGATGGATTTGTTAACCTTAAAAAAAAGTGTGTACATCTATACCTATATCTACATATATATATATATATGCATGCATATGTATCATTAATAATACAACGAAATAAAAATGGAAAGAAATCTAGAGCTGCCCTCTGACTCTGAGTTCTTTGTTTTTTAAAGGCTCTCTGAATGCTTGAAATCAAATCCATTAGGAAAAGAACAAAATAATAACAAATCTTCAAACATAATAAATGTGGATACAGTTATCTTTTTCTCTGCTCATTATTTGGAGAGGATTTGGCTGTAACAGAATTTTCGTTAGAGTCAGTTTTGAACAGCGTTTTTCAGAAGATAGCATGAAGAAATTATTTGAGGTTCCCAGGGTTTATTCCCTTAAAATACTTTTACAGCTCCAAATCCTATTTCTGCTTAATGTCAGCCTTCTGATGGATAAATATGGGGATTGTTCTTTCCTTGAAATAAAGGTAGATGAAAAGGAAAAAAAATCCTTTTGACTTCCACTGAGGATTCTGTAGTCCTGTACCTAGATGAAGGCTCTCTGAGGTCTTTGGCATCTGTTGTAAGTATGCAGTGTTCATTCACAAGCCCCACCCGACTGGTAGATTTGTGAGGACTTCGACTAGTGTCCCAGATCTCCATCTTTAGATACAACATAGGATTGGAAAGACTTAGTGAAGTGAAAACTGATGCCCCATTAATAATATGAAGGAAATCATTGACCTGCCCCTGCCCCTGCCAAATTAAGTCAAGTTTCAATGGACAGGATTACTAGTTGGTATCTGTTTCACCCATTTATGAGATTCAGATCTTTGAGTTAATACAACTGTTACATGGAAAAAGGATTTTATAAAACTGAATGACAATCAGGAATGGGGAAGTTTGGTAAAAGGGACAGAGGACTGAGCAGGCAGTCCTGGAGGGAAGAGAATGATGCTGCTGCCTGGCTCGGGACCCACCAGTTGTGTAAGAGGCTCAGAAGTGCCTCCCAAGGGATGAGGTGTTGGTCATTCAGTGGGGCTGGTGGTCAGTCTTCCATGTCGCTCCCTGTCCTGCTAACCCACCAGGAAGGGGCATGGAGGAGGGGTGGCGCTCCTAGATACACAGCCAGCAGCTGCTGGCAAAGCTGCTGCTGAAAATTACTGAGAATTATTTGGGAGGGTGTAAATAAAGCAGATGATGGAGTTGTATATATGTATATATTTTTTAAGAGATTGATTAAGGTCATAAATTTCTCTTTTATTTCGTCTATCTGGGCATTAATTCCACAGCACTAATTTACTGCATTGGTTTATTACTTTCTTCTGTTCTGAAAGAAACAGTGAATTTTAATTGAAACCGCTGCTTGCTTCTCTACATTCTTCGCCACCATCGTTAGGGAGACTCCTGGATACGGCCTGGGTGTGTGCCTTTCTCTCCCAGATATGTGACAGGAAGGTGAGAAGAGGAACCTTCCCCAAAAGCACAGGTCTGCTCTGTGCCCCCAGCCATGCTGGTATCATCTCCCTTAGCTTAAGAAACTGGAGCCCTGGACTCATGGGCAACTTGCCAGGGTCACCCAGCTGGTCGGTGCAAAACTAGGGTTTGTCTGATTAATGATCCATAGGGCTAAAGACAAAGGCTATCTAATTTGAAAAATGGGAGCAAATTCAATAAACACTTTAATGAGCCTAGAACTTTGGATCTGGGAAATCTTTCAGATGATTAGGTGCACACTTCAAAACAGGTGTCTTACAGGTTGAATTGTGTCCTCCCCACCCTAAAAAGATGTTGAAATCCTAATTCCCCTGTGCTCATGAATGTGATCTTATTTGGAAAGAGGGTCTTTGCAGATACAATCAAGTTAAAATTCGGTAATACTGGATTAGGGTGGACTCTAATTCAGTAACTAGCATCCATATTAGGAGAGGAAAATCTAGACACAGAGACACAAACACAGAAGACAGCCATGTGAAGTTGGAGACATAGGAGTAATGACATCACAAACCAAGTAATGACAAGGACTGCCAGCAACCACTGGAAACTAGGAAAAGATAAGGAAGGATCCTAGAAGGCCTAGAGTCCTCAGAGGGAGCATGACCCTGCCTACACCCTAATTTTGGACTTCTGGCTTCCAGAGCTATGGGTGAATAAACTTCTGTTGTTTAAAGCCATCCAGTTTGTGGTACTTTGTTACAGCAGCCCTAGGAAACTACTATAAGGTGTAGTCTCAGGGTACAGATGAGAAGATTGAGCTCTCATAAAGGGGTGAGGGAAGTGCGGAGAGGTAAGGGTCACAGATTCCTAGTTCAGTGCTCTGATGACTAGACCAAATATTAAAACTTCTAGCAATTTTTATGCTAGTCAAACCTGGCATTAGTTAAATAGTTTGTTTTTAGTTTATTTTGCAGTACTTATGTTCTACTTAAGTTTATTTATTTGGTAGTTCTGAAAGGGCTAGGGGTTTTGATGAGAAACTGGTGTGACATTACATCACTCTGAGTATTTCAGAACTTCTGGAAGATCATCCTCTGATGGTGCTCTCATACTCCTTGGGGCCTGTGGGGCCACATGGAAGTTACTCTTGACTGGCACTCAGTGTCCCTCATAAATCCGGATCTCATGAGTCTTGTTAATTTTGTCATTTCTTAGTCTTTTAAAGCTGATTCTCTGGAAGCACAGTTCCTTCAAAGTACTGAAAGTTTCTACATGAGAAGTTACTACCAGGTGAAATGTAGTCTCATCATTAACCTTGAGAGCCAAAGTCCAGTTTTGTTACCACTTTATATTCTGGTCTTGTGATTTTCTGTCATCTTTGTATGACTCTGTTCCTAGCTTCTTGACATTCTTACAAAAAGATATATGTGTTTCAGAAATCTATAAGTTTTATTCAGCCAGAGGTAGATTATTCTAGGAAAGCACATGGAACTCTAACAAAATTCCAAAACCAACATGTAGTAAGTTATTGATGGCAGTCATGTCATGTTTTTTTTTTTTAAGATTTTATTTATTTATTCATGAGAGACACAGAGAAGGAGGCAGAGACATAGGCAGAGGGAGAAGCAGGCTCCCTCCGGGAAGCCTGCTGTGGGATTCGATGCTAGGACCCTGGGATCACGACCTGAGCCAAA
Source organism: Canis lupus dingo (assembly GCF_003254725.2). NCBI lineage: Eukaryota > Metazoa > Chordata > Mammalia > Carnivora > Canidae > Canis > Canis lupus. The sequence goes on along the minus strand of NC_064263.1, from coordinate 8,206,802 downwards.
AGCAGACACTCAACCACTGAGCCACCCAGGCATCTCGGCAGTCATGTCATGTTGTAACAAACTGACAAATGTTTTTTAAGCACTTTGCTACGTGTAGTCATAGTTAGGCTTCACAATAACACTGGAAAGGAGAGAAACCAAGTGGAGTAATGCTCAAGAGCTTGGACATTAGAATCAGATGTCTTTGCATATGAATCCCAACTTGACCACTCCTTAGCTACATGATACTGGGCCCTTTACATAACCTCTCTGAGCTTCAGTTTCTTGTTCTGTGAAAATGGGAGTAATGATAGTAACTAATGAATTGGCTTGCCACCAAGATTAAATGAGTTAATATGTGTAAAGTAGCTTAAAAAGTACTCAGCATGTAGTAAACTCTCAATAAATGTTAAATGACGATGTTTTTATGGGTAGAATGCTTTAGCTAAATCAGCATCCACACTGTATGGTTAAGGCCTTAGGCAGTTGGTGATATCAAACTACAAATAAATATAACACTTTACCTATCAATTAAGTTTTCATCTTGTGAGACTGTGTCCCTCTGCCCTGCTGACTTCCATATATGTGACTAGGTTGTGGCTGAAAAGTGGACTGTGTTGGGGCTCTCTTAGGCTCCTAGAAGCCCCTCTCTCTATTTTAGATATGTCTACTTCCCAAGAATAAAATAGCAAGATGCCTTGGAAAGAGCACTAGTAGTAGTAGTTGTGTTATCCAGATTTTTGCCCGACCACTGCCACTAACTTCTCTTAGAGCAAGTTTACCTTATTTCTGTAGGCCTCAGAATCCTCATCTGTCAACAAAGAATCAGAACCTGAGTCAAAAGCATCAACATCTGACTCACGTGCTGACACTGTTTTTCCCCATCACAGACATCACTAATTGATTATAACAGCCTTCCGTACTATGCCCACACTTTGCATCCATTTCAACCTAGCACTGATGGGGAGTTGGTATGAGAAAGGATATTTATTTGCTGTGGAAGGTCCTGAGACCATCTCTACCTCTGACTAAGTCCTGGAGTCTATCAAGGACCATGGCACTATAGAAAAGGAATAGGATTACTAATGAGAAAGACTATGTAGAAATAATTACCCAGGATTTGGTGACCCTGAGAATGTGAGAAGTGAAGAGTCCTCTCAGGGAAGATACTTTGTTGTAAATAACTTTAGAAATATCTGACCAACCTAAAAGATTATCGCATTTTTTTTCTGAGTGTTAACCCTCAACCCTTCTTTCCTTGATACTAGGATCGATATTCTCTCTTCCAAGAATTTGTTGCTGGGATTCAGAAGTAATCTCTGGCTGTGGCGAACTTGAGGAGCTATAAAACTGAGGACTCTAGGGGAATGCTGATCTCTCTCCAAAATTCATATGTTAAAATCAAATCACCAAGGCAATGCTATTTGAAGGTGAGGCTTTGGGAAATAATTACATCATAAGGGTGGAGCCACCCCTCAGCAATAGACTGAACACCCTTGTAAAAGAGACTCCAGGGAGACTGTTCCCCTTTTCTGCCATTTAAGGACACAGATAGAAGGTGCAGTCTTCAACCAAGGAAGTGGGCCTTCACTAGACATCAAATCTACTGGCATCTTAACCTTGGGTTTCCAGACTCCAGAGCTATGAGAAATAAATTTCTGTTGTTTATGAGCCACCCAGCCTCATAAACATGGTATTTTGTTATGACAGCCTGAATGGACTAAGACAGTGACTGTGTGCATGAAACAGCTGACAGACAGACAGACAGACAAGCTCTGATAGGCTTGATCCTAAGGACTTTCTGATGGCTGGCTCTGGTATTAGTGAAACTTAGCTGTGCTCTTTGCCTTTAAGTGCTCGAACATACCTTGTAGTAATAACACATAACTGCCGTCAGAGCTTGAAACGGGTTTCTCTTTATGCAAGGAAGGAGCCATAAGAGACTATTGCTGTAGAAAGCCAAGCAGGGGAGAAGCACAGAAAGAATAAATGTTCTCTAATACTGGTTGATGCACAAAGGTTGAAAACTGGAAGAGGTCTGTAGGTTTGGTAATTAGGGGAGAGATCAGTGAAAGGTTATTTGTCATTATAAATCATGTTATTTCTGGGATTTTTCATCTACATTAGCTTGAACGTTGACCACTACCTTTTCTCTTTCATTTATGAAATTCTGTGGGTCATGACCAAAAATATTTGTGGTCTCCAGCATGTGCTTGGATTAAGCCGTGTCTTTCTTTATTAATAGTTCTTAGGTAGATATTTACTGTTTTATATTTTATCTATAGGATTCCACAGGAAAATTGGCCAACAATTCTGTGAAAAGTGAATTATAGTCTTTTAGACAACTCTGCTTATCCTTAGCCTATTGAACAAGATGTGCATGATAGCCACCTGTCCTCCAGGAATTCACTCTGTGAGATTCACACAGTATACCCATAAGAAGCATGGATTTCTTCTTGGAGGGGAGCCCCATCTTATTCACATACCAACCATATGGCAATGGACACGTTTTTAACTTCTTGTGGTTCAGGTTCCCCTTTAGTAAAATGGAGATAATGAGTTGTGAGAATTAAATGGGTTAATGTATTTTATAAAGTATTTAGCTTAGTCTTGTCTATACAAAGTGTTCAATAAATATTAACTATTATAGTTAATATTAAATGCACTCAAAATTCTTGCCTTTCAACAGAATTTGTTTTCTTGAAAACTGATGAAGAGTATGTCTGATTAAATGTGTTGGAGGTCTCAGATATATATTACATATTTATGTTTTATGAGTGCCTATAGTATACCAGGCACTCTGCTAAGCAGAGGGAGTCCGGGACTGATAACACAAGGACCCTACCCTTTAAGATCTCATAGTCTAGAATCATTTCACCATCAACTGTTATTTATTGCTATTGTCACACAGCTTTAAAATGAAGAGATTAAGTAAATAATATTAAGGTTCTTTATGGGACTTTTTTCTGGCAATAATAAATGGTTATAATATTTATTGGTTGTTTTAGGAAGGAAAACATCCGAGAACATGAGCGAGGAGATGTAAAATAAATCCATCACATTAGAAACAGACAATTACAGGCCGACAGTGCTGAGCCTTTGCCAATGCACCATTTTTAAATATGGTGCCATTGCAGTTAAGCAAGACAAATCCAATTTTACCTCCTACCACTTAAGTTAATTTCTCTTCTCTGTAAAATCTCCCATTTTATAAAGACATACTTCATCTTTGCTATGTACATACTAAATTGTTCATTTTTTACTTAGTTAAATTGTTTTCTGTCATAGTGAGAAATGCTTTCCTCTTGAAGAAATGATGTTCATGCACGGGAAATAGGGATATTTATTAAAATGGTTTATTATGAAACTAGATTTGGACATATTTCTGTAATTTTAGTATTTAAGTAGTTTTAGTGCCCAATGAAATGACTTTCAGTGTAAAGTGGGCTTTGATAGTCAGAGTCTCCAAAGTCTCACCATCAGACCTTAATCAAATATAGTCAGTGGATTTATATTTACATGCATATGTTTAGAAATAGTGGACATGTTTTCAGTGGATATCCATTAATGCATTGTTGGGTTATAATGACTAGTGAATGACTTTGTGCTTTCATCTCTCTCTGATTTAATAAGCCTTTATGGATTTTGGATTCTTTGCATAGGCATGGGAGGAACATGAGGAAATAGGAAACTGCTCAGACCCAAAAGAACAAACAGGCTGTTTATCAGACAAAAACACTTCAACAAAGGAAAAACTGGGGTTGAGGGGGAACCCTGAGCTGGTCGTTGAAGGCGCATGTTGGAATTGTAATGATAGCTGGTAGCTCCTGAGATGGAGGAATTATACACAAGTGGTTTTCCCAGATAACTGAAATTCAACATTCTAAGGGCCAAAACAACAATTTTAAAAAAGAACTATATTTCTGTGCTGCTTTTCATAGCCTGTTATCTGTGTCTTTCACTTTCTCAGGCTCTCATGCTGAACATGATGATACAAGCTGGTCTGGCTTCACAGCCATGCTACCTATGCAATCATATAGGACCTGTGCTCAGAAGGGCCACATGCTTGGTTTAATGCTCTGCTGTCATGTCTGGAAATTCTTAATACTTTTTTGAATGAGGGGCTTGGCATTTTCATTTTGCACTGGGCTCTGCAAATTATGTCACCTGTCATGGATTTAGGGTTTCCATTTGGACTGTTAATTACTCTCTGGGGCCATCAAATGTAGTACTGTTTGGGTCTCCTTACTTGCACTCAGCTTGCCAGCACTCACTTCTGTTATCAGTATGCCTCTCTCTTCCAGGGCTCTGCTTTCTAATTTGCTGCTTCTCATCTGCTGAGACATCATATAAATAAGGTATTAGAATAGTAAGTAGGTTGAGAACCAGTAGGCTCTAAAGGGTGACCTTGAGGGCTCCTCCCACAGGGGGAAAGTGCCATAGCGTCCTTCCCCAGGCTTTGTGGCATTTCTGGGGTCACATGCTGGTTTTCTCTTCTCCTGTACTGCTTGCATTGGTGAAGAGGCTGTTTCTGTATAAACACTGTGTGTGTGTGTGTGTGTGTGTGTGTGTGTGTGCGCCCGCGGGGGGGGGGGGGCGATCATACAGCTCTGACCCATTTCTCTTAAGGGAAAATTGCTATAAACAAACTATTTTATTTTTTTTTTAATTTTTTTTTTATTTATTTATGATAGTCACAGAGAGAGAGAGAGGCAGAGACACAGGCAGAGGGAGAAGCAGGCTCCATGCACCGGGAGCCCGACGTGGGATTCGATCCCGGGTCTCCAGGATCATGCCCTGGGCCAAAGGCAGGCGCCAAACCGCTGCGCCACCCAGGGATCCCTAAACAAACTATTTTAAAAAGCCCACTTCTTTGAAATTAATCATAGACGATAAGAAAGTAAGTGAACTTTCTTTTGATAAGATTCCTGTTACATAATTCGTATAAGCTATGAAGGTTTTATCATTGACCATTAGAAAACCTTTTGGGTTCTAGTCATTTGTGTCCCTTCAGATTGTTGGTGTATCTTCAAAGCAGTGTTCTCACTGGGCATCCCCTTGTCCTAAAACAAACCTTTTAGACACAGGTCACAGTTGCTAGGGTTTTCTCTACAATTGCACAATTTCATTTTTTGTGTCTACTTAGACTTAACCAAATAAAGTGATGGTGGCTCTGCAGTGACTTTTATTTATTTATTTTTTGCTGGGGTACTTTTGTGCCTTCCAGGCTACCTCCAGCAAAAGGAAGCAAAACTAAATAAATGTTTTGTTAATTTTTAAGGCCATTCATAGTATAGTATAGTATAGTATAGTATAGTATAGTATAGCATAGCATAGTATAGTGCTGGTATTTGTATTAAAAGAAAATACGATCCTTCAAAGTAGGAAAACGGTTGTTACCAACTCCTCATCTATTTACTCATTTATGTATTCAGCATTTAGTGTGGTTTATTGAGCACTTACTGTGTGCCAGGTACCAAGTTAGACACCAGAGTACAGTGGGGAATGAGACAATTATTATTCATTCCGAAAAGAGTGCTTTCCACATGGGAATGCCCTAAGGAGAGAGAGAGAGAGAGAGAGAGAGAGAGAGAAAGAAAGAAAAGAAAGAAAGGAAGGAAGGAAGGAAGGAAGGAAGGAAGGAAGGAAGGAAGGAAGGAAGGAAGAGAAAGAAAGAAGAAAGAAAGAAAGAAAGAAAGAAAGAAAGAAAGAAAGAAAGAAAGAAGAAAGAAAGAAAGAGCAAGCCTTGGATAATGTATGTCACTTATTGATACTGCACAGGGATTTCTGAATTCCTTTTGTAACAAAAAAGCGCTTACAGCTTTCTGAAATCCAAATATGCCTGAAATTTTCTCAACTAGTTGCTTTTGTTTAAACTCCCATTTGACATTTGAACTGTTTTCAAAATGTCATCTCTGGATTTACTTGTCTCTGAGGAATTAATATAGATCTTATATTGACATAGTCTACAAGTTGTCAGAATGCACACTGTACTAGAAATTTCCTAAGTGTTCATAAAGGCAAATTAAGGGGTCATTAGTCACTTTTTAAATCAGTTTATCCTAGGTTATGAAAGCACTTTAGATATTACAGCATCAATTCTGGGCCAAGTCTTACTTTACATGAACAGAAATGGTTAAAGATGTGGCCATGGTTAAAACAATGTCACAGTGACCTTGTCACTGTCCTCCTATTATATTTAATGTTAATGTGATTTGATATGTGGGGGAGAAAGCAGGCAATTATTGGGAAAACGCCTTCTACTTTCATAAACAGGAAAAATATGGGAGTTGGTCTTTGCTAATAGATGTCAGAATAATAATTGCAGTCATAATTGTAATTTATGTGATACTTCACAATATTAAAACTCTCACATACTTTATCTGTGATAGGCTTAGAATAACTTCTTTCACAAGATGAGAGTCCACCTAGGGAACTTGTTAGAAAAATTCTCTGGAACTAGAATCTTCTACCTCAGAATAAAAAGCAATGGACAAATCTAGGTTATGAAACTATCCTCCTTAGATCCTTTATTTTTAAGGAAGGCCAACCATAGTATTGATAGTTAAAATAAAGGAAAAGGTGGTAGTAAAAGTAGAGTCAGATGTCTGTAAACCTTATATTGAGAACAAAATTTTTTTAAGTAATGTGTTGTGTGCTTATGAATTCAGTCTGTATCATGAACTAATCATCAATAAATTCAACATTCTCTGGCCTTTAATGAGCTGATGACATTGTGCCTTGTGTTATGTATTAATTACAAACTAATTAATTCAACAAACACATATGGAAAATTCTATATCAGGTACTGCGCTCAGTCCTGGAAATACAAGAGCAGTAACAACACATCATATCTCAAGGTAAGCAGGGTCTGTCCATCACAACTCACTAAATGTGGACTTTCAGTATAGTTTCTGAGGTATTCCATCTCACTTTTGTTGATTCATACTGAACAAATGGCTCCTTACCCTTTATGGCTTTAATTTCTCCAACATCCTAGGTTCTTTGTCAGGACAAGAATAGTTATAAGCCAACCCTGTGATGCACTCGGGGAGGTACTCTTTGTGAAGCTAATTGTTACCTTTTTGTGGGGAGAAGAATCTCAGATGATTCTGTTTCAGGGTATACAGTGCCCAGTTAAACATTAAAATGTACACATTTCTCAGAGGATGTTGGTGGGGAGACACTAGGTTTCTTTTCAAAAATAAATATAGAGGGACGCCTGGGTGGCTCAGTGGTTGAGCATCTGCTTTTGTCTCAGGGTGTGATCCTGGAGTCCCGGGATCGAGTCCCACATCGGGCTCCCTGCATGGAGCCTGCTTCTCCCTCTGCCTGTGTCTCTGCCTCTCACTCTGTGTCTCTCATGAATAAATAAATAAAATCTTAAATAAATAAGTAAATAAATAAATAAATAAATAAATAAATAAATAAATAACCATCCATCTGTTATAAGTTCCAATCAAATATGACAAGGACAGACTGTGCCTATCACCATCTGACCTGCCTCCCCCAACTTAGGAAGTAAGTCACATTGTGAGAGCTAGACTTTTAACAGGGACAGGTCCAATCTTCTCCCTCTTTGCCCCCTTCACATCTCATTCTTCATCACCCCCCTTATGTCATGTGAGCATTGGGGCACATTCTGGGCCATGGCTGCTGCTGGCTTTGCTGCCTGGAACACTCTTCCCCTTGATCCCCACGTGACTGGATCGCTAGCTCCCTTCAGGGCCTTCCTCATGTATCACCAGCTAACATAGCCTTTCCTGGTTGCCCCCATATGCTATTGTAATTCCTAGTTCTTGGGTGCTTTCTTTCACTCTTTTGCACTTATCACTAGCTAACAAAGTATATATGTAATCTGTTTATTTTTCTCGTTTTTTATTTCCCCCACTAGAATAGAATCTCCATGAAGGCAGAGCTTTTGTCTTTTGTTGACCATTGTATATTCTGCCTTGAACAGGGACAGCTAGTGGTAGGAATTCAGCCAGTATTCATTGAATGAATACATGAATGGGTGGGTGAACTAGTGAAAGAATCAATTTGCCAGAGTTTTCAGAGATAACGATGATGTCCAAATTTGACTCACTCTGTCTACAAGCTGTATATTAACCTTCTAAACCAAGAGGCCAAGGAGTAGGTAAAGTTATGAACTGGAACTCAATCTCAAAAATTGTGTAGATGTTGGCAAGTTGGTCAGAGAGAGAAAATACAAGGTATACACAAAGGTACACAAAATACACAGGCACATGCTTTTCTGTGCTGTCTTGGGTTGCTCTGGGAATTTGCTTGCCAAGCCTCTCTATAAAGATAGCCTGTTCCCTGCTCAGGCATGGGAGTTCCATAGCCATATAGCAAAGTCATTTCAGAGCAAGCTCAGGACATGTTGTTGGTTAGAAAATAACCTTTCCATCTTGAGATTAGAAATGATAGTTGGATGTGACCAGACATTTCCAAAATTAAGCTTTTAATCCTGGAAACATTCACAACTCTACTTAGAGAAATTGTTATTTTTTCCCCACTCCTCTTTCCACGTGCCTGTTAGATTTTTCCATACGTTGTTTATAATAACTTTTCCCTGTGGTTGAAGATAACAGATTTTTGCTTTTAATTCAAGAAATGTCATCTGCTATAATGTTGTGCAACAAGATACTTTCCAAGTTTCAAAGCGAAGAATGTGTTGTTGGATTGTGTTTTTGCATGTGAAACCGTAGCTGTGGTGAAAGTACCCCCGGAGCTATGGTGTGCAGAATGTCTGCCCTTCCATCTTTGTCACTGTGCATAAGTGAATGTAAAGGTTTTTTTGTGTGTGTCATTTTAATTTAAATTCAGAAGGAGTCTATTTGTATGGTAATCATAAGCTAAGGAAAACAGTGTTTCATTCCTCTCTGGGATTTGTTCTCTGACATCTTCACATTCTCTAGTACTTTAACCTGGCAACAGCATATTAACAGCAATTCATTTGCTGTATTTTAACATGTACAACAGTACCCAGAAGATTAATACATGATGAAGAGAAGGAGCTAAGAAGGGATGTTGAGGCCATAATTAATTTTGCTTTCATATACCATATGCTAGTACTTTTTGATCTTAACTGAAATTAGAGTCACTATAGAGTTTTCAATATTAAGGTTAAAAAATGATTGTACACAGTGAAGCACAAATAGCATTGCCCTTCTTTTAAAGATTAAGGTTTTGACATGAGAGTACTAATGATATTCTCATTGTTTGGATTCATTATTTTTCTTTCTTTTTTTTTAAGATTTTATTTGAGAGAGAGAGAGAGGAAGAGAGCACAAGGGGAGGAGGGGCAGAGGGAGAGAGGGAGAAGCAGACTCCTTGGGGAGCCCGTGAGGGACTTGATCCCAGGATCCCATGATCATGACCTCAGCCCAAGGCAGGCTCTTAACTAACTGAGCCACCCATGTGCCGCTGGATTCATTATTTTTCAACAAGGACTTTTAAGGGGGTAATTTTCTTCTTGTGAGCACAATCAGGAAGGACTCCCTTCACTAACTGCTTGTCTGGCATGCCTTGAACTGAAAAGATAGACAGTTAAAGAGATTTCTCTTCCAATTCCAGTGATTACTGCATGTTCTTGTCTTAAGTGTGAGAATCGTGAGGACGTGGGTTAGATCTTCAGTCACGCCAAATGACACTGACTTGTTCAGAATACCAGTTCGATTAGATTAATTTCCCCAGATGATCCTGTTAGATGAGGTGATTCAGCTGATACCTAAAGGTTTCTTCACATCAGGGGTCCAGTGCTCAGAAGTCTACACGGGCAGATGGGCAGATAGCTAATGTAAGGGAATGAAATGGGCCCGGGTGTGGAAAACAGGACATTGGCTATACAGTTCCAGGGAAGTTTTACCTTCAACCACTGAATGTGGCCAAGTGGACATTCCCTCCCTGTGTAAAAGGCTGCAGCTATTTAATCCCAAAGGATGACTGAGTCCAGAATACTGCACTGGAATGTCCAGATCTCTTCCTTCAAGAGATGCTGCCAATTACTGTTTTCATGCAAAATCCTGTGATTGTTATAGGGTGTTAGTGCAAATCTAAAAGCAGCAATCCTTTGCACCAGCCCAGTGAAATATGCCTATGACATTGGCATTTGCAGGTCTGAGATCAAGAACAAATAGGAGCCACGTACAAGTATACATATTTAAAAGTAATAAGTCAAGTTAAAAAAATTTGTTAATAAAATGTGTTCCATCCTCCAATTTGATCAATATTCAAATCTGAAAGGCCAGATTTGAAACTAGAGTTCTCTGAGTCCTGTGAGTACCACATGAGGTGGAGCTGGGAGAGCAGGCCCAGCCTACCCGCCTACTCATGCCCAGCTTCTCTTCTCACCCCCGGCTCACTCCCATGTGCACGTGTCCCTCACACCCTAGGCCATGTGTCCAAGCTCTGGTCTCCTACTCCCCCATGCTCCACCCCTCTGTGAACAGCTCCTCGTAACCAATCCTCAGTCTTGAGCACTGGACAGGCATGATCTGTCCTAAAGGAATGGATCCAGCAAAGACACTCACTCAGGCCTTAGCAACAGGCCAGGTAGTCATTTGGGCAGAGAATTCCAGAATGTCTAGAACTAGTGTTTGGTCTGTCTCGAATCTCAGCCTTAGAATGTGTATGGATGGGCATGTGCAGACACCAACTGGGCATATCTCCTTGGCTTCTCAGGCTCCAGGTTTTGTGAGGAGAGGCATAGCAGAAGGAGGGCCAGGGGTATCTTCTGCCTTGTGGGAGCAGAGGCCCTGGTGGCTGAGATCTAAGGGCAGTGTTCAGGTCCTTGACTTATGGAATATTTGCTCTTGATCAGATCTTAGAAAATACTTTATTAGTCTCATGCTATGAGAGGCAATACATATTCCGCTCGAATCACAGGCTTTTTATTTAGACATATTGGATATATCTGAATCTAATCCCATGTCCAACACTTGTGGATCAGTGACATGTGACTTAGCCTTGATTTGCTGCTCAGGAAAGTGGAGATGAAATCTGTTTTATTCTGTCACATCAGGGGCTTTTCTGATCAATGCTGGTTGCGGTATTTGGGTACAGATTCATCCCCACAGAACATCCACCCTGGGGAATATAGATTTTATGGAACTCTCTCTGTTACAGTTGTTTTCTAATGCTCTTCTGGTTAAATACAAGGACAATCTTAGCCTGCCTTGCTAGTTCTTGAATTATCTTTCACTTTTCCCTGAGGAAAAGAACAGAGAAAGGAAATTACCAAGACAATATTGTTTAAACTTGAAAAAGTTCATGTCTTCTCTCTGAATCTGATGGTGATAACTTTAGCTTTTAGGGTCTTTATTTTCAAAGCTACATATAATTCCTAAAATTAATTTGTTCGCAAGACATGGCGTGTAGATTCTTTCCTAAATTTCCCTGGAAACTTAGGTAACTTTTTTGAATTACCTTAGTAAGAGATGTTTTCAAAGACAGCTTTTTGTTTTTGTCTTAGGAAGGAAGGAGAGAAGAGAAGGAAAAAAGATTTCTTTACTAAAAGGAAAATATTTTAAGCATGATTTAAACCAAAGCTTTTCTTAAAGTGTAAGACTGGCTACATGTGTATGGAATTTAGAATTTATTACTGAAGTGAGGGAAGTTGGCATTGGCAGCAATGACCAGTGAGTGTTGGCATCAAGCTTATATTCTCTTCATGTAGTATATTAAGTCAATTGCTTAAAAAGGAAAGTCTGGCTAATTAGCCTGCCAAGATCATAAAGCTAACTGTCTGGTTCTCATGCTGTATACTCCTGAAAACCCCATTAGAGAATACTTCTTTTATGTGCAGAATAGTTGTAAATGCCTAAAAATGTCATCATTGCCTTTTCATCTTGGAAAGGTAGTAGATATTATTGGATACCCACTTCCTCATAGACTCATTCACATTTTTCTTATCCTTAAGCATTGTTCCCCTATCAGGACATTTTTGATTTAGGACATGCAATCAACCATATTTTGGTACACGCAGAGATCTAGTTGTATATAAGAATATTTCAAACCAAGAAACCCATTCAAAATGTTTTTTTGCTGCTTTAATTTTAGAGAAATCACTTGATTTTATTATATTAGAGGTTAAGATTTTATTTTTACTCACCATCAGCCTGTCATTGAAGTACCTTCTCTCTTCATCAGTTACGTGGCTCCAGCAGGTTGAAAGATTGTGTTGTGGATCTCAGGTAATGGTAGAAGAAGATAATATGAGAATGTTATGATTTGGGCACTTAGTGAAAATACAGATTGATGATGGTGACGATAATGGTATGGCAATTTATATTCTGGTTAATCTTTGCCAAGCATAGTTAACAGCAGTTATTTCAGACTCACAATAGCACACTAAAGTTTGTGATATTAGTATTATTGTTTCCAATTTATCACTAAAGAAAATGATGCTCAGGAATCTACCTTGCCAGAATCACTGAGTTAGTAAACATCAGGATCAGGACTCAAGGTCAGATTTCAGTGCCTCCAGAGCCTGTGTTTCTGTCCAATACACCATGGACAGAGAGATAAATGACAGCCAACATTTTTTAGTAATAGGAACGCTTTACACATATGCTTTCATTTCGTTTAATGCCAACAAGCTAGAGAAGGGTATTATGATTAGCTGCATTTTATAGATGAGGACACTGAAGCTTAGAGAGTTTTATAAATGTGCCCAAATCATACAGCTTGTAAATTCAAGAGTTCAGATATACTCCAGAGATTTGAGATTGTTTTGCCTTTTGACCAGAAAGTGGAAAAACCTTCAAGAATTAAAAGCCAATTTTTGTTTTCATTTTCTATGGTATTTAGTGGATAACACTAGGGAATTAAGCCATAAAAGAGATGCCAAAGTGTTTATATTTGAGCTCACCGAACCAAAATTTCCCAATGGATCCTTTTATCTAGTTGTGTGAGCTATTGTGCAGTGTATTACCACCCTGCTTAAATGAATAGACTGCCCGCCAAGCAAGAGAAGCCAGCAGACTGCAAGCTGTGATTTTGTAAATGTTCAGTGATGAGAGTGAATAATTACTAATATTATTTTTTTATTTATTTTTCAGAAGATCTATCTTTCTACACACATACATGCTAGCTAAAGAGTCAGGAAGTTTTTCAGGGAAATTTTCATAGGTGTCTCAAGTTGTTCTCTTGTGACTTCTCTGCATTAAGCAGTGATGACCACTGGGAGTATTGGCCAATTCTGCTTCCCCGCTGACCTGAGTAGCCTCTCCGCAGAGTCCCTGCTAAGACAGAAATTCACAAACAATAGGTGGCCATTGCCAGCAATTTTGAACACAGCAGTCCTGGTCCTTGGCAGTAGTAACCAGCAATTGGCAAGCGATTACCCAAATCCCCTGCCAAGAGAAAGCTAGGATTTTTGAAATTACCTTGTTCCTTTCACCTGGTTGCCACATTTCTCTTTTTTAAAAAAGTAGGTTTTGTGTGTGTGAGTATGTTACTTTATATCTTTCATGCTGAAACTATCCTTGGCATAAGCAGATTTGGGTCTTTATAGATGCTTAGAAAAATGAGTGCCCTTCCATATTGAAATGCAGTTCTTTCCTTGGGTATGGGATTTAATTTGGGAGTCCTTGCTTTTTGATATTTTATTGGTGCCTTAATTGCAAATGATAAGAAGATAGATTGTGCATGTAGGTCTGTGCTGTATATCAACATGTTGAGTAGTAAAACATACTTGATTTTTCCTTTTAGTTCAGGCATAGAATCAAAGATATTCAGAGCTTATGTAACATAGCCTTCCCATGTTACAGAGAAGGGAACTGAGATACACAAAGTTTAACTGATCCACCAAAAATCATGAACCTAATTTAATGCATTGAGGGTTCATTGACCTGCTGCTATGTGTGGAAGGGGTAGCATTGAGGCAATAAAAAATTTAAAATATTTTGTATGTGGTATACTTATATACATTCAGGGCATAAACAATACCATGAATCTGGGTATAATTAAGAAATAAAATATTATCATGGAAAATAGTTAATTGAAAAAAGGAGAACTCAACATGATCTGAGAGATCATGGAAGATCTAGAGCCTGAACTCATTCAATCATTTATAATTCAGCGAAGATGTACTAGATACTTAGTATGTGCCAGCCACTTCCCAAATTTGGTGCTTAGCCCAGCAAAAAGGTACATGTGGTTGCTGACATTATGGAGCTCAAGGTCCAGAATATCACATAGTTAGATGGGGAGAAACAGTACGGTGTGATGAGTACTCTGACAAGACAGCGTTCTGGGAACTGCAGGGTTGGGGAGCCATGAACCCAGATTCCAGCGGGCTGGGGAATAGTTGTGTATAAACCAATGGAGATGTGATAGAAGATGTTCTGGGAGGGACCCAGCATAAAGAGGAAGAGAGCATGAAATGTCTGGGGAAGAGCCGTGTGTTGGGCACTGTGCTAAACACTTTGCATAGAGTATCTGTTCTAATTCTCACAACAATGTTAAGTGGTATGTGTATTGTGAGCTGAAGTCAACTGACTTGCCCAAGGTTGCATAGCCAAGCAGATGGAGAAGCAAGATTCTGTCTTAGGTCTCTATGATGTAGAGTTGTACCCTTAAGAAGCCACTATGGAAAAGGATTTTAGCAAACATTTGAAATGAGGTGTTGGTTTTTTTTTTTTTTAAGATTTTATTTATTCATGAGAGACACAGAGAAAGAGACAGAGACACAGGCAGAGGGAGAAGCAGGCTTCTTGAAGGGAGCCCGATGCAGGACTTGATCCCAGGGTCCTAAGCCAAAGGCAGACACTCAGCCGCTGAGCCACAGAAGTATCCCTGAAATGAGGTTTTAAACATGGCTTGATATGATGGTGAGTCTAAGACAGTGAGCCACTGGGGTATCCAGGACCCTACATGATCCAGGAGACAGTTGTTTTGGCCCGAGCTGGAGAGTGCCTTTTGGTGCTGGTAACCTCTGCTTGCCCCTCTGACCTCCCTCACTGACATTCAGGCTAAGCTGCTTCTGTAGTGCTGAGGTCCTTACCCATCCTCCTTTATTACTGGTCACCTGCTCCATGAACCAGCAGTTGTTTTCTGCTCTTTTCCCCCTAACTGAGCTACCACTTTGATCTGACCTCTGCCCCTTCCCTCACTGGGAAGTGCACTAGCCTCAAATCTTTGAACACGGCCTGGCCTCCAGATTCTTAAATTCCGTGGCTCAGATAGGGCCAAACCTCAGACAAAGCAGGTTTTCCTGTCCATTTGTTATCGTCTGTCTGCGCCTCTAATCTGATTTGTTGGGGGCAGGGCCCCAGTGGTTTCTATAGACCAATTGGAGGCCAGTTTCAGGAAATGTATGGGTTCAGTCTGGGAGTCACCCTCTGAAAGACCCTGTAGTCGAAATACAAGGTTCAAATTTGTGTTCATTGAGACTTTCTGAATCACTCTACTGTAGGAAAACTGTGCTGTCAGCCAACCCTTTAAAACATGGGCTCTCATTACCCCCCTGCCATCCATATTTGAAACAGGGAGACCTTTTCCTTTGGTTTTCTCCCACCTGACCTTTTGATTACTGCAACTTGTCTAGGTATGTTTTGTCCTTTCTGGTGTGTGTGTGTGTGTGTGTGTGTGTGTGTGTGTGTGTGTGTTCTCAGTACAAACTTTTCTTCATCCCTCTGCTGTAATTTAGATAAACAATTTTCAAAGACCCTGCAGTCCAGCCTCCCATATTTTACCATATTTATAATGACTGCCTGATATTGCAGAAACAAGGCAGGCCAGCCATTTTCCCTTTATGATTTTATATTATGTTGGAACACTCAAGGAGACCATTTCTTAGTGAAACTGCTACATTTGGCCATGTTATTGTAGGAAACACATTATGGGCTTGTTGTTTTGACAGTGAGGCATTTTTGGACTACAATTTTAAATTACTCATGCAGCTAAAGTTTGTTGCTGTTTAGTAATACTTCTCAGGTATTGTTTCAAATTTTAGAATTTTTTCTTAAACTCAAGTAAGAATAGAATGTGACAAATTTAGTGACATAAGATGAACCTGTTTTTGTTTCTCAGAGCAAATCATTTTGTCGAAGTGCAGCCTTCCTGCCTTTGGTATGCTCAGAGAAATTAATTTGACTGTTTATGATGTTATTTAATTTTCAATAATTATTCAAGCATATATAACTACAGACATCTATGTAGTAGGCAGATGGATCAGCAATTGTGCATGTAATTAGAAATAACCCTTGAAATACAAAAGTAGATTTTAATATTCAGCATCTAAAGAATTGCTAACATTACAAATTGCCTGTACCCTGAGGTTGCAGCTAGTGATGTAAAAATTTAAATATAAAAATTTAAATGAAAATTTCAGCCTCCTCAGCACTAAGCAATTATTGAATTACATTAGAAAATCACGGCAAAACCACTTAAAGGAACACTCTTTCTTTAACATAAAAAATGTGATGTATTTGTACTAATTAAAAGAAGTAATTTTAAATAATTTTTTTAACCAGGCACATACTCAAAAGGAAGAAATCAAGTTTATGGATCATATTAGTAAATACTAGTTCACTTTAAGATTCTTATGGAGACAAACCAAAATATTTTCATTTTCTGCTTTTTAAAAAGATTTTAAGTAATCTCTATACCCAACGTGGGGCTTGAATTTACAACCCTCAGATTAAGAGTCACATACTGTACTGACTGAGCCAGCCAGGCCCCCCTCTATTTTCTGTTTTGAGAATGAAGGATAGCACCCTTATTTACTATTGCCAGTTAATATAAGGAATGTGCTTCATTTCATGTTGAGAGAGAGGGAGAGACAGAATCAGATGGTGAAATAAGCTCAGGTTTTAGATTAATGGGTTCTGGATTCAAGTCCATGGTTTGCTGTTTTATAAGATTAATAACTTAATGTAAAACCTTTAATCTTGAAGTCTCAGGATTTGTCGATATTTTGCTGCACTGGCTACTGTTTTCTTTTAATAATATCTAACATGGTTCTTAACACACTCTTAATGTCTTTTAAGATTTTATTTATTTATTTATTTATTTATTTATTTATTTATTTATTTATTTATGAGAGTGAGTAGGGAGGGGCAGAGTAAGAGGGAGAAGAGGAGGGAGCAGGAAGCCCAATGTGGGGCTGGATCCCAGGACCCCAAAATCATGATCTGAGCCAAAGGCAGACACTTGACTGAGTCACCCAGGTGCCCACCCCTCCCCCCCCCACCAATGTCTTAATAAGTCTTTACTGAGGAAGAAAAGAAATTGGAAACATGGAGGGGCATAAAAGAAGATGGAGACAGAACGAGGAAGAAATGAAGAAAACAGTCTTCAAGGGATACTATTACCACTTTATGGCCTTTAATAGTATTATAGCTAAAAATTAACATTCCTATTGTACTTTTGCAACTATAAGCATCATGTCTATATACTTAAGTCAAAGGTTAATATAAGCAAAAGTCTTGTTCATATGCCAGATGTTTTCCACCTTTTCTTCTTGAAGTAATAATTATGTTTGTGGACTTCCTACTTTGTGCCAAGAGCTTTGTGAATTAGGAAGATGAATGAGACACAGGTACTAACTTCAAAGAACTTCAAAGATTTGAAGAGATTGATTCGTCCAGAAAGAAGAAATTCACAACAGGAATACTCTGATGTGGCTCTGATGTGGGCATTTCCATGCATCTGTTTA
Source organism: Canis lupus dingo (assembly GCF_003254725.2). NCBI lineage: Eukaryota > Metazoa > Chordata > Mammalia > Carnivora > Canidae > Canis > Canis lupus. The sequence continues at coordinate 8,189,158 of NC_064263.1, read as the reverse complement.
GCTTTAGAATGTGGGAAGGCTTATATTACACTTGAAAACCAGAAGTTTATGTGCAAAACAATGAATAAAGCTGGGTTCATTGCCACCTGAGGAGCAGATCTAAGCCCTCGAGGGACACTGATGGAGACATTGAGGACATAAAGTCTAGAATCCACGATTTCTTTATCATAGTGAGAGGCAAGGTGTGATAGGATTTGGTTCAGGAAAGAAAGGAAATGGAGGACCTGACAGCATTATCTATCTCCAACTCGTAGTTAGAAGAGGCAGTACAGTGCAAGCAGAAAGAAGTGACCCCTGACTTAGTGAATGATATCAGTGCTTGTAACAGCTACCCCCTAACCCTAGTTCCACCTTCGCTAAGTGTAATCTCTAAGTCCGGGAGGATGTCCTCCTAAGCCCTGTTTTTGTGCCAGACCTTATATTTCCTATGGCCCTTGTGTGCTGGTTACAAGGCAAAGAAGTCCCCTTTCCTTAAGAGGAACCATGTGCTCTATGTGTTATGGTGTGTTGTTGCCAGTCTCTTTGCTTGCTGTGTGTACTTCCACAGCTGTCACTGGAGAAAGAGTGAAACATCTCTAAACTTCCTGATTTGGCATGTTTGTCGCATAGAGATTCATAATTTTGGAGAATGATGCCACTGGGGGTTATAGAGCTGAGAGCATCTTTTTATTCATTCACCTGACTGTGCTAACTCACTAGTATCTTAGAAAGAGAATACCTAATATTCTTTTTTTTTTTTTTTGGCATGTTTTCTTTTTTTTCTTTTTAAAGATTTTTTTAAAGGTTTTATTTATTTATTTATTCATAGACACAGAGAGAGAGAGGCAGAGACACAGGCAGAGGGAGAAGCAGGCTCCATGCAGGGAGACCGATGTGGGACTCTATCCTGGGTCTCCAGGATCACACCCCAGGCTGCAGGTGGCACCAAACCACTGCGCCACCAGGGCTGCCCTGAAGATTTTATTTATTAATAGAGAGAGCATAAGTGGTAGGGAGAGGCAGAGGGAGAAGCAGACTCCCCCTGAGCAGGGAGCTGGACACAGAGTTTGATCCCAAGGCCCAGAGTTCATGACCCGAGCCCAAGGCAGAGGCTTAACCGACTGAGCCACCAGGCGCCCCTAGAGGAATGTTTTCAATCCTGTGCTCATAACAAAACTCTGAGATTAAAAATAATAATCATTTTATTTTTTCCCATGATTTCTAGAACTAGTTGTTTCTTTAGATTGAAAATTTGCAGTGATACCACCAACCCAGACACATTTTCTCTACCTGGGAAACAATGACTTGATGAGATGATTTTGAGATTCTGCAATTGTTACTATCATAGTGAAATAGGGATTGTACTGCAGCATTAAAAATTTAAGTAGCTATGTGAAATGAAAAAAAAAATAGGTTTCCTTTGGTTATAGTTAAGGAATAATATTCTTGTGCAACTTTACATTGGAAATAACTTGACCTGCATGCCATAAAATTAGCTTGAAATGGAAATGGGAAGATGTGGTTGTTTGAAGATGTTTTCCTTTTTTATTAAGCCAAGTGCTGTCTGGGATAACAGTTTGTGTACCTTTAACTCCTGGGACAAATTTGTTTTTTTCTTTAACACTTATATTGCTTTGTTTACTCAGGCATGTCTAGGCCACCTGCTGGTCAGTTCATTCTCAGCTAACACCCAGAGCCCAGTGGAGCAGGGAGACTGCTCCCTTATCGCTGCCCCTTTGTGCCTTGTGTTCTGAGCAAAAAGGGAGAGCAGTGGCCTGTGTTGACTAATCCTGGCAGCCTCTCATCCTCCTCAAGACTGGTCCAGAGCGAAACTCAGCTCAGCCATTGGCAGAGTCAGCAATATTCACAGATTCATTTGAGAAGTTTATGACATTTTATGTTTTTAATCAAAAGCACACAAACACACATAAATTGCTACACTCACCCCTAAAACCCTACATTTTATCATCCTTTTCTAGAACCTGTTGGTTAAGAGTTTGCACTTTGTGTGGACAACTTGGTTCTGCTACTACTGGCTTGTGACCAGGCAAGTTAAACACAAACCCTGAAAGCCTCAGTCTGCTTGTTTAAAAATGAGACTAATAATAATATTGTCCATCCTGGGTTACAGTAATGATTAAATGGGGTAATGCATCCATAGTGATTAATTCAACACCAATTCAATACTAAACAAATGTTAGCTATAATTATTTTCGTTTTTGTGAGTTTAGCTATAGGCAGCTCAGCTCACTGTAGAGGGCTTCACTTCTCTTCTCACATAGAGATTATTCTCCTATACTGCATAACGTGGAGGAGGAGGATTGAAGGTAACTTGTACTCAAGTCTTTTGCCCTAAATTTCCTGCTTTTTATTTTTTAGCTGTTATCTCTCAGTCTCACAGATGTTTTCTTACCAATTGTATACTCTGTCTCTAGTTTATAGTCATCTTCTCTATCCTTGCCCCCACCATTACTCTCAGGGCTTACAGCATCTTCGTGAGTAGTTATCAAAAGTTCATCATTTCAAACGAAACCATTTCTCTACTCTTTATAGTTCACTTACCTGGCAAAGCTAGTGTGTTCTCATCAGTCCTACCCCTGAAACTGAATGCTCATAATCCTTGGGTCCACTCTCTCTTTTTACATGCCTTCTTACTCTGTGAAGAGCTTTGGTGATTTACTGCGTAATTCATGTTCTCACCGTCTAATTCCAAAAGCAAAACAAAAGTATGGAGGTCAGACACAGAGCCTGGTGCTCTCCAAGGTGCTGAAACACAAGGAATAGTACCATCATTTCATGAACACACTGTTTCTATGTTCAATTTATCAATTTATAACTCTGATTCACTGAAGCTGACAGTTTTGTCTGCTACTTTTAGACTTCTAAGCCCCATTAAGAGAAGCAAAAAGTCACATAGTTGCTAATAAGCTCCATTACAGATCATTATTCACAAATGCCCGGTGCTTGGCACCATCAGAGCACTCACCTTTCATTAAATTGTGACTTTCTATGTACTTTGGCTTTATATTTTATCACTTATGTGAGTTCCCTTAACTTCCCCCTTATTTTGCCCCTACCTTTACTGCACCCCACTACCACCCATTATGAGAAGCAATGGGAGGTATGGTGGGGTCCCTCTTCCTCCTAGGACTCCCCTCTACCTCTATGCTTCCTGGTGTGCCCAGGTCATTTACCTGCAAAATAGCACAGATTCAAAGAAAGTTTCTTGCACTAGGTTTATATGCAACTGATGAATCACTAAAATCTGTCTCTGAAACTAATAATACACTCTATGGTAATTAATTGAATTTAAATATTAAAAAAGGAAATTTGTTACATTTAACTGTTTAACTTCCTTCCCAAGTTGCTGTCCAGAGTACTGACCTTAAAGCAACTGAAGTTGGCATCATGGATTCACACTTTGACTGTCTGCATCTTCACTACCTGGCTTGGGCCTTATGGGCTGTAACCAACCCTTAAGCCAGAAGTCAGTCTGGATTTTTCTCCATTTAACCCCAGCTCTCTTACTTCTGCAGCCCTATACTTGCCACAATAGGATTGGTTTATTCTTGATCAACTCCAGTGTTGATGTCGGACCTACCCTGAATCCACCACGGTGTGGTGAAAGTCTGCAACTCTCTGCCTCAGTCAGACTGCAGGAAGCCTCTGTAAATTCCTGAGCAGTGGAGGAGCTGATAAAACTTGTGCTTTGATAAGGCTGTCCTGTTTTGTAAGGGAAGAAAATAGAATCATATGATGCCTTAAGAGGTCTTGAAATCTTGGCCTCTGATGTGTTAAGAACCTAGAAATGTTCTAAATTTAAGGCAGGAAATTAAAAAAAAAAAAAGCTTATCCTCTCTCCCTGAGGGTTGACTTATTTTGGGATGAAGATTCACCAGGATTGCCTTTGACAAAATGTGGAAGTTTCATAGGCCTGAAGGCTTTTACCACATATTTTATGGGCCTTATTTGGAATGGCTTCTTTTATTTGGCCAGGGTACATGTCTCATGCTATCATATCAAGCATTTTCTGCCAGCCTCTGGCTTGTGAGAAATTCTTTAAGATATGAAGCATCCCATAAAGTGCTATCATTCTCTAAGACAGGCCTGGGCTTGCAGGGTAGGCATAAGACTTGGATCTCTGGAAGAGAAGGGTGTATTTTCAGAGGCACTTGGTTGTCAGGGTGTTTTTCAGGAAGCATAATTACTAACCACTGATAGGAATTCATTTTTAATAACTCCAGAAAGTGTTTGTTTAGGTAAGAGGGAATTTTTTTTTCCTGGAGATAAGCTCTTGACCAACCAGCATTAAATTACATTTCAAATGGTCTCTCAGAAGCCAAAGTGTGAATGCAGTATGATGGATTTGTATGTGCATGCGTGCACGCTTGTGTGTGTGTGTGTGTGTGTGTGTGTGTGTGTGTGTCTAAGCTGCTGAGTGCTTAGACCTGCTTTTGTATTTTGAGGGTTATTTCTAGTAGGAGATGAGCCTTTCCAATTTATCTCTGGCACTGAGCAAGCCCTATTTGTCTCTGGCATGAAACAGGCTTAGCTCATCTGGTGCCGTCTCTGGTTATCACGCTACTCAGCAGGGGTAATTTGTTTTGTTTTATTTCTGTCCCAAAAGGTAATTAATAATACAGGGACAAAATTGTCTGTATGGTGTTTTTATATTTTTGATTACCCAAAGAAGAATTTTTTAGGAGGCTTTCCAAATAGCTGCTTTGCACCTGGTTGGAAAACTACTCTCCTCGATGACAAAGAGCTAACTTTTGGAAACCTTCCAGTGTCTATTCCTTCACCTTCACACACCTCCAAGCCCCATTTAATGTGGGTCAAAGAGGATTTCAGAGAGTATTAAAACACATATCAGTGTGTAGTCTTTGGTGCATAGTAACACTGAACCAGCATCATTTTCCAGCACAATTTTATGGCTTCTACCAATGATTTAAAGAAATCTCTGAGAATACTATTACACGCTAGGTGTTATGCTCAGTTCTTTCCATACATCTTACTTAATCTTCCTAACAAAACCAAGAAGTTCTGTTGTTGTGTACAGAGTTTTTGGTGTATTCACAGAGTCATGCAACTATCACCGCAATCAGTTTTAGAACATTTACATCACTTCAAGAAGAAACCTGTACGTTGTAGCTATTGCCCCCCTGTCCCTTTGTGCCCCCACCTCTCAGCAACAACTGACCTACTTTCTCTGTGTATTTGTGTATTGTGGAAATTTCATATAAGTTAGATCATATCATATATGGTCTTTTGTGATGGACTTCTTTCACTGAGCATAATGTTTTCAAGGTTCATTAATGTAATGTGTACCAGCATTTCATTTCTTTTTTGGCTGGATATTATAGGCATATACCATATTTTGTGTAGCCATTCATCAGTGAATGAATATTTGTATTGTTCTGGCCATTATGAACAATGCTACTATCAAACAATGCTACTATATATGTTTTTGCATGAATATATATTTTCACTCTCTTAAGAATATACCTAGCAGTAGAATTGCTCAGGTCCTATGGTTACTCTATATTGAACTCTTTGAAGAATGTCCTATTCTTTTCCATAATGGCTGCATCATTTCACATTCCCACCAGCAGTGTGTGTTAATGCCAATTTCTCCACATCCTTTGTCAATACTTATTATTATCTGACTTTTTGTTTTTAGCCATCCAGCTGGGTATTAAGTGGCATCTCATTGTAGTTTTGATTTACATTTGCTTAATGGCTAATGGTATTGAGCATCTTCTCTTGTGCTTCTTGCCTATTTGTTTATCTTGTTTAGAGATGTTTACCCAAGCCCTTTGCCCACTTTATTGGTGTCATATCTGAGGACCCATTGCCAAATCCAAGGTTGCAAAAATTTACTCCTTTGTTTTCTTACTTACTTTAATTGCTCTAACCTATATTTTTTGATGGGTATATTCCCTGGTTCTGGAATACTGGAATTTGTTTTAAAATACAGCTCAGCTATGCATGATCACAAAAATTTCTGTTACCCAGTTTTGGCATTGAGCTTTCTAAAAGTCGCTTTACTACCAGTCAGACATCACTTTTGTTCTTTATATGTGCCAGGTGTCCTCTGGTTGAGGCTTTGCTGCTGTTTATTTGTCCATTTGTGAATGAATTATATATTTTATCTTCTTTGTTTTATATAGTTTGTGTGTTTGTTATTCTGTTGCTCTCACAGATTGGTCTTACAAAACCTTTTGTAGAAATATAAGAATATTCACTGTAAAAAGTTTTCATGCTTTAAAAATTCTGAAAGAAGCTTTCAGAAAAGGAAGAATACCTATCAATGCACTACCTTCTTATATTGTCAACTTTTTTGACAGAATACTTAAAGGTGATTTAAGACTAGTTAGGCAGCACATATCAGTAGGAAAGAAAATTTCTCTTTCAGTTACTTAATAGCCTATCTGAGGCACTTGTAAGGAAAATTCTCTAGGTTCCACAGAGGTTTTTGTCACTACAGTACCTTTGTGTATACAGTGTGGCTGACACTTTTAAAACTATACTCCTTCAGTATTGACAGTTTTTCAGATCCTTCTACTTCATGTTTGTTTCCATCCTGATACTTTTATCTGCCTTATTTTTATTAAGAATGTTATCTGCCTTATGTATTAATAATGTTCTAAGAACTCTTTGAAAGAAAGTATGGCATTTACAGAAGGAAAATTCAGTTATTTATTTGTTTAATAGTCATAAAACTTCCACCAAAATCCATGCAGTTTAAAGTATCTTAGAGTGGGATATATTTCTGCCCACATAGGACTTTGTCCAACCCCATAAAAGATCTTGTCTTTCAGAGTTCCCACAACTTTGTCCTTTTGTTTTCTCAGAGGGAGTAGTACACTTGTTGCCAATTAGCATTAAGCATTTGATAATTTTAAATGTCTCTTGCCTGTGAAGAGTATTTGGGGATGCTGATTTCATAGTGTCTATATTCATTCACTAGGTTGGGTCATTAAATCCCCTATCCAGGGTCGTTGTCACCTTCTACCCTTCTGCCTTGTTATCTGCATTCTTTCACCCCACCCCCCCAGCAGTATCAACTGGTCCCTACCTGGCTCTGTTTAATTCTGATTATCACTCTTCAGCCTTTTACCAACTAACAGTAAGTTTTTACATATGTGAGTTAGTTCCTGGGTATTTATATTCATATGTAATGTGTTTATATGACTGAGGAGATATTTATAGGAGATAAATATATATTTCTTATTTTACTTCCTGTTCTCTCAGTCACTCCAGTGCTATACTGTATATAGAATATGAGAATTGAGAATATGAGAAAATTCCTATGAACAGCTTTGATGCCTGAACTATATATGGAAAGAGGTGGAGAATGG